>NC_134369.1:5597727-5921590 GCF_035582795.1 Mycteria americana | reverse complement strand
AACTGTTATACCTGAACACCTACCACTTGGAAACCTTGGGCAGCTATCTGTAAGGCCACCCAGTTCTGGGGCTCCTAATGCAACCAGACTGGGAGGTCTATGAAAGAATAACTAAAAAGAGTCCATGCCCAGGGTGTGTGCCCAAGAGGCCGAAGATGAAGTATTCCTTTCAGGCCATCTCAGACAACCAGAGCCTTCAGAAGGCGGCAAAGGGACTCAAAAGGCTAAAACAAAGTACCAAAAGCTAGTTGGTTCCTCTATTATTGCACTGAGTTCTTCTGCGCTTAGTTTAATAACTACAGCGCAAGACACTGACTCCAGCCTCACAACTAGCCCATCAACTATTTGAATTGTATACTTCAGTGGTAACACAAAACTATTAGTTTACAAATAGAAACATTTCACTCCGGTGAATCTCTGAAACACATCGGTAGAAGGATGAGCTTCTACAGTACTGAGGCACCAGTGGAACAAGTCCTCCTGACCCTCTAAAATCGTGTGGCATTTAAACCCAACAAAATGCAATAAAAATAAAGAAAACAAAGGCCAATGATTTTATGCCCATGCAAAATTGGTTCTTTTCTGACAAGGCTACTCTGCTTCCTGCAATAACTGACAGCAAGAAAAACAGTTTTGATAGCATTGAGACATTATCACTTACTTGAAATGGGACATATAAGCAATCCCAAAGGCATGTTGATACTAAAGAAAATTACAAAGCCACTCAACTAAATAAGAAACTGCATCAGTGCGAGCAGAATTACTACAAGTATCAGTATCATGAATGTCTTGATAGTCAGGTATTTAAAACCTGCATTTCTCACTCACTTGGGCTGAACACGCTGGTGTTGAAAATAAAGGTACTGCTACAGAATCCTCTTAGACAACAAGATGAGCAAGAACACTGAGCTGAAGCAGGTTTTGCTTTAATTCAGAATCAAAGACAGACAATTTTTTTGCAGAAGACTTCCCACCCTTCAACCCTCAACACACCTTTAAATTCCATGCCTGGTCTTCAACTCAATGCCTCTCCTAACACCCTTACCTCTCTCTTCCTTTTCTCCAAGCCTACTTCGCTTTTGCACCCAAGCAACTTTCACATGCCTCGTACAACATTCAACGTTTACATGTCCAATTGCTCAGCATCTTGCATTCTCCAACTCCATTCCTATGAGCTTCTGAAGCGCAGAAAACCCTGTTAGGAACAAGCCTCAGCACCGAAACCTTGGAGCTCAGACATGTGCACAGGCACATCTTGCAGGTCTATTCCGTGGTCCCATGTGCTAAATGAAGCTGGATGGATGAAGCTACAATATTATAACCCTCTGCAGCTGGTAAATGGGCTCCAGGAATGGCAAAAAAGATCAGAACTCTACACAATAGCCAAAGGGGAAACAGAGAAACCATCCCTCTGTACCTGTCCTAAACTACAGACTGGTGATGAGGCCCGCTCATCCTGATGTCAGCCCTTTTGCCTCTGCAGACACACAAGAGAAAACTAGGCAGTACTGGAGAGTACAGCAGACAAACAAACCCTATTTGCTTTCAACTTGACACTTTGCCTCTGCTAGGAGATTACTATGGCCCAACTGTGCTACTTCCCATGTGAAGCTTGCTCAAGGTGGAACAGAAGTTTTCAGCATCCACGAGAGCATTCTACTAAAATAAGTATATACATAATCTACCAAATTTGGAGCGTGTCAGCAGTGAAAGCATTGCTGAGTGCTTCGTTGGCTCTATACATAGTAAAAACAAGGGTGAGAGATGATCATGATTTGCAAGACAGTTGGGTCAACGCATTCCCTTACCTTTGCCACTGCAAGGATCTCTCGATTGAGTCACCAGAGCTCAGCAGAGGGAAGCGAGGGTAAAAAAACACAACATCCATAGCTCCAATCTTCCTCTCCAGCATGCAAACCCCAACACCCACAATGCTGACGTGTCCCACCTTGAGAATGCTACTATATACCATATTGTATGAGTCAGTCCCATCTGACACATCGATTTTATCTGCGATGTCCTTTTTCCAGCCCCCAGAACACAGGCAGCTAAAATCTATTCAGTAATGGAGCTGTAATGACAAACCGTCCTCTCAGAAGCTCCGAGTTTCTCCGACATGGTTCCAAAAATAATTAGCAAAACGCGTACAAAAGTACTAGTGATTACTAAAAAACCCCACAACAATGTCCATACTAAATTAGAATAAAATGTCCAAAGTCTCAGGGTTAAAAATTCCAGCTGCACCATGTATCTCAGTCTTCCAATTTGTCACTCGGGTAAGGTCAAATTCTAGCTATGCCTAATTTCCATCTAATATCAAAACCCTTCATTCATATCATGTAGTGCAATATCCTTCTAATGTTTTCCAGTTTGTAATTTCGAACCCACACCCGGCTTTGCTGCTGCAAAACTGTCACCATTTTAACTTCCAGTAACACTGTGTAGGACGTATTTGCCTCTCCACAAAAATTTCCAAAAACACCATCAGTTGATCAAACTACCTCAAAGAGGTTCAGCCCTATTCTTGCCTAAAATACTTTCTATTTTCTTTTTTTTTAAAATCTACATTTATTTGAAAAGGTTATGTGTCCTTGTTGAGTCATAGTACAAATGAATGAACAAAATATAGATGAAAAAATATGAACCAACGTGGCAAAAATTAATTGAAGTGCATATTAATTTTCTTTATAAATTGAGAAATCCTATTTCATCAGAACTGGCATAAAGACACTTACAATGAGGCCACACAAGTTACAGCACAGAGCAAACTAGGGTGTGGGTACACAGAATATTATCTGCTCTGTGTTATCTGTGCATCCATGCATGTGAAAATCTACTGACCATTAAATGCAAAGTACACTATTTCTCCCTCGGAGGAAAAAAAAAAACCCACAACAAAACAAACAAAAAAGTGTCTTGCATATCCTTTCATCCTTTTGGATGCTGAAAAGTGAGAGACTACAAGCAGGTTTTTACAACAAAGCAACGGCATGCCATAAATTCATACCTATTTTATCTTGCAGCAACATGCTCACGTGTCCCTCTTCTCATTAAAGTTAACCTAAATTATACAGTTATTAAACTAAATTTGAATTCCGAGTTAATATATTTATATGAATATTAATTACTTCAATTCAGTTACACTTAATTTATTTTGAATGTGAATTTTAACTTAATTGAATTATTAATTTGAATAACAATGTCTACCCAGGAATTCAAAGCAGTTTAACAAATCACGATAATTTCAGTTCTTCAGGACAAACTCTGAGAAAAGAGCAGCTTGGTGTGAGAAGGTGTGGGGGAACGCATTAAGCAAATGAACTGTGTATGCTGCTTAATTAAAAGAAGGTTGTGCCCATTTAGTTCTGCAGTGCAGAATTTGGTGTCCATATGAAAAATCCGATTTTTAATTATAGTTGGCATTTCAGAACCTCCTGCTGGTTGCTACTTTCTTGCTAAAAAAGTGACCTCATTCCTAAACTTGTCACTGTGAGGACTCTGTTATGAACTGCAAACAAGCTTCTATTTGTTTTAAGAGTGGCTCACTAAAACTTCATTGTTTAAAACATTTAAACAATATATTAAAAACCTTAATTGAGTGTGTTGCTTCTGATTCAAAAACCAGTCTTTTGGATTGCTGTCTTGTGGTAACTGGAATGAAAAGTCCGGATTTCTGCATTTTGTTCTGGTATTGCCTAGACAATTTTATATTCAAAACTCATTAATTTAAATGGAGGTACCACACAAAGATGTAATTTCAAACAAGTGCCACTTTTGCCGTTGTGCATTCGTAACTATTCCTACTCTAAAATGGGTATCGCCTACCTGCAAAATACTGTGTTCTTGCATTCTGCTGACACTGTACTTATTGACTACACCTCTCATAACATAGTGATACTTCCCTTCCTCTGAAAAAAAAGAGGAAATGCAGCAATGTAGAACGTGTAGAGGAAGGGCACCAGATATACTCTGTTATCAGATGATATCACTGAGACGGTCCAGCTACAGCAGTTGCCAAGACAAGACACTGCCTATGTCTCACCAGAACAGACTTTCCAAAAAAAAAAAAAAAAAAACCAAACCACCACCAAAAACAAAAACCCCCAAAACCACACACACCGAATGTAAAAACGCTCATCCAAATTTTCCTCCAAAATAACATCAACAAAAGTTTCATGTAAACATCACCTCCTCTGAAATATTTTCTCCTCTTTGTTTAATGAGAGGAACTGCTGGCATGTTTCCCTTAGGATGAGGTATTGTGTAAGTCACGTATTTCTTTGGTAGAATCCTTTGGACTTACAGAGATCACACAAAAGCCATTTTCCCCTGAATGTTCTCAACAAACAACATACTATTTCCTGGCTCATAGTTTCTAAATTCCACCTTCTTCAATGAGTCGTATATCCCAAAGAACTGTCTCTCTCCTTCCTGCCAGGGACATACTCTCATTTGCTCCTCTTCATGTGTACCTGATTTTTTTCTTGGCTTTTGGTCTGCATCCTCTTTCATCAACAACGTGTTTTGACTTCACACACCGAGGCGTACAGCTGCAACCAGTAAATCCCCAGGTCCCTGCTGCAGCCACCAGGTCAAACCCTTCTATGCACAAGCTTCCACACGTCTTAGCATGCATTGCCTTGGGCAGCAATTATCAAACACTAGACTGCTTGGTCAGCAAAGAACTATTTAATGGCTCCTTCTGTTCAAGACAGTCAATACACTCATACTCTTTAGGAGGCCTACTGATAAAAATGGAAGATGTCGTTGACGGCAGTAATTAGCACCATTCAGCTTAATGGTATTAATACAGAAAACACGTGCAAAAGAACATTTAAAATGAAATTTTAGGAAAAATAAACACAAAATGAATAATAAAGTTCAATTATGCTACGCACAGAAACACTGCGGAGGCAAATTACTTACTAGCTTTTCTGACCTTGCTAACAGTTGCACTATGTGGAGGTAGCTACCTAATCATAACTACCTTTATTTTTGAAATGCAAAGTCTGAAGGACTGAATTCTCAGCTAACAGTGTATAGAGTTCTCTTACTGCCCAGTATTTGCATTCCATCTTCTTGTATCTTACCCAGTAGGTTTGTGAGCCACAGGGCCAAATCCTCTTTCATCGGCAACAAGTTGGCCTCATGTCTACTTGCAAGCCACTGACTGTATTGATGCATATCAGAGAGGCCAGGCCCACGTGCCTTCGGGCTCAGAGCAGTGCACATTGCTTATCCGCTTGTTGTACCTGTTTTATTCTATTAAAAAAAAAAAAAAAAAGAAAGAAGTACTTCATTATACCAAATAAAGCTTCATGCGTTCTGTTTTTAGAGTTGTAGAAGATAACAACAGTAACTATGATTCTAAGAAATTAGATGTCAGATAAACAGATGTGGATCTAACACATGAATACAACATTGATGACTGAAGTTTTGTTTTGTTAATGGATCACATTGCAAGTCATTAAATCATACAGATAAATGTCAACTTCATTTGTACTACCAAGCTACACATGTTGCCAACACATAGCCAAATATTCTGCAAGGAATGATTAAAATCAAATCAAAATAAACATTTTACACAAAGCTAAACTCACTACGGAGCCTGATCCAATATCCATTCAAAATAAATGGAAAGCTTCAGAGATTTTTGGATCAGGCCCAAGAAAAACACGGGAACAACCAAGTTATGCTACTACAGTAAACTTACTGACAATTAACAAATGCAGTTACCAAATGGAATCAGTCTATTCTACAGGTTTAGAATAATTAAAGAAAAAAACCACACACCAAATCTATTTACTGAACAGCATTATTTCTTCAGAGAGCAGCACAACAGCTAGTGCCGGTCACCCACACTTCCCATTTCCACCTTTTATACAAATACTCCTCTGCTTCAGTGAGGACTTACTGAAACTTTAGGTTCAGGTAAGACCATACGTCACGTGTTAAATATTAGTTAAGTGTTCCGAGTCTTGCAGCAGCCAGAGACGTCAGGCCCACCGGACCTATATCTCTGCTCCTGAAGGACTAATTCCCCCATCTGTGGAGAAGCATGCTAAGGAAAGAAGGTCATTTTTCTCTCTGAAAAGAAACTCAGACCTGGACCGTAATGCTTGTAGCAATGACTTGGGATACTTTCTTGCCCATAGGCTGTATGTAGCCTGCTGAAAGCCCAGTCACACCAACTAGCAGTCACAAGGTCTTATGGAGGTGGCACCAGCCAGACATTAAGTGGGGGTGGGAGGTCCGTAAGGAATAGTTCTTTGCCTCTTGTCAACCAGCTGATCCACACCAACTGTGGTTACAAGTCAGCTGGCTTCAGCTTATGATACACTGCAAACACTGTTTCCTCCTGTCCTTTGCATACCTTTCAAGTCAGGTAAGAGGTAATAGTGACTTTAAAAACAACAACAACAAAGAACAAGTCGTTATACTATTCCACTGTGGCCTGAAGTAACAAGAATACTGAAAACAATTCCTTTGCCAAAAAAGGGAAGATGTTTACTGAATGTAAAAAGCAACTGCCTTTCCATAAAATTGTGCTGTAACTGACATTTCCAAATATATGAAATGCTATTTGAGATATTTTAATGCTTACATTAAAATACTGCAGCATTTTTTAACCATACCCTGGGTAACTAAACTCCTTGTTCACAAAACCATCTGCTTAAGCTCTTGTTGAGCGTACCTCACCCCAAATCCCGAAGTTTGGCTTGCCCTTGAGATAGACACCGTTTTCACTACGAATATACTTCTTACTGAAATCAGACAATTTTTTTTCAGTTGGGGAAGGGGGAAAATAGACATAAAAAATACTTTATCCCCTTGGATAAGTACACATCTCTGAATTATCAGTAGATTTTACATTTTTCTAACAAAAAAAATCCTTATGTATCAAAGTTCCTTTGAAAGCAGAGGAGTTTAAAGCAGAATAAAGTATGTAATTTAAGCACAGCTCTGTTCTGAAAACTGACTTTGTAAAAATGTCAGCTTGGATTTATGGTTTCCTGGTTGATTAAATCCAAATCATACCTGTTCATCTGGGGCGGGGTGCGAGGGAGTGGAGGGAGAAGAATTAGACTGTTAGCTCTGCAAAAATCAATCTGGAATGTCACTCTCAAAACAGATTTCTTTCGACTAGATGATACTAACAGCTAAGGAATTACAATGACAGTCCATTTAAAGTTGCTCTAAGTCACTTAGTGACTTCAAATCACTGCTTCATTTTGGATGGAAACAGAGGCAAGATGGATAATTGACACCACCTTGTCTTCAAAGATTATATGGCATCAAGTATAAATACCTCTGTCATACACTTTCTTTCTGGAAAAAAAACCCTTAAAATAATTTCTTTCACTGATTTCTGGAGTCTATAAACTCCACTGATACGGTGAGAACCAGAACTGAAACTACTTTGTTCTTTTGAATCGCCTCTGAAATCGTATTGGTAAAAAGTAATAAAAAAAGGTTCTCATTCCTGACTGTTCACTTCATATACAATACACAAATAAAGCAAAGTAAAAATACATCATTTTTTGGCATCAATTTTTCAGTTTATTAACACATATGTATATAAATATTCAGGAAAGAAAATCCTGCAATTTGTTTCTTTTGACATACAGATTGGAAAAATATACCTGCAAAAAGAAGCACCATTGTACTAAAGGAACCTGTTAGACACTGCACCTCTTCACTGGAAATAATTTCACAGTTCATACATGCTTAGAGGAGGGGGTTAGACTAGATGAGCCCTGGAGGTCCCTTCCAACCTAAATTATTCTGTAACTTTATATTTCAAGGATGCACACAGCAATATTCATCATGGGACCCTAAGCAGTGTCTGCGCTGCTAAGGGTATAACACACTGAGCTGGGTTGTGTTAAGAGGAAAATTATGGAGACAACATCCTTTTCTTTCACCTCAGGAAAGGTCCACCTACCTTACCACTTCCAAGACCACGTATATGAAGTGCCCTATGAACCTTGGAGGTAATTAATAACCAACAACATTATAATATGCCTGACAGACAGCCAGATATGATACAGGCTGCTGCCACTGGTGGGGCTCAAGTCATTCTAAGGTCTGAAACCTGCATTTCTTTAAGACTAGAGAAAAGAGAGGGAAGGCTTTGGGAGCAGCTACATGGAGGCAGTTTGGGTTTCCCCATCAGTCTGTGAAACAAGCACCGCAGCCTGTTTACGCTTCAGGCTGAGCTCTGTGGAGACACAGAGCAGAGAATTCAGGAATTTGAGGTGTTCAGTTTGCCTCTAAAATACAGGGCTGTCTAAATATATTTCATACTGACCTACCTTTTGTTTCATAAAACTCAGCAACCAGGCTGTGTAAAGGTCTCGAGCAACTTTTGAGACTCACTGAAGGAAAAAAAAGTGGGAGAACAAAGAGCTCTGATTTTGGAGGATGCATGGGTGCTTCAGTTTCATAGTAACTGTGGTAGTAAGAAGAGAGAAGATCCAGAGACAAGAAGAGTATTCCGAGTTTAAGGTAGTTTTAATAGGACACAGGTTCTCAGAATGGGAAACTAGGAAAGATGAGGAAAGACAGATAGAGAGGTGACAAAAATCTCTAGAAACTGAAAATTATTCAGGCATCTCTATACTGGGACTAGGTCTGCTTGAAATAGTAGCCCTGAATTAACAATAAAGTATGGGCTAATTTGTGAAGTAGGCATACAAAGTGAAGACTGTGGAATGAGAAAGTTAATACTGATGAAGAGTCTCCACTGAGAAGAACCCTGAAGAATTACAGATGAATCACATACAATCCAACCTTACCTCTGTGTAAGTTTTCTTTAATTTCATTTCTGAAAGAAATTAATTTTCCCCTACTTCTCTGATAACCTGCCCTACACTTCAGTAAAATACTTTCTTGTTAGAATCAAAGCAACAGAATTCCTACCTTGGATTTAAAAAAAAAAAAAAAAAAAAAAATCAGCTTTCAAGGAGCAGAGCACAATTTGTTACCTGTAGCTCCCATCACAAATTCTACAAGTCATATTGAGGATCAGTTATCAAACTGCAAGCATCAGAGTCTATCAAACTCTTAATTATCCTTTATGCAAATGCTGACCACTACTGAACTTCTAAGTTTAACTTAAGCCTCCACAATACTTCAGTGCTGAAGTACTTAAGCTTCATTAAAATGTTCATCTACTTCATCAACTGTAATAGCCCATACATTCACTATTAAAACTTCATCACATACTAGCTGGGATCTGTGAAGAAGCTGAACTGAGTTAGTTCCGTGAAGGTGACAGCAGTTGTGTCCTGAGCTCCTTCAAGACCCCTTTGAAGATTCTACCTGTAGTCAAGACCAGGCTCTTGATTCTTCACTCAGATACCATCAACTCACCTCCTTAAAATGTCTTAACATATTTATTTTCTGGTGAGCTGGAGAAAAGTTTATTGACCATTTAGCAGTGACGAATTTGGTCAGAAAAATGGACTAACTTGCCACAGAGGTAGACAGTGGCATTCAAGGATACATCACTACAGCCGAGGCAAGCCTCTTTGGCTCCAACAACTATTTCACCCTTTCCTTTTGGCAGACATAAGGTATGAACAAAGTAGCCAAAAAATATTGGTTTTCCTAATCTCACTACTTTCTAACAGCAACATCAAATCGTCATATATGAAGCTCTTTAAAACTAGCCAACACAAACACGTCCAATATTTTATAGAATGTTACACTTCTCTACAAACTGTTGAGGCTGACGTGAGATGCGCACAAGCATTTTCAAAACTTACCTCCAAATGCTTTGTTCCTCAAAAAGCAACTTCTTCCCCCTACTATTCTGAAGGCAGACAAGGAAAGGTCTTTAACTACTTTTCATTCTGTTTTGTTACAGGTCATATTTATGCAGCACAGCCCTTTTTTCCACCTCTCTCAATAACAGGACGAGATCTCAAATTCTTAGACTTATTGTCTAGCTGAAGAATTCAGTACAGGATAGTTTACAGTACACCCAGTGACATGTAACAGATTCAACACACTAAAAGGTTATATTTCTCTCTGCTTGCTCCTACCAAACAGTGACATTTTTATTTTGCTTTACAGTAGTACATTTAGTCTTCTGTGCATTGTAGCTCACTGCTTGTATTTTGCCAGCAGTGTAACTTACACTATCTGCTGATTGTTGTCAGTGATCATCAGGTGAAAGCAATGAGAATCAAACAAGTAATCATCTGTAATTCCACTGGCTTTTGTTGGGGTTAACTGGGAGAACAAAAGGATTCAAGAATGATACACTCTGTACTCAAAACACACAGGAGGGAAAGACTGTTTAATCCAGAAAGTAAAACTGGCTGCACAGTTAGGCCCTCACAGTTGCAGATCCCTATTCAATTCCATTTCCTATTCCAACCACCTTCCTTATCTGTAAAATTGTGATAATAGTACTCTTCAAGCAAAACCAAGTATATTCGGGAGGAAAAAATTTATTCTAGATGGTAAAAATGTATATATAAAAGTGTGTGTGTATGCATAGATATACATACACAGAAAATACACGTGGTCCACCCTGTGAATTAACCATACAAATAATACATTTTCACTCCAGTTCCAGCATATATACATAATGGCTTATACTAAGTAGCTGCTGGCTATGCAGTGCTCTCTGTATTACACGAGTTTCATTGTCACTTCAGCCTTATTCCTAATTACATGTGCATTAGTTCTCAAATAAAAGGAGGCTTGAACCACTCCTTTTCACTTGCTCCTAGATACAATCCTTCCAGGTCATGGATGAAGAAGACTTGCCGAGTCACTTGCTCTTTATGACTTGGCTTAAGAATTAGCATAGAAATTAAGTATCCAGCAAAACAAGCATTTTTCTTTGTATTTGTATTCCGTTAGAAAAGAATAAAAAGAATAATAATGTCTACAGAGGTAAAAAAAAAAAATCATAAAGCAAATGCAGAACTCTGTTTAGAGATCAACCAAATCATCTCTGATACAAAGGTGTTACATGATGTCCCCTTTGCACCATACCAGCTTGACTGTGACACCGTGCCACAGACATCTGTCTTGGCCCCCCCAGGTACCATCACCTAGCAGGCAAGCTAATTGACTGGCGCTGTTCAGTGGGCAGCCAAACCAGTCTCATCCAGGACTGAGGGTTTGCACGTATGCCAATTCAGTGGCCTAGTTGCTCTACAAAGCTGAAACAACTGGAACAGAAGATGGCATAACTCTGCCTTGGACATGGGTTCAAAGACTCTATTTCATAAAATCTTCAGACTTAAATATGCAGGCTTTAAGCTTGTGAAATGAGGTCTCTTGTAATATGATTGAGGAAGCACATTAGCTATCAGTTGTAGACGAAACAAAACATCATGCACGTGACTGTGCAATAGCTTTACTGTCAGTGGTAGAGAGAGCAGACAGTAACTTAGACAAGAGCAGCAACAGTTTTCTCTGAAGGAACTAGAACTTGAGCACTAGACTGCACATTGGCTTTGACAGAGGGGTATCGGCTATAACTGCAGACAATCTCCTGCTGTCTTAGAGAGAAGGTAATGCTATTGGAAAGCAGCCATCCTGGAAAGAGAGGAGACAGAGGATCAAAAGCCAGAACAGAGCTCATGAGTATCTGGCAAGGGTCTCTGCTGGATCTCCCTGCTCGTTCTAATCACCTCAGGCAGATGGAAAAGAACAGAACTTTTGAAACTTTACTGGAGTTTTAAGTGGACTGTGTGAAGCATTCACTTACTGTAACTGCAAGTTGGGTGCAAAAGAGGCTTAAATAAAAGATTCAATGTTCATAAACAGATTAAGTTGCAGCACCAAAACACGCATTTGTGCAAGCAGAAATGAGGCTGTCCACAATTTAAGACCCATACTTGCAGTCACCACTCTCACATAAGCAAGTGCCAGTTTTACACACATAGCACGTCCAAGCATAAATACATTCAAATTTGAAAACTGATTTCAGTTTTCCTGCTCTGTGTTGGCATATTTTTCAGATTTGGAGAGTATATGATTAGTCCACAGACTAAAGGCTGCTCTTGTTTTTCCACCCCCTCACCCATATACACACATATGCGTATACACACACATATATGCAGAAAGGGGGAAAAGAAAGATATATGAATGTCTTCCTTTGAGAGCCACAGAGGTAACTAACAACTTCTGTAATTGATATTTTTACTGTCAGGAAACTGTTCCCTATGGTGAGATCTGCTAGACAGTGGAATAATTTCCCCGAGTGAAACCATGAAAACTCCCCTACTTGAAATCCTTAAAGTGGACTAAAAGAAGCAGTAGGAAAAAACACAGAGACCTGTCGCTCACTGATAGATGTTACTCAGTCAACCTTTACCACCTGCAATTTCCAGTTTACTACAGAACAGTAATCACTCTCATTTTGTCCTTTTACATATGCGAAAACAAACACAATCACTTTTAAAGGGATTCTGCTACTACATCACATAGCTCCTCTTCAAGAGCTGTTACACAGCTTTCCCTTCTGTAAGAAACAACAGGTCATTCTTGTCTGCATCATCCTAAAGACATATATTTGTAATCTTAGTTTTCTCACTCCCATAAACAAGCAGATAAAACATAAGCTCACAAGTGCAGCAAGCATATTTTTGTAAGGAAATTCAATTTTTCTAGTTATTTTATTATCCTTATAAACTATACCACAACCAATTTAGCCCAAGGTTTCTGGAGCTTTCCCAGATTAACTTGGAGCATACTGTACATGTTAGGAGCAGGGGGAGGGGCACTGGAGGGGAACCACCATCTGAAACTCATTAATCAATTAGAATTTTTAAGGGCTTACATCAAAATGTGATCTACACTGATAAAGTAAACTTTAATCACAAGAAGCCTTTGTCCTTTACGCTATGAATATACGTTACAAATGTGGGCAGTACTTTGGGCGGAGGGTAGAGAACCTGGCACAACAGCTTACCGATATTTTAGACCTGTAAGGCCCTTGGTCTGAGGCCAGACCAAAACGAAGTTAACCACACACAAAAATCTGAGCTAATCATTGGAAGCCTAGACATTTTCAGGACTATGCCTAGTAGAAAAAACATTGTTGCCTTGATATTGTCTCCTCTACCAAAAGGAAAGCAAAAAGTCCTTCTCACATAGACCAAAACAAAGCTTTAAGAATGTTCAATATCTACTTGCTTATAAAATTATAACTTCTGGAAGCTAAGCCTGATTCCTAACACAGTTCAAAAACTTTCAAGTTGACTTCTCTTTGCCTGGCTCTTACTGTATGTTTTTCTGCATGTCTAAACAAAATAGCCATTAAAAATTAATACAAAAGAGGTTTCAACCTCCACCAACTAGAAAAGGAAATACATATTAAAACTGACGTATCACATCTTACGAGGCGTATAAGCGTGTCTCTTGCTGCAAGCACACTATGCAGACAGCATTACAAGCTGACTCCTAATCATCAGCTTTGCTTTTAATTATGAAATTCCATTTCCAAATCCTGCCCTGAAATTACCATAAAGCTTAACTGAGAAGTGTAAAGTGGAGTCAAAGAGGTACTTTGGATAGGAAGTGTGCCAATTTAAATAAGACTGTGGGTAAAATAAATCAAGTGACCAAATGAGTTAGTAGCCTAAAGTCAGTAAGAACTAGAAACATGAGGATAGTACTGAGTCTTCCTCACCTCACCACCTCCATCTAGGTTTGGCTGTGGTTCCAACTAGGGTACCACAGTATAATGCTGATCAGATGGCCTATAGTACCATATGATATGAATTTAGGAATGTCAGCTAATTTCCTATTAAGTCACAATCCACATCACAAAACCATCATAAAACCATTATACTTGGCACAGCGTCTCCTCCACAGTGAAGAAACCATTCATAATTTAATGTACATGGAAACTGAAGAGTACTTTTTTTGTTTGTTTTTAATTTCAAAGTACTGTCAGAAGTGTGCTGGAACTGCACTGGGCAGCCTGCAATGCATCCTTCCTGGTGCCCCAAGAGCCCTTCTCCCCTAGGAGCATGCAAAGCCAGTAGAGCCAGTGGGCTCAGCTGACACACACCATCGCAGCAGGATGCTCGCAGCAGTCCTAGGTAAGGAAGACAGCAACCTTCATTTCTTACAAATAAGGCACTAGTGAAGAAACAGAGCCCTCTTAAAGACAAACTCTGCCCTCCTGAGATTTGAATCTAGAGCCTGAAGAGGAAAGCAAGAACCTGGAAGGACAGCTTTTGGCATGAGAGGGGTCTCATCCCGCCAGCCCTTTGGGGCAGCGGAGGGGGCAGGCCGGGAGCGCCCCGGCGCAGCCACCCGCACCGCAGCAGGGCTTGGCCGCCTCCCACCCAACACTTGCCGCAGCCTCCGATGCCGGCGCTCACATTTCCCACGGGCGCTGCAAACGTACCAAACTCGTCCTCCTCTCCCTCTCCTTGCGCCACCAGCAACCCAGGGCTACGCGGAGCGGCCCGAAAGATAAGCCGAAAGATAAGCCAGGAGTGGGGGAGCGCACAGCGAGTGGGAGCTACCCGAAAGACGGGCTGGAAAAGCGACGGGCTGGAAAGGCGCACGCCGCCTCGCAAGGGGAATCCCCCCGCCCGCGTTTTGCCCGCACCGCTCCGAGCGCCCGGCAGCCGCCCCCCCGCTCTCACCCGCCGCGGAGCCCGGCTCTGCGCTGCGCCGGGATGCGTTTGTCCTCCTCGGGGCCCCTCCACAGTAAGGCTGAGCTAATGGCTTTGCCATGAGCGCTGGAAGCGCTGCTCCCAGGTCTGCCCCTCGGGGGCAGGACCAAGCAAACCCGCCGCGGCCCCCGGCCCTCCGCGGGATGCCCAGGGCGGCCCGCCAGCAACCGCCGGGCTAGCCGCGGCGAGCCCCGGGTGACCCGCTCGTGGATCTCCACCACACGCCCACGCACGCTCTCATTCCGCCTCCGTGATGCTTTCAAACTCCGTACAGCCAGAGAGCGGGAGAAAAAAAAACAACCACAAAACCCCACAACCAGAAAGAAGCCCCCCGCTGCCCAGCGCGCAGGCAGCGGCAGCCGCAGCCGCCCCCGCCCCGCGCTGCCCGCCGCCGAGCCCTGCCGCTTCCCCGGCGGGCCCCCCACGGCCGCCCCGGGGGAAGGAAACAAAAGCACCTACTCCGCAGCGACGAGCCGCCGGGCAAAGCTCACCTTCCCGCTTACGCTCCCCGGCCCCTTTCTCTTTAAACTCGAAGGCAGCCGGCGAGACAAGCGAAACGCCCTCAATTTAAAGGAGCCCGGGCTGCGGGCTCCGCCGTGGGGCCGGCAGCGAGCCCCGCTGGGGCAGGCAGGGCTCCCCCCGCCGCCGGGGCGGGCGGGCGGGCGAGCGGGCAGGCAGGGCTCCCCCCGCCGCCGGGGCAGGCGGGCAGGCAGGCAGGCAGGCAGGCAGGCAGGGAGGGCTCCCCCCGCCGCCGGGGCAGGCAGGCAGGCCGGCCGGGCTCCCGCCGCCGCCCCCGGGGCCGCACTCACTGGCCGCCCGCCGCGCCGCTGAGCCTCCCGCCTCCGGCAGCCGCCGCCGTCCCCCCAAGCGGAGCTGAGCAGACCGGCAGCAGCCGCGCTGCCGCTCTTCATACTTCTGTCCGCTCCGCTCGGTGCTCTCTTTGGGAAAACCTTCTTTTTTTTTTTTTTTTTTTTTTTTTCCCCCCTCTCCGAAACCGATTTCCTATATTTCAGCAGTCCACCCAGACTGAACGGAAGTTTAATACTTACTTTTTTTCAGAGGGACGGCAAACGCAGTTCACACTGATTTACCCTTGAAATGCTGAGATATTGTATTACAGCCCTTGGCAGCAAGTTGGTGCTTGAGTCCATTTCTCTTTTATTATTATTACTCCCTTTCCAAGGTTTTTGATTGTGGAGGAGGGAAAAAAAAAAAGGAGAAAGGAAAATTTTACGTCCAAGATAAAACTCTTTTTCTTTAATTTGACCAGTTGTCTCCGGAATTTTTTAACACTTTATAGCACCTCTTTTCATTGTCGCTTTTTTTTTCTGGCTAAAGGAACATCTTGGGGAACTCTGCTTTATTACATACTTCTCCAAAACAATGTCATGCCACCTCGTAGTCTATTTTGAACAAAAACCGTATGCTGTTCATAAATTAATCATTCTGACATCACACTTTCAGAAGAGTCATGGGTAGGGGTTTTGCTTGTTCTTGTATGTCTGTGCTTCGTTTGCCAAGCTAACTCCTAGCACACCTTTCTTTCAGTCATTTCACGCTCACCTTCTTTCATTTTCGTGACAGTTCAACATTTTGTTAAATGTCGGAGATAACCTTCTCCAACTGTTGTTTATTCACTTATTCCCTGCACAGAGAAGCCCCTTTCGTGAATTCAATAGCGGGAAACAGATGTTCAGACTTCTGCTTCTCTTAATGCATGGATGTAGATTGTCTTGTTGAGTTTCCTAATGGTATCATGTTATCGCTTTCCGTACGAGTGCTCCAAACAGCACACTTGTTTTTTTTCTTTCACAGTGTATATCCACTCAATTAAATTGTTCTAGCCACAGCACATTACATATAATTATACTGAAAGAATTGTTTTAACCTGACTGCTGAAAAGCACATCAAGCTGACCCTTATTTTTTATTTACATTCATTTCTTTGTACTCTGATCTGCTGGGAAAAATTGATTTGCACAATTAATGCTGGGCTATTTCTCAATAATTGCACTGTAAGCAAATTCCTGGTCTCCAAGTAGCAGATGTTCATTGCTAGCCAATCAGAATACACACATATTTTGTTATTTATTGTATTCCTATACTCATATTATGCTGTTCTGATGCTGTTCAACCGCTGTGATGAGTGCTACTTAAATGAGGGCATCTCACCAGCATGCTGACGTATTTAACTATGATGAGCTCTAGCCATGTACTATGTGAGTAACAGTACAGATATAAATGAACTCCTAGTTTTGTTCTGGTTAGCAAAATTTGGATGCCCCAGGGCATGATGGTTTTCTCTGGCTCATTGAATTTCTTGGTCAGAAAAAAAAAAAAAAAGCCCTCAAATTTCCTAAAAATACACTGGGGTGGAGCAGATGGTGAGCTGATGAGCAGATTCCCGTATGCACTTAGTTCTCTTACAGAGGTTTTGTCTGACCTTGAGAAAGATTTTTCTTTTTAAATAATGAGCAGCAATTTAAATCCAATTTATGTGTCACCTCAATATAAAAACCAGCTTGAGATGAGAAGACCAATTCTGTTAAGGTGTCCTCTATACTTAAAAGTCCTGCCATTTTATAGAGAGGTTGGAAAACATTCCCCTAAGCAGCAGTTACATCTCCCAGTAAAAGCTTCTCAAGGCTCATGTGTGCTCTTGGAAGTTACAAGATTCCTACTAAGTTTAGGAGCACTTCTACACAGGGAGTTAAGCTGAGGCTTTTCCAGGCGCCATACAATAAATCTTGTATGTGCATTTACATATGTACCAGTGGGAAGGGCTGAAAAAGCAGTTGTAAGATTTTGAAGCCAAAGTTGGTTGTGCACTCCTTGACATGGTCAGTTTGTACCAAAGAATAATCTAACATCAGCAGATAGTAGAAGACCATGCATTCATAGGTACATTAGCTATATGAAACATGCCCTAGCTTTTATTATTTCAGTCATTAGTTTCTTACCATCACTTCACAAAGAATCGATAGTAGACTACCAATATGCAACACCCAGTACAACAGTTAAGAAAAACAAAAAACTGAAGGTTAGATCAACTCTTATACAAGCAAGACCGAGTGGAACACAGTGCCAAGCATGCACCTGAAATGTACATTATATAAATGCTATGGAACTTTCAGTAGTGACACCACAGTTATGAATGCACTGAGATTCACACTTCAAGCAGGACTACTTTTCTGTTTCACACTTAAACATTAGAATTGTGCTTTCAGATTTTACACTAACTTTGGAGCCACAGCACAAATAGATTTTCTACATAAGGTTATTTCAAGAACATCCCTGCTTTGGTAGAGGAAATACACAAAAGTTTCCTTGTGAAATGCTATCATTTTCTTCACTATTCTCCTACAGAAACAATCTTAGCTCCCCACACTTTCAGCTTCCAGTGTCCACAAGTTCTGATAATATTTTTGACACAGCCTGCTTCCAAACAGATAAGAGGATGAGTGGGCATATGAATAAATGTTGATTTGAAGACAGACATAGGAAGGAGAAGAGAAAAAGGGAGGGAGGACTTACAGTGAGGAAGGTAAAGCTTGTTTGGAAGTCATATGCACATGCGGGAGCCTGAGCAAAATTATTACCATGACTAGGACAAAATGGTTCTACACATTATCATTTAGGTAATTTTAACAGTAGGAAGGGAATATTAACTCTCAAAAGAAATAGAAGATGCATGTAGTTGGCTGAGATGCAGCAAATTCTATCTAAAGAGATCATAAACTTTCTATGATTTGGGACAACAATTCAGGATTAAAGATTCTGAAAGATTTACTCTAACTTGGTTGCACATTATAAATCTTGATAATTCGAGATGAAATTCTGGAGCACGAGGTCAGCAAGGATGATCACAATGGCCCATTTTAATCCATGAAATTCCTCAGTGCTTTTCTAAAACTGCCTTATAATCACCGTCTCTGGTGATCTGCAGATGCTATATCATTCTGTGGCGTTATCAGGGTTTTCTTAAGAAGGTACCTTGCAGGCCACTTACAAATGGGGAGAGAAAATTACCTAGATCAAAGGGTTATCAATGCACAGGCAGCTGAAGCAGCAGTCACTAGAGGGGAGGAAGAGAAGGGAGCAGGACAGGGAGAACATAGAGAGGAGACTGAAGTTCTCAGTGGGCAGAGACACAGGCATCTGGTTTGGCATCTCTCTAGATCATGCTTTCCTGGTGATTTTCCAAATTTCCCAAATACTCCTTCTTCAGTATGTAATTAGTGTCACAACTGACCAGTATAATAGGAGTTAAATGTGATGGTTACAATGTCATTTATGACTGGCATCCCAATTCTATATCAACTCTTAAAGCACATACAGCCATTAGAGAGGAAGTACCTTGCTCAGCTAAGAGAACAGAGATGCAGGAGAGCAACTGAGGTGAGCAGCAGAAATTATGAATAAAGTGTATATTGAGTATAGAATGTCATACCTGTTGATTTTCTTGCTTTTTGCCTCTTAAGGGACTATACAATTAAACTATTTAACTGAAAATTAAGCAAGTTCAGAATGCAGAAATACATTTACTCTGTTCTCTTCTTTCTTTCAGTATATGCCACAGAAGTTAAAATTCAAAAGACGTGGAGTCAGAGGTCAATAAAACTGCTGATACTTGACTTGGGTCAGCTTGCTAGAATATGAGAACTCTTTGGAGCAGCCACAATGAGCACAGAACATGTTTCATAAATGACCTAGCATTGTCCCAGTATTGTAGTACTTACTTTGCAAAAATATTTCCATGTCTTCCTTGACTTTTAAAAAAGGCAGAGTAGTCAGTAGCCCTGCGGGCCCATGATCCATAAATATATCCTTGTGGAACTCACTGAAATATATTGCACTGACTGTTGGCAGATACCTCCTAATCTTACATTTTTGCTAAAACAGTTGGAATAATATATAAATCCTAGTTAAAATGTGTCCTGTGTTTGGCAATTTGAAGCATGTGTGGAAAAAACATGAATGGGTAAAACTTTAAATTAATTCAGTCACGCATGATTTTCCATTTTAATTACCATGAAAATAAGCATGCTGTAAGTTAATTCCATCCTCTGATATTTCAGTTCAATGCACACAATGATTTTGCAATCGATTGAACTTTTATCAAATCTGCAGTGGAATACACATTTTAAAGCTCTACTAATAAACTGCAAACAATTCCTTCACCATAAAAATTGTATGTTTTGTCCTTCCATCTTGCAAACTTGCTATGAAATAAATTTACTTTCTATTCATATAATTATACGTGACTGAAAATAATTACAATTTTCATGAAATTTTTTTGGTTTTAATCTTAAATGTGAAACTGACTGCTGCAATCTGAGAAAAACAAGTTTTCATCATTGTAAGCCTAAACGGAAGTTAACTGTTTCCTCTGCATCATATTTACTAAAACATACCTACTTCTAATCTTTTGGACTAATCCTCATCAGTGTCAGGGAAAACACTTGGATGAAATTTGACCCAATAACAGACAGTCTTCTGTCATCATAGAGTACACTTACTTGAATTGACGTACTGTGTGCCAGCATATACAGACTGCTCAGAAGCTACGGGTGCTCAGAAGTACGTGCATCACTAGGACATACATTATGGAATATGCACCACTGGCATGAAGTCCTCACAATTCTGATTTATGCAGAAAGCTATTTTTTGGCTGAGTGTCATAATAGTTTATTCATGGATAAAGAGTATGTAGTTGACATACCAAGAAAAATATTGGGGTTGACACAACGATTAGCAGGCCAAAGTCTATGTTCTATTTGACAATGAAAGTGTAATGATCTGTCTCTAAACAAACCAGTGCCTTAAACATTAACAAGGCAGATTGTTATTACTATTTTTTTCTTAAATACGAGGATCTCAGATACTACATTGATAAAGATCATTTAAATGCCTAAGTAGATTCAATAGGCCTCATAACATCTTCCTTCCTTCTTGAAGTGAAATCAGTGATGCACACAGAACTCAAAAAGTTGTCTAACTATACTCTATACTGCACTGCCTTCTCCAAGAGACAATGTAGCAATTGAAAGTGACTCAGGAGACAATATAGCAACTGGAATTAACTCACTCAAATAGCTGTCAGAACTAAGCCCAAATGTAAATGAAGTGATGGGAAAATGCATATTCAATCTCTGTTCCTTACATTTTACAACAAGAGCCCCAGGTTTTGTGGTTGGTTTCTACTTGGGATGGACAAGTCATTAAAATAAGGTGCTATCTAAGGTCCCATAGAAGCATCAGGTTTTAACTACCAACAGTACAAGAACAGCAATGAGAAAAGGAGCCTCTAAGAATGCCAACAGCTACCACAGCAACATTGTCTTCTTGTATCAGAAGTGTTCTGGAATCATTTTATCAGCTTCTTCTTGTATAGTAGCTGACTCAAAACACACAAACTAATTTTCATAGGAATTAACAGATAAATGCTGTGCTTTGGGAGGCAATTTACAAACAGTCCAGATGCACAGGTCACAGTTTCTTGAAAGTAACAAATTTTCCAGACCAAGAATACCAGAAGATCAATTCATTACTCAGGAACTCAAAAATTCTTTTAAACAGAAAACGTTCTAACAGAGTAGTAACTTCTGACCACTTGCTCCCCCCTTGGCTGGTCAAAATCCTGGCTTCCCTCTTTTTCTCTTTGCCTTTCAATGTTTTCCTTCTCCTGACACATACCTAGGTTTATCTTAAAATCATTAATATTCTTTGCTTCAATTTCCCTTCCCATTAAATTATTCCCTTTGTTATTGGACTTTGTATGAAAATATTTTGTTGAGTTTCTGTTTATAGTAAACCAGGGCCCAATTCTGTCCTTAATGTCACCCACAGTGAATCTCCCTTTAACATTAATGAAATCAGATAAGGCTTTTTTTGTATCTAGTTTATAAGAACTAAATTATCAGCAGTTATTCCAAATCTGAGAGAACTGTAGATAACTACAGATACAGCTTTAAATCTCTTCTTACAGTCCTGTGGACTCATCTCAAAGTCTTCATAACTTCATCATATCCACATTGATACTTTCCCACACCACTCCAGTCCATACTTCTCAGAGACATTATCATAATATTTTATTGAATGGGGAAAAATGTGTTTCAATAGGCTAGTTAGTGATCCAATACCTGTAAATGAAAATGCTAAGCTCAACCCGGTAGCCAATATGTGGCATACAGAGGTATCTCTGTACAGGCCTTTGTGAGACAAACATGTCTTCCTTCCCCACTGGCTACCTAGTGAAAATACAGCAATTTCATAGAGCTACTCTAGCCTAGTCACTGGAACAACTTCTGCAATCCAACGTAGGATCCTGTTTCCATATGAAAACCCCATAAAGCAGCCGATTCTTTGGCTATCTCACAAGTTCAGTTCTACTTTCCTCTCATTGATCTGTCCACGAAGTAAAAAAATGGCAGATCATTACTTCTACCCCATTTGAAGCGATGCACGCTCACAAAACGTGTAATTTGTAATAAGCCTGCCTTTGTAACAACAAAATTCCAGAGCTTCATTGCCTGGCCAGCAATGTAAAGGAAGAGAGACAGGCTGGTCCTTACAGGCAAAAATTAGGTGCTCCCTTACGTTTCTGTGAGTTTGATTTCCTTTCCACACTACCTTCATAGTTCTCCCAGCCTTTGTCCTGGTGTTTCTAACACCGCTTTTCAGCATTTATTCCTCAACCCTACGCTTTCTCCATCAACATTTCAAATTAATTTTCCTCAGAAGCTATTGTTGAGATAGTACCTCTATTGCTATTCTTTTCCAGGTTTTTTTCTCCAACTGCTCAGTTCAAACAGTCAATCTTATACCTTAGGGAATGCTTCAAGTCCAGCATTCCTTTTCATTCTTCTGTTAAAGTGGCATCATCGAAGCATTCCTAATGGAAAGAACACCATTCCTTCTGCACTGTATTACATTGCCAAATGAAACAGGGTGAATGCCAACTCATTTAATGAGTATAAGTTATTCCCGTCTCATGGGGGTTGGGAGACTCGGTTCCTTTTCCCAGCCCCGCAAACTTATCCGTTGTATGAATTTTGTCAAATCACTTTTTATTTCCGTTTTCCCCTCTGTAAAATAGGCATATTCATAAAAACTTTATTTTGTAAAGTAGTCTGACGTTAGTGGACAGCAAGAATTACATAAAGATGGGCTCAATTTATTAATTCAATTTATAGAAGAGTCCTGCACATATTTCCCTTCTCTGTGTTTCCTTCTTCCTTATCCTGCAAACCATGTATCTGGTAATATGCTATTAGAGAAGGGAAGTAAGGCGGTTTGGGAATAATCTTGGCTCTGGTAATCACTTGCTGTCATAACAAAACAAGAAATCTGTGTGTGATCTTGGGAAAGTTACTTAATCTTCCAGATGCTTCAGACTTCCAATCTATAAGACAATTATGAAGTATATCTCATGAGGGTTGTGAGGCAAGAGACACCTATTAAACATTTTGATGTCACAGACTGAGGATTCAACAGAAATTATAAATATTACTTTTGTAATGCATGACCTCTTTTGCAAGCATTCTTCTTGCTGTGAAGAAGTTGCTCAATTCCAGAATCATGTCTGTGACATCATTCTTCATGTAAGGGCATGTTGTGGAATGGTAGCTTCCTTCAGAAGAATCTTCCCAGTTCACAGCATTACAATTTGAAACGTGATAAGGGAATAACTAATTGCTGACAAAAGACTCGTGTTTATATTTTTAGCATGTTTCTTTCAGACAAAATAGGCCTTTGTAATTCTGTACATTTTTAATTTAGGAGGTTATTATTTTGAATAAATATTACTTCAGCACCTGCAATCCACAGATCATCCTTTCCCAGTTTATCTTTCTCTTCATTGGGAATGATTCTTTACCCTTGCCATTAACCATATCAATGTCAAAATAAGGAGGTGGTTTTGTTCAACAGGTTTCTTGTTCAGAATAAAAGCAAAGCATCATTGCCAAATGTACACTTTTGGTTTTCTTCTAGGGAGGAGCCTGACATATTTCTATTTATGCTATAGCCTGTGCCTTGGGCATGTTTTCCTAATTGGGGCTGGCTGAAACTGTTCTGCTTTCCTGCTGCCTGTCATAGGCTGAATTACAAACAATGGTGAGACTGGTTACCCAGCTCCCTTCATTAATGACATATGTTGCTGAAATGCATTGAGAGAATTTGAGTAAGATCAAATTTCAGGCCAACCTTGAAACCAGATGCCCAAAACCAATAATGAGGAGAGAAACCTATAGACAGAAAGCTAGTTTTTTTTACCTTGTGAACACTGTAGCCATGCTTGCAAATAAGGCCAGGGTCAGAATTCCAGTATTAAAAATCATTCTGTGTGATCTTTTAATTTAGTATGTTGCTTTTTCTTCATCTGTCACAAGTCCAGGCAAAGAGCCCACAAAATAATTCAATCAAGAAATAATTCAACAAATGTGAAAAAACACTCATACAAAATATCATAGGCCCGGTAGGTGAGAAGAATTAGGAACAAAGTAGACCAAACAACTAAGACTGAATATTCAGATCAGTTATCTGGATGATATGATAACATGAGATACTTGGATGCTAGTAATTCCATATGGAATTGGCTACCAAATACTGTACTGTGTATCTGTGACCCTCAGGCTTCATTCAACAAAAAACAAGATGGGAAAGACAGGAATCTGACATACTTCAGTCTTAGTATATGCAAGTGCTAGGGTCTAAATCCATCATAAGGACCCCTTTATTTCCATCCCAGTAACCACGCATGTGAAATTTTGATCTGTAGACAAAAATGTAAGGTAAACAAAAATATGCAGTGATCTACCATGGCATAACTGGTGATCCACATCTTCTCCTGTAACATACACTAAGTCTTACTGGACACAGATAAAAATTATGACTTTCTTAGGGTAACTTTAATTTTTATTACTCTAATAATAAAAACTGGATTATGAACCTAATAATAAATATGGTAGCATAAGTAGAACTTCATATCCTACGATTAAACGGAGTTCACCAGCGGCTTCTTCATGAAATGCTATAAAAGACAGAAATCAGGAGAAATGCTAATGAAGCCAAGAGAGTTACACTACTGTGAAAGTGGAGCACGTACAAAGAACGCCAGGTCCACAATGTGTAAATTTTAGAAAAAAAGAGTCTGCAATATCTCTCCTTGAAAAGACACTGAAAAATAAAATAAAATCTAACAAAGACTCCCAGTTTTGCAAAGTTCAACAAAACTCTACCCAGGGATTTAGAACAATTCCATGGATTTTGCTGAACATGGCAGTAATTTGTATACAGACCGGTTATAACTGACTGGGTATGTTCAGTGAGCTGTTAAGAACTGGGACGCTGAATCACTTTGGGGACAAATTTAATGGGAAATCCATGACCAAATCTGATGGATTAAACTTCTGTTTATGTCCGTTAATGTTATAACTGGAGGAATACTCGGAACAGGACTGAAGTCACTGTTTGCAATTTACTAATTAAAACAATATGTAAAAATAATAATAAAAAAGAAATAACATCCATATTGTTATTTTTGACCAATATCTTTGTCAGTACTTCCCACCAAACTAGTTGATTCAAATTACCTGAGGTAGCGATGCCTTAGCCATAGTAGCAAGTTAGGCAGAAGGCGTCTATTTGCAGGACAAATTACCTAGAACCAATGTGCTGTGTATAACTTGAACCTTTCATGTTTAGTACGAAGCCTAAATACACATTGAAATCATTCCCATGAGAAAACTTTGCAAAAACTGTAAAAGAAAAGGACTTGGAAACCCGGAAGAACAAAATGCTGTTAGAAAGAGTTATATATTCAGAGAAACAAACAACAAAACAATATAATGTAAGCAAAAGGAGAAAAAAACATTTTTCCATTTGGATATGGACCCATGCTAAGCCTACTCTCTGAGGAACCACTGCATCCTACCAGACAGTCTCTACATTTCCAATTCTTCCTCTTCTGCAGTTCTTCCCACACCAGCAAGAAAAAGAGTAATTTAGAACCAGGCCATGTATCTCGATCTTGTCAACATAGGGACTGACAAAATCCTTTCTTCTTTTCCAAGTCCTTTGAATAGATCAAGTCAGGGAAGAGCAGTTCAAACCAGTGAACATCCATTCAAACTAATATGAGAAGGTTCAAAATATTTCAATGGAAGGCTGGAAAGTGCCTTACTCAAAGTCAAACCTCCCAGACAAATTTTCTACTTAGAGTAAAAATTTGTTGAGGTAAAGGTAACCCTCCTTCCTCAATATGACTACAGAATTAGAATGCATTTTGAATTTTTTTTTTAACAAATATTTCATTTTTTAAATCTTTAAAATAATTTCATTAAAAAATACTCATTTAAAAGTTAAGTCAAAAATATTAAACAAAACATACTGATTTTATTTAAACTAACATTTTGATTTATCCCAAGTCATTTTATTTGACAACTTCATTCAGCAGAAAATTCTAACTGCTCATTCATAGCGAAATCACTGTTTGATAGCAAAGACTACCAAAGAAAATAGAAGCAAATTTAATTTTGAGATTAAAAAGCTGCTCAGGTTACTCCCATGGAAATGCTCTGGACTGTTCTCTTGGATAAATCATTTCTGTACTATAGGTCATAGCATCTATCCACTAGGACTGCAGTGTTTAGGCAAGTTACGCCCAGATTATAAGCTGTTAAATTTCCCATGTAAAGCTTCAATCATGACTATTCCCAGCTGCACAAAATGCTTTCACTAGATGAATGAGTATCCCAAACTGGGACAGAAGCATCTCTGTTAATACACAAATTTCCAAGAGCCCTTAAGGCCCTTAGGCATCTGGTTCCCATTGACTTGCTATCGTGGCAAGGCGCCTAACTCCCTTAGGTGTTTTTGAACAGTCAATCGTAAGGCAAGTTTTGTCTGGAAGGCTTGATCCATATTGTCCCTTTTCTAAGAACTATTAGATCCAACTCTTCCTACAAAAAGCAAGGGAACCAATTCCAGCCCTCAAGGGTCATAAGTTATCAATTAACAGAACTTTGCACTCTTCTAAACACTTGATGAGCATCAGCATTTCACAGAAAGAAAGACATATACAAACAATAATTTTTCATTGTTTCATGAGCATTATTTTCTCCATGCACAGTATAAAACTCCAGTACATTCATTAGAGAGAAATAATTCCTTGATGTAGTTACAAATGTGTTTCTCTCAAACTAAGGGAAACTACTATAATATCAAGAAATATGAGGACGCCTGCAGCAGTGGTTTCAACTATGAATAGTGCTTTCGCGGTTTTCATTAGAACAAATTGAATTAATATGAATTTGATTATTTCCAGGTCTAATACTGGATGATTGTTACTTTTTTCTTACCAAAAAAATGGGACCTTTAATAAAGCAGACCTCTCTTTTAGATGTTTTCCTTAATTCTAGGAATTCATCTTCACCCATCACCTTGATCCCATCCACAGGTATGAACTACACAGCAATTTTTTTCTGCTGGCTTTTGGGTATATGCAAGTAATCTACGTGCTACATTCTCATCTCTGCTTTTTTTTCTTTTAAAATTCATCATTATTCTTTTCTGCAAGTACAATTCATTGTTTTAGCACTGCTTATTTCCTGTCTTATTGAGAAAGCTAACGGCAATGTTTCAGGTTCAACTATGAACTAGCATATTCTAATACATATATTACCTGTATTGTGATGCTTTTTGGATATACACATCCAACCTTCACCATTATACAAATTCTTAAGTGTGGTTCAGCACTAGACCAGGAACCAAGTCAGACACCCAAAATAATATGGAATTAATATGAAATACACAAATCCTACCTGCTGTAGAAAACTGTAACACCAGATCAAAATATTTTGGTTTCTGGGCATTTTTACAAATTAAATAGCAGTATTTTCTGTAAAGTCTGGGAGAAACTTCTTCTTAAAGAACACCATTAAGTTAAAGACTCTGGAGCTAAGAAAAAAGTTTCTTTGGCCTGCCCTTTCTGCAGAAAATATCAATATCAGGACAATATGGCAGTTATGGTAATGGTTTCTGTGATATGAGAAGCTCACCATCAGGAAGGTCCTGTCAAAACCTGCCAGAGGCATTTCCCAGAGACAAGTACACAACTCATTATTAACAAGCGGCCCTCAATAGAAACTGAAATTGTTTTACCGTACTATTGATCCTATAAGCAGGCGTATCAGTTTTAATGATTTGCTTTCAGGGGATGCCATGAGTATAAATATCAGAAACCAGTATTCCTTTATACGTGTTTGGGTAAACAAACAAACAAACCCTTAAACTTTTCTTAAATAGGAAGAAAAATCCCTTCAAAGTTTTGCATTAACATTTGCTTGATTCAGCCATTTATATGATATTTTTCATGGGATGTTCTTCTTGATATACTAGGATGGAGAAAGTAAAATCTTTTAATCATTAATGAGATTAACATATAACCCCCTATTTACTTAAGTAATGATTCTTGCCATCCCACTCTCCCACATTTGCTTCACAGTGAAAAGGATGTTAATACGGAAAATTGAATTCCTTTGTAAATATTAACCAATAAGCTTCTTAGCAAAGACTGAAAAAAATTTATGTATATATTCTGTGGTTTCCATTTCCTTGGCTTTATTGTTTTTATGTAAATTCTCCCAGGACATTTCAGGTTATATGTCTGGAAACTCCAGCCATCCAGCAGAGGAAAGGTTGAGAGAATAATGAGAAATGTGCTGGAAGAATTCACATAAAAGCTTTGGAGACATGAAAATGGAAACAACAGATACTTAAAAGCCTTATTGCTCAAAAAAAGAAATGTCTATCCAGCATGTGCATGTGTGTGTGTTAATGTAGCCATCTCTATATACACAGACATGTATTATTCGTAAAGACACTGTACAGAGCTATGAAGGAGCAGTATTAGTGAATCTGATAATTTAAGATGTTGTCAGGACATTAGGGCAATGAAAGTGAAAAATCCAAGTGACTTATGTTATTAGAACCCAGACATACGTATAAATAGCTCTATACATAGTTGTCTTGCATTGAGTTTTATGTATCTTTTTATGTAAGTGAAAAATATAACCAATTCCAACATGAAAGTGTGTTTATAAGATCTCCCTGTACTCTTGTGAATGACAGCAATTTAACTGTCATGGAAACACACAGAACCTATGAGTAGGAAAGAATTTTTAGATGCTATTCTTAAATGTACAGATTTTTCCCCCCAATACTCTTAAAGACGCTTCATTGTTAAATACTAAACCCATGATGCTAGACTAAGCTTAGTCCTAGTATGCTTGGCTTCATACAAGTACCACAGCATTATATATTGAAATTACAAACCTTTAGCCATAGCCAATGTTTTATGACTTAAGCTTTATGGAATATTATTTTCAGAGGATTCTGATAAGACGGTCTCTGAAACAGATAGCTCTTTCAGATACTTCTTAACAGGTACCCTAAAAAGTGGGGGATGGGTTGAAACTGCCTCAGAAGGCTGAATTTGTGCACCTGATCCTATAATAAAAGTACTTAACATAAGTAACTAAGAATTTTCCTGGCTTGAAGGAAAAGCAGCCCAGAAAAAGCCATGTAGACAAATACTCCAATCAGTACATGCTGTGATCTGTCAAACCCACAGCCACAACAGACAGCAAATGAAACCCCTCTAAAAGGTATCACAAACAATGGCAAGTGATCAAAGCACACAGCTTACTACCTTACCATTCATCAGCTGAGCAACATTAACTGACTGCACGCATGCTCTTATCCCACAGCAAATGTAAGCTAAAATGCATTAGCTCAAACAACCTCAAGGCAAAACTAGTTATAGCTAATAGACACTTAACAACTGCAACTGGTTTTGGAGTGCACACATGATCATTTAATGTGGCTCATCTGGTGAGAGGGACCTTCGTAAGTGTGTAGTAACTTCACCCCTTCTAATCAACTATTCACAGTCAGAAAAAGGTGGCACAATTTGCTACTCAATTTTACTTATTTTTATGTCTATAATACTGAAGAGCTATACCCTAGCTTAGTAGCTTTGCTAGTATAGTCCTGACTCATAGTATCAAAATTAGAAATGGGGCTAGGCAGCAAAGTCTGCCTGTTTATATGTTTAGTTTCCTAAAAATTCAGTTTCAGTATAGCCAGACATAAGCAAAATTCCTAATTAGAGTGTTTTTTAGGTTATCTCAGTAATGACATGTTACATATAGCACTTTTTCAACACATGGATTTTCAATCAATTTTCACTCTAGTACATTATACAACTGCTGCTTGGTCATTGACATCAATTGCTCAAATCATAGGCCTAACTCATCGCAAACGGGCATTGCTATTTATACATTGATACACTACAATCAGCATATGCAGGATTTACCATGCTATCCTAACTGGAGCATAGCACACAGAGCTTTCAGGGGAAAACCCCCTGCTGACAGATACATCTTTTGTACAGTCTGAAGCTCATGCCGATGTACAAATTAGTAGGTTCAATACCTTTATTATGCAATTTGATCACACACTTTTTCTGTTCTCATTCCAAAAGCCCACCACAGCCTTGCTAATTTTTGAGATATCGGAGATGGCATTGACAAAAAAATTCTAAGGACTTCACCAGAAATTATAGAAGGGGTGACAGAGTCTGCCAGCTACTGGCTTGACTAATAACCTCAGCTTTCTGCAAAGTTTGTTGCAGAAATAGGAAGAAATTCTACAAGAATGGTCCACAAGTTCAGAATCATCAATATACATAAGTCACTACATAATGAGTGCGGCAACCTTTTTCCTAGCACACAATCTGAGGCAGCTAAACAAACCTCCTTACAGTTAAAAAGTGAATATTAGTGCCAGAAATATAGAAGATGATGATACATCTCTCTCTATGTATTCATTTTTGTAATTTGAAGTAGCACCTCCTACCCAAGGAGAGACCATTTTGGAGTTTTTTAATGCTAGGTATACTGAGTAAACAGAGTACTAAATTTCTATTCAGGAGAAATAGTATAACCATGTTACAGCCAATATGACTTCTGAGAGGAAGGAAAAAACAACAATGGAATCCAGACTTCTGGCTACTTTGACCAATTTTGCTTCAAAACTAATATTCCCTGCCAGGGTGAATTTTACTGGCTCCCCAACCAGAGTGAAGAAACTCACTAGTACCATAAAACTTCATATGAATCTTTTACTTGACTTCTCAGCTTAGATAAAACAGTACAGTAATTCATACAAAATGCAGGGCTTGTGAAACCGTTCTGCAGTGCTTCACTGAAAAGTGGGCTTGTTTTCAGGGAGCTGTGGAAATGACTTCCCAGATTCTATATCTAAACAGACACTTTTCTTACTTGCTCAACAACTTTCTTTGCCATGTATCTTATCAATCAAAAGCTGTAATGGAGAAACATTTACTACAGCTTAACACAACAGTAGATGAATACTCTCAAAGACTCTTTTCTTATTTTAATGCTCATTTTAGAGATTAAAATAAAAGATAGAGTTTATTGGGAAAAAAAGAAAAAAACCTCAGGACCAAAACCCACAACACAAGAAGCACTGGCTACCCCTGTTCACAGTATCATAGCTACTTGCAAGAAGCATAGAGCAGAGCTTAAATAATCCAATGTGTTGCAATTGTAAATCTGTACTCTAGCCTATCACACAAAATATGCCCTCTTCTCTCTTCTATTTTCTTCTTTGCTTTTAAATCAGACAAAACAAAGAGGTTACTTTTCAGACTGTGTAATGAAGTGATAATTCTTCAAAATAGTTGAAAAATTCTACTTTAACATGTTTCCCCATCCTTCATAGAAGGAAGCTTCATGCACCCACACACGTAGTCTGTATGATTTTCTTGAACATATCTTTGTGGGTGCCATTTCTTGTTAGCAAAAAATAAAGAGACTGCATAGTTTATGCAACATGAAATACACATCCAAACATAGCATAAACAGTATGAGAGACTACTATGAGAGTCATTAATAGGGGAAGCAGACTGATATTAAACAACCAAAGACCTATGTGAGGCCTAGAAGTGAACTTTTAGGTTTTTTCTTAAAAAGTAATCAAGTTAAGTAGGAAAGCACCTACACACACACCCACCTATCTGAAAATCCACTCATGCTTTTATCCCCCCCACCTCTGTGCTCTTGCCATATCTCCTGATGTCCTGACCCAACCTTTCCCATTCCCTTCCCCAACATTAACTCTCAACCTCACCTCCTCAGTCTTGCAGTGCTTACCTTCTAAGTGTCTCCCCACTATCCTATAGACATTCCTTAGGTAGAAAACCAACGCAGCACTGTACAGATATTTTTAAAAAACGTCTACATAACTCAGCAATACTATCAAGTAGCAACAGAATTAGCATAAGTTGATAGACAGTAACTACAAAATTCAAACTTTGATGCTTAGCAATCCTGCTGTTGGTAGGAAAAACCCTAGGGCTACTCAAGCTAGAACTAAAACTGATCACAGAAGAGAGTACTAGCACTTAAAAGTTATAGGAAAATAGTTTGCCTGTGAGAAAGAAACCAAGTTTGTTCAATTTAATTTGATTACTACATGGCACCAGCATCAGCAGATCAATCAACAGATAAATAGACTCCAGTCTTATAGTGGAAGATCCCAAAGCACATTCTGAGCGTGGCCAGGCTCTCAAATAATAACATAAATCTTAGAGTAGAAAGGGAGTTCCTTCGATGGTGAGTGTGGAAAAAGAATTACTATTTTTAAGGGCTATTGTAGTGTAACAATTTATTACATGAGTCATAACTGTCTCAGTGGTACCTTGTTTCTTCTGTTTGTTCCTTGAATTCATCTTCTAACGCATTCTTAAGCGGAACTCTCCTAGTTCTTCAGATCAGGCTCTATTTTTCATTATATGCATCAACTGTGCCCCATCATGACTGGAGATTCCAAATACAGCTGCAATACCTAGAAATACATAAATGTCTTTTTTCATGAACCATTTTATTACAGAGATGTCAAACTGTATCCCCTTGATGAAAAATGCTGATATTTAGACTTTTCATCCTAATTTGAGACAAAACCAAGTGCTGAAATATTCAGAGTTTTTCATAAAATGGAAATTCCATTTTTCAGTCAGCTCTACAGAGACCCATTAGAGCATGCAGGCCATCTCCCTTCACATGCAAGAGTATTCCAGATACCATATTACTCAGTGTTTTTTCCAGTCTGGTTAGATTTTCACAACCTGTTTTTGTTAGTTTCCTGGTGCTGCAAATGTGATTATTTGATTTCTTTCAACTGAAACATACAGAGACATTCACAGGATATAAACCCATATACTTTATCAAATAAAGAAAAAGAACAATAATGTGAAAGATTTCTTGTGAAAAGTTTTCTGATGTAAAGGGATATATCTCTTCTCTTCTTCATGACGTGGAGTATATACACCTCCAAAAATATCCCTAACTAAAATAAAACGTGGGTCTAGAATTCACTGAAACTGTTTTCTTCCTGTATGCCACAGCACTTAATTCAAGAGATGCTGTACTAAACCTTACCAAGAGGCCAAAGTACGTTATATGGAATCATATTCCAACCACTTCAGGTTTCTATCACTTTTCCATTTAAGTAAAGCATTAAGTAAAATGTACCAAAGTGTTGCACTCAATTGTATGTAACTGAAAAGTTTGCATGTTCCATTTTCTCTTTAATGTATAGTAGTTTATAATATGCTTTGGAGTATATTGGCATGGCAGATGACAGGTAAGTATGAATTCATAATAACAAAAGCAATTCCATTCTTAACAATGCAACAAATCTCTAGCCACCTGTATCCAATTTTATGTTTATTACTCCAGAAATAGTTGACAGAAAGCTTAAAAGAGATTTTTCAGGATAAAACATCTATTTTAGAATGATACCTTAAAATACATTATATTCATAGATATTGAGGGGTTGTTATGAGCGCCTTCAACCAGAAGGGCCATAGAATTTCACTCTAATTCCTGTATTAGGCCCTTAACCCACAGGTGATCTAGACCATCAATTCTATAAGCCCATGTGTTTTTGAATAGATGACTGAAATAAGAAAATAGGATAAGAGGTCAGATGAGAGCTCTGTTTTCCTGAGAGTACTTGAGAAAGACCTTTCCTAAACAACCATCCAGGGCAGTCCCGGAGAGGGTTTGAAGAGGGGAAGACTAGTATCTAAACCCCTAGTTACAATTTCTTATTCTCTCTTTTGCTTTATTTTGGAAGAATGATGTGAATGAGAGAAGCCAGTCACCAACAGCTAGCAGTTACCTTTAGGGCAGGGGTCTGTGGCCAGGGGACAAGGTCTGGGCACATTCCTAGCGAGGCATGGGACTCCAATGGGTTCAGTGGCTCTATTCACCAGCTTCAGTTTTCCTTAGTGGAAAAGAAAGCATTAGAAGCAAGTTGTGGGCCTATTCCTTGTCTTTCACCCATGTTAGTTTGAAGTCTGGTGTAACTCAGAGGCTACAAGAGTTGTGTCCCTTACTATCCGAGCTAAAGAATATTTGCTACTGAGAGTCTATTGCACACTCACTCCATCACCCAAAAATGCAGTTCATTTAGATAACAAACTCAGGGGAAACCATTTCCAGCACTAAGATGAATGGAAGAAAACACGCATTCTATATCAGAGGAAGAGTATTATGGTTTGCCTTACAGTATTGTGGCTCACAGCGTTACAGTTTGGTTTCTGTTGCTGGTTCCTGCAATAAATTCCAGTCAAACCTCATTTACTCTGCCAGGTGTTGCTCTTGCCTTTCAGAAAGCCAAAGTACTTGCCCAGGCAGGCTGGCAGCGAGATTTGTGCCGTCCCTTACTACCGTCACCCAAGGGGTGGGCCATGGGGCCACATCCTGCCAGGCGTGGGTGAGGAGAGAATGCCTCCCCACAGGCCCAGCCCCAGCGACTACCCTCCTCCTGCCCTGGGCACTGCTGCAGCCGGCGCTGCCCTGCAGCCCAGCTCTGGGCCCAGCCGACAGCACCGGGGGCTCACCAGGCCTCTCCGCTGCCTCCGTACCCGCTCAGTGGCCAGGATTATGCCACGGCGTTCGTGAATTCCCTGAGGAGCACTCAGCAACTCCCAAACCTACCAGCTCCGGCGCCCCGCTGCCTTCCCGCCGCTTTTTCACCCTCTGAGGAGCAGGAGAGCAGAGGGCACCTGCGGAAGCTGCCAGAAGCCAGGCCGGCCTGTTCTCTTCCACAGCGTGAGGCAATGCTGAGTGTGGCAGGTCTGTGGTGGGGATGAGGATGGAGGGAAAGGACCCGAAGCCCTCTAGGCAGCAGACGTGAGGAAAACACCTGGGAACGATTGCTCCAACAGGTAGGCTGCATCCTGCAAGCTACACCTAATACTTCTAGCCTGCCATGTAAAACTGTCCTTCAGCTGGCAGAGGTGGGAAAGGGAGAAGGGGTCACCTTTCTTTGCTACAGAGAGGAGTGGTTATGGCATGTCTCCACCATGATGTCTGGGGGGCATCTGTGTGGGAAACCCTGGCTGCATCGGCACCTGTAAGGCCAGGGCAGGTGTTAGCCATTACCTCTGCAGGCAGCCAGAGGCCTAGCCTGGGTACCCAGGGAAGGCTGTGTACCTGGGGCACCCCTAATGAGCTACAAAGCCATTAGCTAGTAGGTCAGTAGGGCAAGCCCAGCCGTGTGGGCTGAGCAGGGTTCAGCCTGGGCAGGGTGCCGAGCTGCAGGCAGCGCTGGGAAGCCAGCTCAGCTCCGCGCTGAGCTCGGCCATGGCTGCCCTCCAGGGATGGGGTGTACCACAGAAATCTGGAAATACCCCCAAATGTGGGGCAGGGGTTGTTTGCTTTTGAGGAGTTTTATTTTTTAAGGGGTATTTAGGAATATTATTCTAAGGCTTATTCTAAGCCTTTTAGCTGGTTGTTGGGTTTTTTTTTTTAACTTCTTAATCCTGCTTGGTTTTTAACGCTTTAATTCGGCTCAGCTTCCCCCGCGCGCCCTTGCTTGAGGGATTAGACCCAGGTGATTGACGCAGGCGGCTGGTTTAAGTCTCCTTTAAGGGAAGATCAAGCCGCATCGGATTGACGTCAGATTCAGCCAGTAGAGTTACAAATCTCCGCCCTCCCCGGTTCGGATTGGCTGCGGTTCCCGGCGGGAGGCGGGACTGCTGCTCAAACCGGTGGCGCCAAGGCCGGAGCAGGCTGCGATGGAGGCCGTGCTGGAGCAGATGGAGCAGCTTCCCGCGCTCCTGGCCGTCTCCCGCTCCGCGCTGGTGCGGGACTGGGACTCCCTGACCTTGGACAGGGCTCTAGAGTGGGCTCGGTATTTCCAGCATCTCCACGACCGCTTCCGCACTCGGCCTCGGCTCCGGGAGGCTCTGGGGCGGCGGCTGCGGCGGGGTCAATCGAGCTCTCTGCTCGGCTTCCCCCACCTGGGACGCTGCCCGCAGCTGCTGGGCCTGGCGCTGCTGGAGAACCGCGCTCTGCCGCCCGCCGCCTGCTGCCGCCTGATCCACAGCCTGCTGCAGCCTCCCGGCGCGCAGGCCGGCCCCGAGCCCCGCAGCCTGGCGCTCCTCGCCCGCCGGAAGGCCGCTTCCCGCCTGCTGGCGCTGCCCCGCGGCCCGCTGCGGCCCCCGGAGGGGCTGGAGCCGCAGCTGCAAGCGGAGGCGCAGCTGCTGCTGAGCCGGCTGCGGGAGGAGGGGCAGGAGGCCGAGCCGGCTGGGGAGGCAGCGGGGCGGCTGCCCTGGCTGTCCGGTGTCCTGGAGCAGCTCCCCCAGCCCCGGGCCTTCGAGGTGGTGGCGGCGGCGCTGCTGCTGCTGAGGCAGGGGAGTGGCGCCGAGCAGGCTGGAGGCAGGGGTCGGGATGAGAACAGCCTAGATGGAAACCAGGCGAGTGGAACAGGAGACGGATACGTTGCCGGGCCCCTGCTTTCCTGGCTGCTGGGGAACGTGGAGAGATTTTCTGCCTTCTGCCTTTTCCTCCCAGGCGCCCTTCTTGCCTCCCTAGCCGGTCGCTATTCCCAGTTAAGCAGACCTTATTTGGACCTCTTAACCGGCTGGGGAAGCCGCTTGTACTATGATCCCTTGCAGGGACGGTGGGTTAAAAGTTGTCTTGATGAAGCTGAATTGTCCTGGGAGGAGCTGAGGGAGCGCTTCAGCTGCCTCTGTCAGGGATCTGCGCTACTCAGGGGACAGGCCCGAGCTGCTCTGAAGCTCCTGAAGGCACAGGATGGAGACTTTAAAGTCTGTGGCCTAAGCGTGTGGACTGACTTACTGATGGAAGTAGAGGAATATTTGAGGAAAGAAGCAGAGCACTAAGGCAGGAATGTGAAAGCAACATGAAAACTTCTGAAATCCAGCAAATCTGCCTAATTCTATTTGATATGAAAGGCAAGACAACTGTACCTCACTTTGTGTTGAAAACCAAGTGTTGTTGTGACTGCTGATCACACTGTTTCTCACTGCATGTGAAGTCTTTCAGGGAGGCCTGGTGGTTTCTTGTAATTGTGCTGTCAATTCTGGTCACTGCAGGAAATGTCATCTTTCAGTGCTTGCTGCTCACCTAATAAAATGAAGAAAATGCTTTCTGTGTCAAATATAGAATAGTTTTCTGTTTAGAAAATACTGTAGTTCAGATATGGTCATGGTAGTTGTGTCTCTAACTGTTGGAGGCTGACCAAAAGCTCAAAGGGAAGGCAGAATTTCAAACATGAAAACCCCAAATTCAGGGTTAACTTAGTAGTGGTTGTCTTCATTGGACCGTCTGCTCTGGTGGCCGCTTCCATGCTTCTATAGTTGTTGCACATGAGTTAGCCCCTGGGTCTAAGTGAAGGTGAGAGAAAGCCAACTGGAAAGCTTATTGAAAAGTTCTAAAATTAGAAGGCTTTATTAGTTGCTATATTATATGATAGTATGCAAGTATTTCCAAAGAAAACTGCAGTAAAATGTAGGGTGTTCTGTGTGGGTGTTTTCCCTTTCCCTTAGTCTGTTGCATGATTTTTATTTTTGTTTTGTGGAACACAAAAGTGAGCAGACAACAAACTTTTTTATTAGATGACAATTTTTTTTTCTTCATTCTTTTATGTTTAATCAGTTTCTGTGAACAAAACTTGGTCGGGGTAGCTTCTATCTTACCTTATCACTGTCATTTAAAATGAGTATTGTAATGCAGAGGTAACATGTTCATGTATATTTAGCTCTGTAAGCTAGTGTTACCAAAAGTTGAGCAGTGTGATAAGAGAATAGTCGAGGAAGATGGGGCAAGTGTATGTGAATACTGTAAAAAGAGGTCTTCATTAAACTTTTGTGTGGAGTACCTGTCAAAGAGCTCCTGTAGCCCGTATTCTTATAGTTTCAAGATCAGTTGAGACACCTCTCTCTGTCTTCTGTTGCTGAAGTCCCTTTAGGAAGGGTTAGAAGGTGCTTTGCTTCTGCTTGTAAGCTTAAAAAAGCAAACAAGATATTAAAAAGTATAAACTGGATTGAAGCTAATTAGAGTAATAGTCTGTATTACAACATAAAATAGTGTATACAACTATGGCAGATGTTTCTGTACCACAAAACTAGAGTGGGAGGGATCTCGTGATTTTGAAATGGAAACAATTAGTACAAGGGGATGAATATTGTTTATCTGGGAAAGAAATAATGCCTATTCTAACTTGTATGGAAATAATTAAAGACATACATAAGTTCTTCTTCTTCTCTCTCTTCTAAAACAAAAGAGATACTCAAGGGTAGCCCACTTTAAATGGTTGGAAGGACATGCTGCTAATCTCCTATCAAAAATATGACTGTTTTCTTTGGATTCCTTGCTACATCATGTCAGTGAAGCAATGAAGTTCTGGAGATCTGCAGATGAATGTATTTTAAAAGCTACAGCTGTGGCAGTTGTCTTGCTCTTTCTTAAATGGGATTGTCCCCCCTTCTGGAACTTGGGGTGGTGGTCAGCCTTAAAAGAGCACCATGTCAGTGGACCTCAGGACTGAGTCAGTATTTCAGTGGTATTGAAAGGAGTATGAACAGTGTCTATAAGCATTTAAAACTGCTTAGAAGTATAAAGCATGAAGTTTGGACTTGTATTGTCTAGCCACAGTTCCCTGTGTTATGTAGTTTTGGCATTTGGTATGGAAACTTCCCTTGAGCTTGCTCTTAACGCTTTTAACAGGCATAAGATTTTTTTGTCTGTTAGAATACTTTTCACTATCTGAGGTTCCTGATGAATGATATACCCAAAGATACTAGTCAAAGTCATTCCCTTCTCCCTGGTTATATGTTAAGGGTGAATATCAAATGTTGCAGTAATGTTACAAATGTTATAGTAACCCCCCCTCTTATCAGTGCTCCTTCTGCATAGAGATCTAACGGGAAAAGCTGGGTAGAAGCTGCTGGCATTCCCTCTCTTAGTGAGGGATAATTGACCTCAACTATTTAAAAACTGGCTGTTCCCAGGTACCTGAGTCTCTGACAAATTTCAATGAGAGTTAAGTCTTGTTTTTGCTTGTCAGGGTAGATATGTTTCCTAATGTACTCACCATGTTGACCATGAGTTAAGTCTTTTAGCAGCTTTTAACTATTTCTAGGATAAATCTCATGCTTGTAGGGAGTTTGTCCTTGCACTATGTCAAGTCTTGCTTTTTGATAAACTTCAGCTTTCTCTTATAAAATTCAGTTCATGAAGACAGATGTCTTCTTTCCAAGTAATGTATCATTACACCTTTTACTAGCTAAGTGCAACTGCAGAATCTTCTACTGGAGTAGCTAGGAATAGGTCCTTCATTGTGACTTTCTTAATAAAGTAAAGAAAAAATTGGGGAGGAGCAGGCAAGAGATGGGCCAGTGTAGACCATATATACTCGATTCCCAATCCTGTCCTCCATATAGGAAACCTGAACAGTAAAATGTAGTTTAGCCTCAGCGAGGCAGAAGCACCTGGTTATAGCAATTTCGCAAAAATGTTCCAGTCTGTCCCAAATACATTATAAAGAGGTGCCAGATCCATGATTACTGAATTCCAAAATCCATATGGCATTTATTGAAATAAATGCACCGGTGCACATCCCCTATTATTTCAGTGTGCTTGTCAAGTTTGCTAGGTAGCTGTGCGAATGACACTTAATTAAAATTTTTTGGAACTCCGTTTTTAATAAAAGTGTAAACAGGAAAGGAAAAAGTGTGATGTCTGTAACCTCCTCCCTCTATGTATTTGCAGCTTGTATTTGCATGCTGAGGTTTGCAGCCCAAATTTGTAAACTCTTGACCCAAACAATCTCTACTGTCGTGGGAAGTAAGATATTAGAAATGACAGACTACAGCCTATTGCCCTACCACCTTCTTCCCTTTTTTACTAATAAAAAGAAACAGGTCTCTGGTATTTTCTCTGTTAAAATGATTGTTGAAGAAACTGTTATATTCCTGTTTCAGAAGATTGGTAAGGATTGTGATGTGAATCAGGAGGATTTTACTTGCCCAATAAATAGCTAAGACAGATACATTTTGCTACCCCTATTTTTTTTTTTATAGTAGTAAAGGGAAAACATTTTACCTTTTGTCAAACAGTACTGTAACTCTCCACAAGTGACATACTAGGAGATGTCTGGATACTAAGTTGCTTTTTTTCTTATTTTTCTTGCGAAGTGTCTGTTAGCTTGTAATAACCCTACTTTGCAAAATCTAGAAGAAAACAAATTATATGTTATTCTAGTAATTTGCAGTATGTATCTAGATACTAGGATAAAGATAAATGGTGTAGAATAACTTGTTCATTTAGGAAAAAATATAAGCAAATTGGTACCACTCAGATGACTATATGAGCCTGACTGAGACTGAAAGAACATGTGTTAAATTCAGAATGTCCAGTCGAAATGTCAAGTCCAACAATGCATTAAAGTGAATTCTTGTTTTGCACACAAGGTTTCTTTCCCCCACCCCTCCAACTAGGTGAGTAAGGATCTAATGTTTTTGTTCTTCAGTGACAATGCTGAGGTGGGTTTTTTTTTTCTTGTGCATAAAAGAACATTTTTTAGGTCATGGAGACAGACTAATATTTTGATCATATGGCAGTAGTATTTTCAGGTACTGTTTAACTAGAAAGCTAAGTTAAAGTTGTATGGCTAATTTTACTTCTGCTGTTTCTGAAAAATGGAAGATTTAAAGCTAAATACTGTTCCTTGTGAAGAGTTTGGATGAGTTACCTGTTGCAGAGTGCCAGTGAAGGCCCCACACCATTGCCATGCAGAATACAGCAAAGAGGTACCACTAGCATGGGAATCATTGGCTTGAGAAGCTTGTTTAGTTTGATGGGCAGAGTTATAGAAAAATAAATAAAATGCAAGTGGAGATGGTGAGGAGAAAAGGCAGAAAACTGCTCCCTTCTGAAGGCCCTGGAGAAAGGGTAGATTTCCCCTTCACCAAAACCGAGTCACTTTGCTACTGCTGGGGACAGTATTGGGTCTGTGAATGCTTTGATTAAAAAAAAAAAAAAAATCAAAAGACTTGATTTGGTGTTGGCTTCTCTGCTAAAGCACTCAGCCTCTGTGTTCCCTAATGACCACTTGGATCAATGGTTTAACAGGCAAGAATATTAAGGTAGTGAATGAGAAGCGTAGCTGTGTGTGCAGGGTAGGAAACTGTGCTTATTTAAACAGCGGTTGCTCTTGCACAGGTGAGAGCAAAAGAACAATATCCTATCTGCTCTGGTATAAAATAGACTTGAATAATCACAAGTATGGTCAGGAAAAGTAGCTTTTTATCAGTTAATTAATATAAATCCTTCTCACAAGCTATTTGCTCTCAGTATTGTATCTGTCTCATGAGGGATTAAATGTTGTTTTGACCAAACACATCCTTCTCTATTAATCAGTTATGTGCCTGTACTGAATTTCAGATTAAGAGATGATAGACAACCTGGAAACAATTACATGCTTGTTATCCCTTACCTATATCCTTCTTTAAATGTCTCAGAAAAAAAATGTCCGTAGCAATGAACTAGACCAGAGGTAAACACATAGTTAAGATGCATTATCTTTTATAATTTTTCAAATGTAGCCTCAAAAGATGTTAAGTAGGTTAAAGTAGCTACTACTTCAATATTGAAGTAATTCATGTACTAACACCACGTTAATTCCTTGTGTGCCAATACCTTAGAGTTACTGATATTACTTTCCATATTTAATTATATCCTAATAGTTTTTCATTGTGTCAGTTCTTTTACAGGTAGAGATCTTTGTCCCTAGATCTTTAATTAGAGTGGTTGGCATTTTACTTAGTTAGTGTTTTGAATCATCTCAGATACCACAGAGGGTGGCAGCAGAGTCTCTCTGCACAGATGGGCTTGGACTTCTGATCCAAAGGGAGAAGCCAAGCTCGTGGGCTGTTTCTAGAGGCAGAAGAGATGCAGGGAGTAAATACCCACTGTTGTGCTACCCACTCAGAAGTTTCCAACTGAAAAATCCCATTGAGAGTCTATTTTGTCCTTGCAATTCTGATTTTACCAGCTCTTTAAATTAGTGTAGGATCAGATAATAATATAAACTGTATCCCCTAACTGTCTCTATCCACAGACCTGTTTTATTAATAAAACATTAGGTATTCAACTCTTAAATTCCTTTTCTATTACATGATAAATTCCTGTAGTATTATGTGACCAATTTACTGTAACCCTTAACTAGGACATTTTACCAGAAATGATAGCAGTATGCACTGAACAGAGAATATAGCAATCAAATTCTGAATTTTGTCTTGAAATGCACCTTCCTATTATATTTTTCCCTCTGGGAAGAAAGTCCAGGACGAATGCTCAGACATGGGCTATTCATAGTGTGTAGCTCACAAAGAGGCTAATCCCAGCATCTGATAAAGCGTTATTTAAGTTTTTGGCAGTCGTTGTGAGTTTTAAATCCCACCACAAAGATTCAGTTTGAATATTTTCCTAAGGATCGTTTCCAGGAATGAAATGATATGAACTGCTTTTACCTGCACATTTGTATCCCTGTTCCTCTTATGGCATGTTAGACTTTATGACTATCTGAACCGGAAATCGTAATTGCGGTCCTGAGTTTCTGTATGTAGTGGTTCTCTCAACATAAAGTTAGCAATGGAAGAAAATGATTATGTGCTTTCTTTTGTGTAGGATAAAAATCACACCCATAAAAATAAGCCAGCAATACAAGACTAATTGTTATATGATCCAATTGTTAGTTCAATGCGTAGAGAAATACTTGGTTTTAATGCTGAATAACTGGGAAAAATTGTGTAGGTTTACTTGTTTTGCTCTCATAGGAGGAGATGATGAATCCTCTTGAAATACCAGCAGGCCAAAATGTAAATGCAACTTCTATTTCCAATACTTATAGTCAGTGAAGTCATTAATATTTTCTTATTAATGTAAATGAGCTAGGTAAGAACAATTGATTTCTTCTAGGAATTAATTGGACATGATCAATCCCTAAAACAAGTGTGACAACAAGGTCATTCATCAGCTGTTTAATGTTGCAATAGCCTAAGCTTGCCCTTTCAGCTAGGAAAAGATGCCATGCCCTGGGGAAAAGGCTTTTAAATCGTTATGCTATTGACAAAAAATCGTGTATGTTGTGTCTCACAGCCTCATCGTTCTTAATGTTGAGGTGAAAGTTGCTGAGTTCAGATGTTTTATAATTTGCCTTTTAAATGGTATGTCTCTTCAAGCTTAAATTTCTTTTACGTAGTGAAAATATAAGGTGTAAGGAAATTTAACAATACATTGTGTGACAGTCAGCTGCTTGGTCTGGCCCAAACTTTTGAGAAAACACATGGAGTTCTCTTCCTGCGTACAGAATACGGCACCAGTGTTTGTGTCCTACCAAAGCAGTTGTGTTTGTATCCTAGAAGGGTTGATGGTGCTCATGAGGGTGTGCTTAGCATTCTGTTGAGTTGGAAATATTTGTCAGGCTGGAGGGATACTTTCTACCTGAAACTAAGGGTCTCGACAGCTTCGCAGGGATCTTTAGCTATTTGGAATTGATAAGCAACAAAATGTCATCATTTAATTTATGTTTAGATCTTTTTTTTTTAACTCGCTCTTGCGTAAGGAGATATTTTTTGCTGGATTCTACCAAAGAAATGATCTGGCCCGTCATTTGTTTATTTGCTTCAAGTTAGTTTGAGCACTGAATTCACCTCCAATTTGCCTAAGTCTTTTGCTTTTTTTGTTTACAGGTATGTTTTCCCTCAAATGCAACAAGCATCTTTCCTTTTATTCCTCATAAATGTGCACAGAAACTTGTTCAGGTTGAAACATAATATGCATTAAGGGAGCGCCAGGATGACCATAGTGCAGAAAATAATTTCTTTAATGAGAAACTAGAATTTCTTACACTAATTTCTACTGGAGTAGTCAAGTAAATACTTTCCTCTATTTTAAAATTAATTTTATAACAAGTTAGTTACTTGTTATGAGCCAAAATTCAACAAGGCGACAAAAAACCCCACACCTTCAAACGGTATGCCAAACTCATTTAACCTAAAAAATACAGATAAGATTCAGCAGCAGAAAGTGAAAGCTTGAAACAGTTAAAAGAAAGATTAAGTTTTCTGTAATGGTAAGGTTATCAACTTAACAGAATAATTTATCAACACTTTTTGTGATTTTTTTTTTCATTGCTTGTTTGCAGTCCTTTGCAGAGACTTGGTGTCTTCCTAAAATCAGCTTTATTATTTCAAGAGAAGGTTTCATGGCTAAAAGTAGGACCAAGCAAGTGGAATCCTGTGGCCTGTTAGGGGAAAAAGTGAGGATTTAAAAAAAAAAAAAAAAATGAAAAATAAGCAAAGAAGCAACAATTTGTTACATTGGTTATTGGTATGAATCTGGGTACTCTGGATCTTCCTGATGTAAGGTTTGCAGAGATGTGTGGCCGTTTTCAAGGCCGCATGTTCCTGGGTGATGCATTTAACACCCAGTGCAAGACAATGGTACAGCGCAGACCTGCAAGATGAGCGTGATGCTGCTGTTAGTACCGATAGTGTTGTGGCATTTGTTGGTTGGTTTTTTAAAGTACGAGTTCTCACTGGGTGAGGCAAAGAGCCTGGCTCTGTTACCAGTAGCAGGCCTGTGAGCTCCAGAGGTGGCACAGTGGGCAGGCTTAAAATGGGCATGTGTCATCATTCATCTTGCAAATCTTATTTACCATAAATGCATGGTTATAGTTCAAGGCCCAAGGAGACAGATACAGCTAGAGAAATGGTTTATATTGCCAGAAGACATCTGCCACTATTACTAGAGCCAACATATTGTTCTTTGTTTCAGAGTCAATGGAAACGTTGAAGTGTGTGGTAGCACAGCACGGGTCAGGACGGGATACTGGCTTGCAAAGCATGAAGTCACTGTGTGAGTTTTGCATTGACTTCACAGTGCTGCGACAGTACCGTTGAGTGCGAGCTGCTGTCATCTTGCTTCCTCCCACTGTTGTCCCACTTTTGCTCTTTCTGATTTGACAAAAAACCTGGTTTATCTGCATAGCAGAACGTCTCGCCCAAATAGTGGTCGGGCACTGTGCCGGTGCACGCTCTTTCCCACTGAAATTCTGCATCTTGCTGTTTGTCACACCTTGTGAGCCTGATCTTCTGGAAGTGGTGAGCGTAGCATAGAGCACGTGGCTCATAATGACGGAAGCTGCAGTTGTAATGTTTTTGAAGCACTCATTGTTTAAGACTGTTGGACTCCATCCAATAAAAGTGAGAAAATGAGTTTTATCTGGATTAGGCTTAATACTGCTTCCTTCTCCATGTAATTGGATTTTTGTCACTGACTGTAGTTGAGCAAGATAGAGCTTGAATTTTGGTGTGGAATATAACAGGCAATATTGCCACCAAAGCAGGAAGAAATGCTGCACTTATTTTTGAAAGACCTCACAAATGTGTAGGGCAGGAGTTTCTATGTAAGGAATTTATAATGTGAAAAAATAATTGTTTCTTTAAGTAACTAAGGAATGATTCCTAAGGTGTTAACTCTGGTAACATAAAATTCTCATCTTCACACCTTCCATCTAAGTCAAGTTTTCTAAAGCTTTCTGTTTATCCTATGAATTTCTGCATATGACAATTTTTATACCTGTTCAATCTGAGAAGGGGAAAAATGGCATAAATCATTCTCGTCTGTGTTCTCAGTAATGTCAAAAACACGTGTCACTGACAACTGCCAGTTCAAGACTGTTGCTAGAAACATGACATAAATTGCAAAGGACTAACATGAACAATTTACAGAAGGTACATTATCCGAACATAGACAGATACACACTCTGCTAGTCAGCAGACGTATGGTGGAATCTGGAATTACTACAGTAACTTCAGGTAATAGTGAGCGTGCACTAGCCACTAATTACAACAGGAAAACACTGGACTCTGTGCACTGCACTGACAAATTGCTCCCAGTGGTATCTAAGCTATTTCACTGTTGTCATTATAGCCTCTAGCAAAGTCAGGATATTTGAAAAGAGTATGGTGTCTGCAACCTATTAAAGGTATTATATCCCTATTTATAGTCCAGTTCCACGAATAGAAAATTCCAACAGAAGAACATTTACTATAGAAATTTTGGAATATGGAGCTTTTAAAGGCAGTTGTGTTTAGTTTATGGGCCAGGTATTTAGAAGAAAAGCAATTAAAGCCACCTTGCTCATTAACCTTTCAGTTCCTCATAGAGCACTTTAAGCACCAGAAAGTGATTGCGTTTTGATTTGTAATGCTTCAGTGAACTGGACCTCTTCTCTGTGTACGTGTGCATTGTATTAGAGCGCAGTCTCTAAACACTTGCATGTGGTTTTGTTCTACCACGATTTAACTGATATGATGATCTTCTAAACTCTTTGAGCTCATGGAATCCAATCACCTTTTGCCATGTGCTTTGTTCAGTCCTTTTTACATTTGTTTTGCAAAGGTATAATACCAGAAATACAGGGCATAACTGTATTACCATGTTTATTGCTAGTTTACAGTGATTGAGGAGACTCAACAAATTATAAGCAATGGCAAACAGAGACGCTGATTTATAGAACGCATATTTTGACTTTTGCATTATAAATTGGAAGAAATGACAGCCTGAGTATTATCTTTCTATAACTGTTTGAGTATGATGAGCACAAGTCAGCAAATTACTACTCCCTTTAGAAGATATCTGAAGTGGGGCAAAAAACCTATCCCATGCAGTTGGCCCAAGAAAAGGTTAGCTGAACCAGAAATCATTATTTTAAAACAATATACGGGTTAGCAAAAGAGGCAGCTTTAAAAGTATTATGCTTCTTAGAAGCTGATTAGAATTAGTGTGTGTTGGTGGGGATGATGTCCTTATGTTAATCTTTTCATTTTCTTCCAGCAGCAATTAAAAATAATAGATAAAAAAAATAAAAGGTAAAAGAAAGATTTTTGCTGTCTTCTAGTTACAGAAAAATAACCCAGATGTTGGATTAAGTTTTTCCTCCTTCAGTCTTCATGAAGGCATATCCAAATAAACCTAAAATATAGAGCCTCTTAAAATGCAAAGGTTTTTCATCATCTTGGCAGCTGTGACACGCAATCGTAACACACCTGATGAATCCTTGTCACTACAAAAGCTTCAGGCACAGTGGCATTTTGCTCTTTATGCTGAAGATCATGACTTCAGTGTTTGGTGAACATCACACATGTACTCGAGGTAAAAAGTTCAGCTACTGATTAAGGTCTGAAGGGAACTTTTTTCCAACAAGATTACAAAGAGAAATTAAAACCAAATGTCTCTTCTACTTAGCTTCATATTTTGTAGTGTGAACGTCGCTGCAAAGGTTGGAAATGTTGGTTCTTTCCGTCTCCCTTTTTGAGCCTGTCATATGCAGTAGTACAGCATAACTAAAAAGGTTTGGTCCAGCTAAAGCAACTGGCTCAAGAAGAGATTTATTCAAATGTAATGGTAAAAATAGGATTTTCATATTCTTATATGAATTGCCATGCTGTTTGATATACTTATTTTGAATACATTTTTATAAAATCTAAATCTATAGGCCTGCCTGTGCTCCTGAACATACAGATTTATTTGGGTTTTTTAAGGAGAAATAACAGTGGAACAGTATTTTCACTGCTGGATCATGTTTCTGGATTGTGATATTCGTGGTTTAAATTTAAAATGCGCTTATTTTAAAGTTATCAGACAAAAGTTGTATCTTTTAATGAAATTAAGTTCTGAAAGTAAATATCAGCATTGTCAGTCTGTCAAGTGAAATGAAAACTTGAAGCATAGAGAGATCAAAAGACTGGTGCAGAGTGATACGGGGAGTTTGTGGCAGTTGACCAATTGATGCAGCTATTTATATTCCTGGGTCTCATCACAGATCTGTCCTTGTTTAATTATGAAACTAAGATGTTTTGAATGTTTCACAGCAGTTCTAAGGCAACTTTTAAGAAAAAGCAAATGGCCGTTTGGTATTACCGACAGTGCATGTGACGAACAATTTTGTTGTAAACTTCATCTAGGTGACTTTCCTATTCCTTTTGGCACTCCTATGGTGAAAAGTAATTAAGTTCATATGAAGCAAATGGAAAATGGTAGCTTTTCCACCAGAATGAAATGCTGAAATCTGAATGAATGATGAAGCCTTTAGAATTAGTGGCACATTACTGCAGTGAACTGAGAGAGTGACCCGCCCTGAAGGAACAGGGAAAAGCAATAATGTTCGTGTCCCATCTGTCAGAAAGGTGTAGGAGACATTTCTTGTTACATAATGGCTGTCCCATTCCTTGAAATATTGTGGGGATTAGAAAATACCTTGCATAATTTATGTACACCATCTCTATTCCAGAACCATACATTACCGTTCCCACAGACAGATTACGCTGACATTCTGAACCATATGTATGGTTTATGCAGGTAACATAATACTTTCAAATTATATGTGCTATGAGCCAATAAAATTAGTATGGGGTACTTATGCAATAGCCTCATAACAGCTAAACTAACAAAGGTTTATAAAATACTTCTCTCCTAATTTTTCATGGGGCAGTCATTGGTTTTTATTTTTTTTTCTTTAGCTTTACTAATGAAATGCAGCATTAGGAACCAGCTCTGTTACTAGCCAAAATGCTCATGTTCTCAGGCATATATGGAATTCCATTCTTCTCTCTTCTCAGACATGAATTTCTAGGATTCAAGGACAGTTTCAGCTAATACAGAATTGCTGCAGAGCTATGCCAAGTTACCCCCGCTTAGAATTGGGCTTCTTGAGGGAGAAAATAGATGGTCATTTTAGATTCACTTTCTGAGATGGCATTTTACTGTTCCATTGGTTTTTATTTCTGTATGGGCAGCCTGTATTATTTTTCCAAATATCTTCACTAGTTCACTTCCAAAACAATTACTGGGCCACTTCATTCCATTTGGGCTTTATTTCTTTGTTTGGGGTGGGGGGGTGGCTTGCTTTTTTGAGAGTATCCCGCTGGTACAAAACCACTGGCACTATTTGACTTCTTGGAAGTAGTTTACCAAGACCAATAAATCTATCCAAGGGTCTATGAAAGGACAAGAGGATTGATTGTTTCTGTCGTATCGGGATTGTCTGCCTCTGAGCCTAGAGAGCCAGAGCCAAGACGCGGCAGTGAGGAGGCCAGCGATGCATAGCTGGTTCATCCACCTGGGAATTGGTGCTGGCACTGAGCTGTGCCGGCTGAGCGGCAGCTTTGGTAGGTTTTCTGTGCAGCCTGTTGCGTCCCTGTGAGGAGCAGCCCAGCTCCTCTCCTGCCCCAGGGGATGGTGCTTTCTGTCGGCTCTGCTTCCAGCCCAGTAATGCCATGCTTCCGCAGACCTACGAGCCTTACTGCTGCTGCAGGAGGTGGCCTGGCCTGCCTGCCCGCTCTTAGGGGGAGGCCAAGCACTTGTGTGGTCGCGTTGTTACGTGGGTGAGAGGCCCTGCTAGCCCGGCACACCTTAGGTTTCACTTGAATCGTTTCCCATTCTGGCTCACCTTGTAGCTCGAGAGTGTGTGTGCTAGAGCAAAGGTGGAAGATACGTATGTGGGAACGTACGGCTGGGGTAAGGGATATGCGCAGCAGTTTATTCTGGCAGCATTAGTGTGTTAAGCTTTCTTCAAGTACGCCCTTCGGTGTGTATTTTCTGTATTCCTAACCAGCAGTTTAGAAAATGAGTAGACAGTGTGATTAGGTGAAAAGCATTGGAAAGGAACAGAGTTTCTTCTTTTATGCTACTCTGTTGCAAAGGTGCACAAGCTGGGCTGTCTCAAAGAAGTATTCATGTACTCATTTCAGATGTGATAGGGTGAAAGTAACTTTTAGTATATTTTGCTGAATCAGCTTAGATATATTGTAAAAAATACTTTATTGCACTCACTTCAGTTGAGTCCCTTTCCTTTTTTAAAATCCTATTTCATGATTTGAAAACAAAGTTGTTTATTTTCCATTTAGAAGAAATACTTCTTACTGTACAAGATGACTTGAGAAGGACGTAGATCTAATGAATAAAAGAGGAGACTAGGTCTGCTTCTATTTCACACCTGCTGAGCAGTGGAACCGTTTGGGACACAAGGCATTGATCTAATATCTGTTCAAGACTTTCAGGATTGACACTTGTTAAAATTCATGTTTCACAGTTATATTTTAAAATTTGATTTCTGATCAGTATTGTACTACAATAACTGAAATAGGTGTAACCTGACGAAAGTAAAGTCTTCCTGCCTTTACTACTATTTTCAAATTGTAGCAGAATTTAATAGCACTAGGTGTGTTTGCTGATAAACTTTCAGCTGATTAATTAAGGTTTCTCTCGCACCTAAACAAATACACCCACACACAGAGTTCTTAAGTAACCGTAATCTGAAACTTTTCCATGCTGTAAAATCAGTAGGTGGTTGCTGTCAGCAGCAGCATATTTGTTTTATATTTTTCTGCAATAACTAACGGTCTGGGAAAAAAAATTCTGAGAAAACCATTCAATTCTACACAAATAAAATGGGAAAAAGGCAGGTTTGATTTTTTTTTTTATGATACTAAATATCTAGGACATGTTAAAATGATGCTGATTTCCATAAGCCATACTACCTGATTATCTGAAATATTTGAACATTAATTTGTGGACTTGATAGATAATTTACTTTGTCAGCATTGTATGTAACTGTACAGGCAGATGTTTTGCCGTCCTATCATCGGTATTCTTAACACAAAGAATTTTTGGTGATAGAGGTATAAGGCGAAAAAAAGCTGTAGAAATTTAATGCCATTTCACTGATGTACATGAAAATCCCCATGGAAACTTAGTAGTCTTTTCATTGATTTCTGTGCCTTGATTTCTTGAATGTTCCTTCACAAAAATGGCCTTGGGTTTTTCATTATGTTTTAATGCTGCCTGCTTGTGTGCTACCCTTGAAAGCTTTGTAAATCAGGAGTTAGGGTCATCGGTTCCTCTTGTGTTGTAGATCTTTATTTATAGGAAATATCTAATAATATCTGTTCTGAAAATGTCATTTGTAAAATAACTGATGCCTCAAAGAAAATAAGTATTAAGCATGAACCCTGTTTATTCTGCTGTCACTGGTATAGACCAGTATGGAAAGGATTTAATAGCTCAAAGTCTTCCCCGCCGCAATAACAGCAAGCAACTGCTTTCATTAGGTTTCCTGTATTTTGTTATTTTATGTCAGGAAACAAAAATATGGAGACCTAAATTACAAGTGAAATCCTGATTCTGTTGAGTCACAGTAATGTATCTATTGACTTAGCGTCAAAATTTCCTCATCCATGTTCTTTTGACATGAAGAAAGGTACGGACTTCACAAAGAGGACTGCCCAAGTGGTCATCTAAATATATGAGTTCTTTTGCAGAGGGTTTTTTTTCCCCAGGCTCTGTATTCTGTGACATCACCATGCTCTTTCTGCCACATCAAATAAGGAAGTTTCGAGGTCAGAATGTCTCAGTAAAACCAGATTATTTGGAGCCAAGTTGCATTTCTGCCTCAAATTATTTTCTAAAATATCTCGATTGAACTTGCAATGTTCTTTCTGAATGCACAGGCGCAAGTACAAAAGTATTCCAGGAGAGACTAAATCAAATATTTCTTTTGGTACAATCCAGGGAGGCTTTTATGATCTGGAAAATTAGATTACGAATTCTGGAGTCCCCCTGATGAAAGTAATTGGTAACAGTTCTGGTATGTATAATGAATTGATGAGAACGCTTGTTTTTAGATACAGAGCTTTTATCAGAATTAGACACTGTTGCATTTCAGGTGGATGCTATTTGTATGTGGCAGAAACTTTGTATGATGAGTGGTGTCTCCTTTCTCAGGTCAGTTTTTACCCCACTACTGGGCAGAAAGTTAGCAAAGGGAATCGAGTCTGCTGGGGGATTGGGAAGCCCAGGGGGTACGGAAGGCTGAGCCAGGTGAGAGCAGGTGACCTGCCACACCATGGGCAGGAGAAAGGGATTTCCAAGACGGTCCAACTCGGCATCTACTTGGATGAATGCAACGGGGGTCTTCATTGGAAGCAGGGGGGGAAAGTGGGGTGGACCTGTAAGGTGTCCTGGCAGTGGGCGAAAGGCTGGTGCTGGTAGGAGCAGAGGAAATGGGTGCTGTGGGCTGACTGTGAGCATGCACTGCCCAGCTCTGTGTGGGGGCACTGGCCACAGCTGCTGCAGCTAACGTGTTTAATTTACCTTTTCCATTTTTTTCTTTTTTTTTTTTCCTTCTTTAAGTTCAGGATGTCTTTCTGTCATTGTCATTATACTTTCTTTCTAACCCATTTAATTATTCTACACTTTCCCTTTCCTCCCATGAATAAAAACCTGCAAAGATTGGATGTAGATTTTTTTTTTTTTACAGAAGCTGGTGGCTGGCTCTAACAGGATAAGCAGGATGACATTTTAAAGAATGCCAATTTTTCTCTCTACGTTTTGCTGTAAGGCTGAAATTAATCTTGTGCAAAGGCAACATAAGGTCTATTCACACCTTATTCTCACTTAAAACATTTAAGTTAGAATTAAAATAAGATCTTATGTGGCAGCTTAGTATTGAACTGGCCTTTTAAGAATGGCTTAATTATTTAACAAATGCACAGACTTTTTTGTATATGTTCTTCGCGTTTCACTCTTAGATTACTTAGGTTATTTCATGTATTTGAATCTATTCTGCTATAACACTGTAGCTGAGCTTTCTTCTATTTTATTATGTTGACTTTTTGTCACTCCTTAAATTATTATAGTCAATACTATCTCTTCTTTCTTTGCCTTTTTGTTTCTTCCCAGGGTGGATTTCTGTCTATTTAAATGAAGAGTAGATCAACACATAAATCCTTCTTCAAACGCTTTCACTTTTGTGGTACTCTGCTCTTTAAGTAGAAACCAGAAATTGGCACAGTATTTGGTGAGAATATATGCAAATATACTTAATATGCACAAAGTATGTATAGCATTAAATAAAGCATCTTCATTGCTTTTCATAAAACTTTTATATGCAAAGTCTGTACATAACGATTAAGCAACAAGTTTTTCACAGCTACAGACAAAAAAAAGAGAAGAAAGTATTACCCAATTTGTCAGAATAAACTTGCTCCAAGACAAATTTGGAATAAAATTATTGAGTTATGCTGGCCAGAATATGAAAGCAGAATTTCCATTCTTACCTTTAAGAGCATAATGTTTACATAGCATAAACAATGAATGACAGAGTCAGTTTACTGAAGGTAGATACCATGGCAGAAAAGTTGCATCCTCATTAGTGATGGTGAAACCCAGTAGCTATCACAAACAAAAAGTTTTGTCACTCCGATAAAGCCAGGAGGATGATGTCAGAAGAGTATTTGGTTTAGTTTTTCCTTTCTCTCCCTCCTTAATATTTTAATCTTTTCCTTGCTGTCACTTGTATTGGAATAGTGCTGTTGGTGTTAAGCTAGCCTCAAGGTCCCAGTTGTGTCATGGAGCGAGAGACGAAAGGAGCACCCTGTGTCAGAGCGCTTACATGGCTATGGAAGTTTTTCACGGTCCTTTACAAGCTTAGTCTTTGTGTGCTCCTAAGTGGGCAGGAAAAAAAAAAGTCCATGTTAGGACAGGCTGAGCTTTAGCTAGCTGTTGGTAGGGCTTATTAGCTTGGTCTGCGTACTAGGCTAATTGCAGAGATATCTCGGATCACCTGGCCTGACCTGCAGAGTGGAGTAAAACTGTGCAGCTTAAGGTAATGTCAAAGGATATTGCGGTAGCAGAGCTGCAGCAGATTCTTGAGTCAGAACTGCTGGCCCACTAATCAGACCCCTAGGCAGCTGTGCATGGTGGACATACAAGCAGGAAAATAATTGAGGGTTTGTACCATAGTTATTTCAGGCCACTAAACCAACATACCTACAGCTAAGGAATCTTAAAGCAAAAATTTACTAGGTGGTTCATGATATGGTTATTACCAGCTACCATAGAAATCTTTAGGGCATTTAATTATTATTTTAGTATTCATTATTTCAGTGACAAATGAAAATTGAGCTCAGTTAAATGTTTTATTTGTTTTATTTCCTTGGGGTCTTTACGAAGAACAGTAATTTGTCTTTTTTTTTTTTCCTTTCTGTAAGCCCCATGATGAATTCAAACATTCAAGTTCATTAATTAAAATGTTTCCTTCTCTGCTTATTTTAACATGACACACAGAGTTGATTACCTTTTGCCTGAGTATGTTTTGGAAGATTGATGGTTCAGCATTGCTAAGTTATAGCTTTTATAAGGATGTTCTCTGAAATGATTTCAGTGGCAAGGTCTTGTTTCTGAGGTATCATGCTATTTGAATCATAATAAGATATGGATTAAAAATTAAAGACTGTGCTAGATTGCTGCTCTCTGTAATGTAACAAGAGGGGGAGTCAGAAACAAGTTTCTATATCCAAGCTTTGCTGTCATGAGTAACAGATGAAGGAGGAGGAAGGTCTGGGCAACAGTGGGGTGCTCTGCAGAAGAGACGTAGTAGCAGTGGGGAGCACTGCTTCCTACTGCTTTGCTGGGGTGCCCACATGAATACAGGAGCTCTTTGCAAATCTGTCCCAGTGTGGATGCGAGAAAATGTTATTTGTCTTTAAAACATATATTTGAAAAATTTGCGTGTTTCTTTTTAAAATAGTAATGTGAAAATTCTTGTGGTTCTTTGAGCTCATGAAGATGCATCCCGTAACTTAGAGAGTTTAATTTCTCTAAAAAGAAACTCCTTCCCTCGGCTCTGGAAAGCAAAGAGGTATTCAGCAGTGGTTAAGAGGCAGAAGGGCCAAGGCTTTTGGAATGCTGTACGTAACATGAGATTCCCTCGAGCAGAATGGACGGACCATGCAGTCAGTGCCTCATATTCCCGCTTGCCTACAGGGATATAGTTATGCAATTTTAAATGCACTTTTTATTAAACTCATAATATTTTCCTTATTAATTCTGTAACATTTCAGAGAATATTTTTGCACATATTTACATAGAGATAGTGAAGTATATATAGTTTTTATATTAAATTTTTGTTAAGCATTCAATACTTGAAAAATATTTTTCAAACCCCAAACCAAAGGATAGTTAACTATTAGAGGTGCAAATATAATGAAATTACATTTTGAAATAAAGTTGACAAAAATTTAGGAGCAAACAGTTTGTTAATGTACAAGTTGGAAGTCATTAAGCCTTTGGTAGTTGCTGGGTGGCTATCACGGGTAACCTGTGGGCTGGAATGCCACTTAGTTTTGATGCTGGAAAGGTGGGTGCCAGAGCAGCTGATCCTACTGCTGGGGTCCGAGCTGTGCTGTGGAGGGGGAGGAAAGCAGCAGCTTGTGCTGAGCAGAGATTTAGTGCCCTCAGTGCTGTGGTCTGGGCGCTGTTTCAGGGAAGCTGTTTTGCTATGCTGGAAGAGCATAGCTTTGCTGTGTTTTTGAGGAAGCCAGCATGCCTGTTGGTGATCTTCAGAAATCGCCTCTGCACTTCTTCATAATTTTATAGTATTGTTCTTTGAGCCAATTCCTGAGCAAAGTGAGAACCAGTTCAGAGTGGCTAATTTCTCTTACTCAGACCGGAGGAATCCTCTGCATTTTTGAGCCATCTGTGTTTGCTTTTCATGTTCTAAGAGATCTTGAAATGCACATTTTGTTGGGGTTTTTCTGGAATTCCTCACAGGTTTGTTAAGTGCTGGATCATTATGGATTCTGTTCTTGTGGATTGTGTCCATTGAGTTGTTGGACTTGTGGGTAGTATTCACGGTTATTTATTTCAAGTCTACAATATTGAAATAAAGTATCTCGCCTCAATTCTGGTTGCAACTTTCGGCTTCCTCCTGATATTGGCAGATTGCAAGGTTTTTTCTTTTTTCTTTTTTTTCTTTCCACATTACTTCCTTTGTATCCGGGTGCCATAATGTAATAAGCCTTTTGGGTACTCCTGGAGTGTTTTCTCTGTTCGGTTTATGGGCAGCCTTGATGAGAAGGCTCTGGCAGCTTGCAGCTGTTTTAAATAGGATTGAGATCAGAATTTTGGAGGGCTTCAGAAGGGTTTGTCCTGCTGGGACACAAACCAGTGTGAGATGACTGGAGAACGTCCAAGCTAATATGGAGTAGAGATGTGTCCATAAGAATGTTATAAACAAAGACCTAATGAGCATTGAACTTTATATGCTTTCAATATTGATAATAGAATGCACATTGTCACAAAGAGCTGTGCTGTGCAGATGTAGCTTACTTCAGTGCAGATGAATTAAGCTTAGCAGGAACTTAAGTGTGCTCCACAAACCCAGTATGGACAAGTCATGTATTACAGATGTAGGAAGAGGTCTTCACCTGTTGAAAAACAATCCCTGCTGCAACAAACACAGCTAGGCTACAGCTATATTAGCTGATGCAATAACTAGCTATATTAGATATATAGCTAGCTGATGATCTAGCCCAGGGAAGGTTTAAGGTAGTATCTTTCTCTTCTGTTGAACGGTAAAAAAAAAAATGTTTTTAATTTAGTATTTTGTCTGAATTGGTTTTAGTGAGTGGTGAACTAATTCTGTAACATTCTCTACTCACTGAATTAAGGAGTACAACTGAAGTTCATTGCACAATGGCCAGATACTGCTGTGCAAAAGACATCATGGGCCCTTTTTACATGCCTGTTGTTTGCATAACTAACACTGGTCATAAGAACAAATCTTACTTTATATAAAAGGCGATAATGAAATATATTTACGTTAAGATCTTCAGCTGACACCATTGGCTGGGACAGATTGGAAGAATCTTTTTTGTAGAGTATTTACTATAATATGAACACTCCTACTGAGAACAAAGAAGGGATTCTCTTCACCACAAAGGCTGTTCGCTCTTACTGTTGTAACTGTACTTTCAAACATCATGCCACTTGTTCAGTCAGCATCTCAGGGGCCATCAATAGACAGATGTTGCAATACGGGCACTTGAGCGAGTTACCGTGACTCTGGAGTATGGCAAGTATCCTGTGGCAAATGCTTATTTGCTGGCCTTGTCCTTCTCAGATGTAAGGTAGACTAGCTCACCTATGTTAAGGGATAAGCTGTGTCATATTTATTATAGGGTAAGAGGACATGTTGACAAATACTCTGGAGTACCTTATGGGCACATCTCGCATCCTAGTACCTTATTTGGGATTCGGTCTCTATGCTACCAGTCTAAGGCAGGATATGAATTTTCAGTTCCATAGTTATATCAATGTAATTAAAGGTATGTGCAGTCTTTTTACAGAGACTTTTTTCTTTTTTTCCCTTAACTTCTTTTCCTATTTTTTTCTCATTCATGTTGAATCTTTTACAAAATATTTTAAATAATATAAAGCTACTCTTACTCTGTAATCAAAATATTAACCTGGGGTAGTTGCACCAGTGTGATCCTAACAGTTTAGCGGTGCTTCTATAAAAGTACAGCTCTAAAAATCTCCTCTATAGACAAGCATTTAGATACATTACTTCTAGCAGTAGGATTTCTCTTTCAATTGTTCTGTTCTAATCAAATTTAACAGGATTGACATGTGTGGTTAGAAGGTCGACTGGCTCTTTTAAACTGTTTTAGCCTGCCACATTTAGCCAAACGGTATGGTTCAACGATGCTAGCCTGCCTTTTAATAAGATGTTTGAATTGTGTTATGGTAACCTGATAGAGCTAACATAATCTGTGAAAAAACATCATTTTTTCATATCAAAGCATGTCAATAGATTATTGTGCCTATATTTCAAGCTGCTTTGGTATATTTTTTATTTAATGCTAGTTGGCTGAGGTATGTCACATCTCTATAGGACACTTTCAAATATGGCCCAGCCTATTGGGTTTTACGTTGTTAAGACATTGCTCCAAAGTCTGTCTCCTATCTAGCCCTCCAAAAGATCTTCTTGGTGAGAGACACTCTGTGCTAGGACCACCTTGATCAGGTGTAGAGCCAATGTTGAGAATCCTATAGCTGGCAAGCATTGAGATTTTTAGTGAACATCAGAAAAGGGAGAACTTTGTTCTGTGAAGAGTGGTTTAATAAATGGAAGAAAGCTTAATACCTATTGGAAAATAAAGTAAAAGTAAAGAATAACCCCTAGACATCCTGAGAGAGGAGTGATGATGGACAAGCCACCTATGCTACTTGTACAAAAATAGCATGAACAAAGGGCGAAAGAGATGGGCTGCAAGCATCTGTGTACTTATCCTACCAGAGACTGTACTCCACAGAAAGTCCACAGCAGTTTTCAGCAGAAAAAATAAGCTGCATTCAGAGATGACAATTTGTCAGGCCAGCCAGACATACTATTAGCCTCTTTGGTAAAGTCATTGTTATGTGTTGGTAGTTGATAATTGCAGGCACTCGTAATAAGAAAATGCTGTACACTCATCTCTATCTTGCAAATCTCAGGTACCGCTGTGCACATAAGCTCATAGTCCCAAACTTTTCAACAGCAGGAAATACATTTTTAGGACTGGGATATGTTACTGTCTATATATGTACTTTTTTCTACTGTAACGTATGAATTCTGTCACTAGGTTATGATAGGTGTTACAATTCATGAACAACTGTGGGAAAAGTTTTTGAGAGTAACTGATGTGTTTTGATTGCCTCAGGCTTTGAAATGCGTGTAAACCGAAATCAGTGAGTATGATTTTTATGGCAATGGGTACTCAGAGATTTTGTTTTGAGGTTCTGGCCTTTACGTGCTTCACGTTAAGCCTTTCCCTGTTTCACGAAAATTGCCAAATTGAAAATTGCTGTAGTACTTATTCTGTAGTAGTTTGGCATTTGGAAGTAAAAAATGAAGGGTCTTGCTGAGCTAAATCACCATGTGGGGGTTACTGGAGCACATCATATTGTGGTGCAGTCCCTGTCTAGCCCGATCAGCTTGCATTTTTACCTGCTGTGGATTTCTCGGTTTCTGGGAAATCATTGTATATCTTCCTTATCTTAGGCTTTCAGGCCATTAGTTAAAGAATGGAACAAAAGGCTTATAGAAATTTATGTAAGAAATTAGATATCACGCAAGTAGGCTGTTAGAAATAAGTATTAAGATGTACTGTGGATAGTATTCAGTGTAATCCAGGTTTTAATGCTCTTTTTTAATAACTTGTAACATGAAATTGTTTACTGAAGTATCAGACATTCAGTAAGTATCCAGTCAGTATCTGTCTGCCATAAATGTGGGCTGTTCACAATTCAAATCCTAGCTGTGCTATTATATTAGAAACCAGCGTGGCAGTGCACGTCGGGAAGTTTTTTGTGTGGACTAATGTCATGTTTGTTTTACTAGTCCTCTACAGTTTGAGGACCAAACTCGGGCCTGATATGAGTCAGTGAAGTCATAAAAAAAGGAATATTTCAGCCTACTTTGAGGTTTCTACTTGAATAAAATAATAAATAAACATTAAAGAACAAAATTGTCTTAAATGTTTTTAAGCTTTTGGGTATCACTGTACAGCATTTTTCAGCTTTGAGTCATTTTGAAAGAGATGAGTAATCTCTCATATCTCTAGGCTAGGACACAGCCACCAAGGGATGTTTGTCTGGCATCTCTCAGCATAGGCTGCAGCTTTACAAATAACTGTTCAAAACTCCTCGTCTCTCAGCTGCATTATAAATACTTTAAGATCCCCAGCTGTACTGTGCTTGTACAAACATCTTAAAATTATGAGCTCACTGGCATGCAGCTGGGTGAATGCACAGTTACGAATGGTTTATACCCAAGGAAAATATGTGAATAGCATCAGAACTTTTTATTTGTTGACGTAATCTAACATTAGGGAAGCAGGGCCTGCAGATCTATTTTTTTATTTATTTGTCCTTTCATAGCTGGTGATCCGAGATCTGTGAAATGATCTTGTGTCATCCTCTACTCTGCTTTGTACAGAGCGAGTATGTAAAAGGCATACTCTTGCTGCTGTTTTATAGCAAGAGGTGATGAAGGAACAAGGAAATGCTTGCTGTAGGCTAGATTATAGCACAGACTACTTCCCAGTTTTTGTTCACTGGAATTTTTAGGATAGCTGCTTGTTATGGAGTATGCCATAATAAATGATGTTTCTGTTCTTCCTGGATAGTCTAGTGGACTTTTCAGTGGTGACACCCTAACTGGGGAATACAGAGTCCTGTTTGTACAGGGTCCGTCCACGCTAAGAGCATGACTTCTGGCACAATTCTTATATACTTGGAAGAGTAAAACTGCATTAAGGATGGATACCTTGAAGGTAGCTGTGAGTTATCCTTGTATAGCTGAAGTCAATAGCAACTGCATATTACCACTCCCTTGGAGTTGCCTGCTGTCATGTTTCTATGTCAGAGAATATTTAGAATCTTCATATTTCACAGATTTCTTCATCTTTTGCAGATTTAAGGTCCCTTATAATTTAGTGCTTAGTTTGAATATCAAATTGCAGTTTTCTTAGTGCATCTATATCATAAAATATGGTGTGTTATTTTTGAACTGCATTGTCTACATGACTTGCTTTTTGTTAATTTTAATGATCAACTCCTTGGGGCAGAAGAGTTGTTCTAAAGTTTCACAGTATTGAGCGCAATGATAGAGATTAAGTATGTGGAACTGTGATGAACTGCATCCTCTCTGGCATGAAGTCAAGAGCATTCAGTTTCTGGTTTAGCAGTTCATGAACCGGCTTTTGTTTTGACTGATGATGTATTCTTTCTTTTCAGACATCTGGGAGACTCAAGATATCTGCTAGCAAACTACGCTTCCCTGTCTCCCTCAAATGGCATTCTTTCACATACTGTGGATCTCTGGGTTTAACACTACTTCATAACTCTTGATATTGATAATATGCTGATCCACAGAATTACAGAAATGAATTGTAGGCAATATAGATATGAAAAACCTTCTTCTATCAGCTAGTCAGTCTCCTGACTCGGGCAGAATTTGATTTAGTTTGTAGTGCACTGGTCTTGTTTTCCTATGGAAACTGAAGGATAGACTAACATCACTTTTGACTAATAGATTATTCTGCCTTTTTTCAAACAGTCGTTGTCTTCTGGCTTCATCACCAGGCATGTGTCTCTTCTTCTTCATATGGTACCTGTTGGCTAAAGGCAATGTAAAGAGGTAGTCTTCGTCATTTGGTAGTCTTCGTCATTTGGTTTTATCTTCATTTTGGAAACAAAATTAAGGAAATCCAAACTTAAAAATTCATTCATAGTTAGCTTTTATTTTTAGTTTTCAGGTTAAAAAATGCTTATTTATTAAAAAAAAAAAATTTGAGTTGATTTGTGTATATATCCATGTATTTGTAAGTAAATGTGGCAATTTATTGATGCATTCATTAATTTCATTAATTTATAAGTTCATTAATAGATGTATTGATTTGCCAGTAAGGTTAATTGATTCTATTTATTGTATTTATAAGATGATCTATTTATTAGATTGAAATAAACAGGAGAGAAAAATGGTTCATGCTTGCAGCATAATAAGCCGTAAAACTAATATGATCACATTAGGCCTGCCATAGGTCTTCTACATATGACAAGCATTTATGCAGTAAATAATCAAAATTTTTACTACTCTTGGCACAGGTACTTGGAAAATACATTCAGTATTCTGAATTTTTCTCACTTTCCATGATGTTTTCTCTATAAACATTCTGCCAAATGTAGAGAAAATTCCACTCACCACTTGTTTGATTCTCCCCCTGTGCTAGAATCTGTTCCACACCTGTAAATTTTTTGTTCATGCTGTGCCCTCGTGGCTTCGGGGCAATTTATTAACTGTGATTGTTCAGGGACCTTTCATACAAACAGCTCTTTCTTGGTGTGGGACCTTGGCCTTCCATAGCTGTGTAAGGATTCATGGCAAAAAATAACCTTGTGCGGCAAGCCCGTTCAGTGACCAACAGAGCTGCTGCACAAAGGTTTATATAAGTGTCTGTGGTAGCCACTAGCCCATTTCTGAGGGTGTTGAAATTATTTTCTTATAACTGAGTCCTAAATACAGATGAAGAGTGTTTGTTTTTTCTGCTGTTGCAGGATGTCTGTGACATCACGCACTAGTTAGTGTTTGTTGGTTTTTTAGGTTTTTAACCTATAAAATGTTGATAGTATGTTCCTTGTTCTCTAGACAGATGTGAATCCAAACTAATTTTTTGCAAAGTGCTTTGGAATCCCTAAATGTTACAAAAATACTATTAATGAATGAAACGATCCTTTTGGCTGAAATGTTGGGGAAAACAGTATTTTTTGGGTATATCTTGTCAGGTTCAGTATACATTCATAGTAATGTATGAGAACACACTAAAAACATATCTAGCATTTGTATTTATAGTTTTTGAACTTAGGAGTTAAAATCTGTTTAGCATTAAAAATTCTTCAATATTATTCTGATCTAGCTTGTGTGTTGGTTAAACTAAAGGCACGACTGATTCTTTCACAATAGAAAAATGCACAGATGACTAAATTCAATAATTCAACTTTTTCAGGGGAAAGAATAGCAAGTTTATATTAAGAATGGAACTGTAGGTCAGAACTTCAGGGAAGAAACAGCTCAATCTGGGAAAAGGTTGGGTATGTCTGAACTAATTAATGTACTTTTTCAGTAAAGACAGACTGAAGATTGGTTCAAGATTCTTAACCTTTTACCTTTTTTAGTACAATATATAGTCAAACATGATGAATAAATATGATGTTCAGACTTGGTTTGAATCTAGCTCTGTGTTTTATCACTCTAAGATTCATAACCAGCTATACTGGTAAATACACCATTTTGAGGGAATATAAGATATCTAATACAATTACCAGATAGATTGCTGGATACTTTGTCATATACCTTATACTTTAAGTGAACAGACTAAATGAACTTTTAATGCAGATTTATATTCCAGGAGGTAGAGAGCAGAACTCATGTCATTTCAGCTTTTTTCCATTGAGAATTATCTGAGGCAGCATATACGCATACTGCCTCTGTTTTTGAAAGAAAACAAATAATGCAGAAATCCAGGAGACAGAAAAGGTTTCTCATCATTCAGCAAAACAAAGATATTTATCTTGAATTCCTATTCTGGAAGACACTTTGATATTGTTACATTCTTCAGCGGGAATTTTTGGAGCTTCCAAAATAATAGGGTAGGTGAAGCACCTTCTTAAAAACCTTTATTTGCCAGCCTTTTCCATTGTTTTACCGTTATCTGTGCAATACAGCGCCAACAGATTTTTATATTTGAACGACAAAACCAAACCCTAATGCAGTAAAAGAATTTGACAATCCTTTCCATTTTGAAGAAGAAAGGGAAAAAATAAAGTTGTCATACTTACTGCAAAATCTTCATTTGTAACTTCAGAAGTTCAATATATCAGAGTGGAGACATTTAAATAACAGGAGAAAAATTAAATTGGCTATAATATTACACAAGAAAAAACCCCAGATAATTGCAATACCTTTAATATTTGAAAATGGTTCTCTGACTGCCTGAGATGTAGAAAAATAGGTAAAATACTAGGCCAATCTCTTTGTTGTTGTAATTTTAATGTCATTAGAGGCAGGACTGTGTCCCTGTTGTTCTCCACCCTGTTAGAAGGAAGGATGAATGGGTCACACAGAAATGGGAGTCTCCATGACCCCAAATTCTTCCTTATTAGTTCCTGTATGCAAGCATTCAAGTGTTGCAGAGTCTGTGTCATGCTTCCTCTTATTTGCCAAGTCATTTCATCAGCTTTTGGGGTGGCTGCAAGCCTGGCCCATCTTTCATCCCATTCCTTCTTGCTCTTTCTCTAAAAGCTACTGTTCATGAGGTCACTTGCAACAGTTATGTTCCCCTTTATGTTCTTGCCAGTTCTACTAGGTACAAGAACTTACTATTTTTTCTTTCGTAAGGCTTCCAGGTACATGATTTCTTAAATTTTCCTAATATCATGGGGAATATGCTGCAACTGCATTTTAGAGCGTTTTAGAGACTAGTAATGCTGGAGAGCAACAGCCTGCTTATAATTATAAAGCAGGCAGTGATAAGTTTCACTACTCTGCTGTAATGCTGGTGGAGGCTGGGAAGCATGCTTGAAATGGAAAGACACAGAAGAGCAGAGCCTTCAGAACCTCCTGGCACTTTGTCTGGAACCCATAAGGACGTGAAAGGGCTGACGTTCTCACCCATGAGAGCCAGTGACAAAATGAGTCTATTGAGGGAACTGCCATGCCCATCGGGACACCTGTTGTTATGCAAGTTCCTTGTAATAAAATCTCCCATTTTATTTAAATAAGGACTAGTTGAACCGCTGTCTCCCAAAAGAAGGTTATATAAAGCTAGCTAGCTTTCTGGAACACCATTCTAGCTTGAAATCGATATTCTTTGGAGCAGGGCTTGTGCTGGGGTAGGGAGGACAACTGGTCTGCTGCGAGGCATCTCTGACAGCCAGTTTTCTGCACGGTAGAATACCACAAGCCGTGATGGTCTGACATTCCACAGCTTGAGTAAGAATATTTCTTATTCTGTGTCCTATGAAGTCTACTGTATCAAAAATCAGGCTAAGGAGGATACATTTTGTCATTGATTTCCAGTTTTATTATGTTTATTGAGCAACCTGACCCAGTGAAAGATGTCCCTGCCATGGGCAGGGACATCTTGGACTGGATGATCTTTAAAGGTCCCTTCCAACCCAAATCATTCTATGATTCTATTAAGATACAGCGATATCTCAACCACAAGGCAATGTAGCCATTAATACATTAGTTGATACCATGAATAATATTGAGAAATTTAAATACATCATAAACATGCATGGCATAATATATATTTTTGGAAAAAACAAGTCCTGCTTATTATTAAACCTTGCTTTATAAGATACTTTTGAAGACAGAAGATGGTATCTTTAAAGCACTCTTCTGAAAATGACCCTATGCAATGCAGTATTCATAGGTAATTTAATGAATCAAAAGGCAAATTAGTAGTAATAGAATAAAGCACAGTCATTTGAAACTGATAGTCTTCTGCTACAGTTTCCGCTACAGCAGGTGGAAAGAAGTGATCAGTAACATATATACTGAAGTGGAAAACCAATTTGATTACAACATACTTTTTGTACATATGCTCACATTAATGGGGCTACATCAGGCTGTGCTGCCTCTATGTCTAATGGTATTTTAAATCCCTTTCATTCTTATTGAAAAGTAAAAGATGTTGCCCTTTCTGATCCAGTGTGGCAGAACTGAGAGGGCTTATAAAGTACAGCTGAAATAAACAATGCTGCGAAAGAAATTGATGGATAACTTTTCTGCAGGGTTTTCCTTTCTTTGGGGGTGGGCTGATGGGGGTGTTTGGGTTTCCTATTAACTTACACAGTAAGGGTTAAATGAAACACTCACTGAGATCAGTAAGCTCTGAATGAAAGTAGCCTCAATGCCCTCGTGTCCTTATGAAAAGGAACATGAGGAACCGGGAGCTCATCGTTATTATAGCAGGGACACTGTGGGCTGCTGAAAAGAAAATGAAACGGCTGAGACAAGATGAAACCCTTAATGCAAGGGGGAAATGCCCAATGTCTATATAAATGTTCTTTCTCACTAGAACCTTTGAAAAACAAATACAATGTATTGGCAAAATATATGCCAATAATTGGAGCTCAAAGGAGCAAAGAGATTGCTAAAATACTAATTTAGCTCTGAGTGACACTAGACCCTGTACTGGGAAAAAACAATTTTAACAGATTATTTTTGAGAATTCCCTCTTCCATGTTTGTAGAATGATTAATAATACATAAACTGCATCAAACACAAACAAAATCCTGTTCCATTTTATATTTATTACAATGCTCAATAGTTGCAGCTTTGGTACTTACAAGTTATAATCTGGACACCAAATCACAAGTTTGGCTTAAACATCTAAGTATTTTAAAATGATACCTTTTCTTTTTTCAACTTCCCTTCTGTGCTAGAGCCTTAAGGCTTCTGTTCTTGAGGTTTGGGTTTTTTTTTCACTACACCCAGACGGTTGAAATCCCTTAAAAAAAAAAAAAAAAAAGAAAATATTCTCATTTAATATAATGACTACATAAGCTTCTATTTTTTAAACAAACAAATAAACAACAAATCACCAATTCAAGACTTGGCATTAAAATCACAAGATTTGGCAACACGGATTTCCAGTGAAATCAGTGGGGATTCAATTAGTCCAGAATTTAGTGCTGCTTCTTTAAATGACACTAGGAAAGAAACCTAACATGCTAATCAAAATTTAATTCTGACTTTTGGTCTAGAAAGTTACCTTCTCTTGACTGTGGTATTTCTTGGCTTTTTATTCCCCAAATACAGTTGATTCTCTTCTATATTTTACTACATACATTTTTAGGAGTGGGATTTTTTTTTATAGGACTGCAAAGTGCTGAGCTCTTTTAGCTCTACCAAAGAATCACCATGTAATACCTGGACAAAACATGGTCTTTTTGGCCTAAATCTCTAAATTGTTCCTGGTATCTGCTAGACTGATTTTGTAAGAGCAGAGAGGCACAAAAATGGGATTTCTGTGGTTCCAGAGGAAGTTATATCCTGGTCTGAGTACTGGCATGAATCATTGCAGTCTTGGTGCTATTCTCATCCAGCCTTCCTCCTTCCAGCCTGGAATGGGCCATCTGCCAGCTGAGAAATTGCTGCTGTAGGGCAGTAGTGCTCCAGTGTCCCTACAGCTCTTGGTGTCCTGCTCCAGATGAGTGTTAAGTAGGTGCCAGTTAGGCCAGCTGGAGACTTCTCAGTGCCAGGTGAATCCTGAGATGGAAAGATCGAGCTGCTTTTTGGCCTCTTCCTGCTGTCAAAGGAGCAAAAAAACGGGCCAGAAGGAAGTCTAGAGCCTGGCCCACTAGTTAATTAATTAACCCATCTGTCATATAAGTATTTCTCAAAGGTGTTGTGAAACCTTCATGTCTGGAATGCTTTCATGTGGAGGGCCTTTTTGTTTGGAATTACTTAAAGGTCCTCCGATGAAAATTGCTGTATCGGCAAAACCACCGCAAGTGCAAGTAGCTGTTTGTAGAAGCCATTGAGTACATGGCATTTGATTACTTTTAGGTACCTTTGCTTTTTCATTGAACTCTATTGCCTTTACAAATGCTGTTCCCTGAAACAGAAAAGAGATTTTCAGTTTTTAAACCAGACAATTGCTATTCATGGAAACAACTTTTCAGCCAATAAATACTATAGAAGCCTGGATTGAAAGGTCACTACTGCGATAGCCGGTGTGGGTCTGGTTTTTTTTAATGGAAAGTAAGTATTATGTGGCTTTGCTGCATAATGTGTTTTGCTGGGAGGTGAAGCTGTGCAGCAGTGAGCTTTCTCTGGAGGCCTATTCTCTTGGCTTTATGTCGAGGACAGGCTTCAGCATTAAATGGCTTTAAGCTTGTCAAAGAAAGGTTATTAAAAATGTTCCTGCCTTTCAGTCTCCATGCTCAATAGGCACAAAAATGCAATACTATAGGGATTTTTTTCTATTTAGTCATGTCATTTGGCATTTTGCCTATAGCTAAAAATGAGATACCATCTGGTTTAGGCTCACTAATGATTCTGCATTGTGACTTGAGCCAGTTCACTAGTTTATTGTTACCACTTAAATAAACTTGCCTTCTGCTAATTGCACTTTTGCTACTACCTTTTGGTAGGATTTTAAATCTCAATGATTCCTTGAAGTGGGGATCTGAAATCATAGTTGTAAGACTTCTGTGCTGGGACTCTAGGTAATGTGTGTTTGTGCTATCTTGGCACAGTTCTTTTATCACAATATATTCTTATAATTTAGTGGGACCACATCTGCCTTAGGGCCTTTTGGATTTCACTAATTTCTGTTTTCTGGTGTGCAGCAGCAGGTAGGAAGTTAAAGTGCAACTGCTGAGGCATAGGCATAGGGTGAAGTAAAAGGCCAGGGAATAGCTGTGGGCTCCCTGCAATGGTAGTCATTGGCATAGGAGCTGCTATGAGCCCTATTGCTGTCTATTGGGGCATGCATACTTTATTATGGGTGAAGGGAGGCTTCCTCAGACCTATGCGTAATGCCCACTTAGAGGACGAATCCAGAATAACAACCATCTCCATGATGGTCTGCACTTGCAGCATATCTGGAAGCTATTCCTCCGCGCTCTGCTGTTTTCTGATGACTTCTGTGACCACTTGTTGACTGACAAAAATGTTGCTCTCATTGCAGAAATCTCTTGGGTGTGAATCAATGAGCAGCGGAGCTTTGTTCCGCTTCACAACGGATGCTTCCTAGCAGGGAGAAGTGTCCCTCTGTGACACTGAGCCGCCTCCGTGCTCGGAGTCAATGTGGGCTTGTTCCCAGCTTCCTGCCACCATAGAGCAGCTCCTTGGGGCTGGGGGGGATCATAACATTTCTTGACCGTTTTGCAGGTTCCTGATCATTCAGAATAGTGGAAGTGCAGCATGACTTAGTACTAGTGTAAGCTGGTGAACCTTTCTTTTCTGGATGACACCCTTCCACTGCAATCCGGTCACGTAGCACATCTTGTCCTGCAGGAGTGTGGGAAAAAGCTATTTTTCCAAACCCTCCAGCTTACTGCAGTAGCAGAGCTCTGAATCTAAGGAGGTTTCAAAAACAGATATTGGATAGCATTAAGGGACTGTTGTATGTGACTGCAGATCTAGGAGCAGCCTCTTTATTGAAAATATTGAGCAAGTGCTTTTGTTTAGTATCATCAGAGCTGGGATGTGTGTCTGTGTGCACAAGACAAGTTCTACCAAGTCTTTCAAAGACTGTCTAGGACTTTCAGAAAAGTCACTTATGTGATCAGACCACTGACACCTTGAAAAACAATTGTTTCTCTAGAAATGCTGCTCATAATGGGAACTGAGATGCTTCTCTCATTACGAAACCTGATTTTGTGAGGTTCTTGCCCCAGCTGCTTCAGATTGTATGAGGTTGAAACTTTACTAGTCAGCTTTTCATCATGAAGGCATTTTTTAAGGCCCCAAATGGTTTTAATATCTCAAGTTATGTTCTAGTTACTGAGCAGTGCAGAAAGGTAATTTAAAGACAGTCCTGTGTGACTTTTTGGCCAAAATCTACTTGCCTATTAAAGAAACCTTAGATTTTTGCAAGCAGCACCCCTCTCGGAAGATAGTCTTTAAAGCCTTGAAACTGCTGAGATGTTTCAGTTTGAAAATTGGCTGTAGCACACATATATATGTTACTTCCAGAATATTTTATCGTCTTGGTGCTGTAATATCGATGGTAATCACTTCATGATGTTGTGATAAAACATGAATAGACCACTTTGGTGCAAAATAGGAACTGTTTTAAATTCTTTGAGTTCAGAGCTTTTAGGTTATACCTTTCAAATCTTTTAGTTGCACTGTTTTTCAGTTTAGTTTGCAGTAATGAAGTATGTGTGTACTAATTGGTTGGTACAATGGCATAACTTATAAAGATAATTACTGTTTGTAGGGAGAATCTTCACCACTGTTTGCAAACATTTGCACGTAAAACTATTTAGAATGGTATGAAAACATGGTCTGCATTTAGTTATGACAATTTTCAAGTAGCTACACAGCACAAAACCAAGATGTTTATCCTCTATGGCTTTGATTAAAACAGATTACCTTTTGAATTTGGAAGACCATTTAGACTTTATTACAACTTCTTCCTCTTAACGTATTAGTTGTATTTTAGCCTATAATTAAGGCCTTGCTTTTAGATACTTAATTTTTTAGAATAACAGTAATATAGTTCTGTGTAGGTTTCAAAGAGGACTTTCGGTGACATCTTGAACCCTGTTCACTTTTTGTTTTTTTTCTGAACGAGTCCAAGCCACACTTATCATGCAAGCTATCATGTATAAATAAGTTACTATGTCATATTTCTAATTCACAATGCTTTTTTTTAGTTTGCTGAGGACATTAGCGTCATTCATAGCTTAGGGCAGAAATGCTTTTACTTAGCCAAATGCAAGAAACAGAAACCATGAATATATATTATTTCAGCTATCAAAATCAACTTATCTTATTAGACTTACCTTCTGCTCTCATTTTCTGTGATTATTGTAGAAAACTAATTTAATGACATAACTCACTAACACAGGAAACCTTATGAGAATGTTGCAGGATATGGGATTTGAATTCTGAATATGAAATTGCAGGGAACTTGTTTTAGGAACGTGATCATCATTTCACTGAAAATAATGTCACTTCTGTGATTGACTGAGATTTCAACACGTAGGTTTGTGTTGAATATATGAAACAATTCTCAACAGGAATCCTTAATGATGAGTTCATTGTCTGAAATACATGTTAGAAGATTCAGCTAATAATTTCCCACAAGACACGTTTGTTAAAATGGAGAATTTAATGAATAATTCACAAAGGGAAAGAAAGTTAGCAAACAAGCTGTATTTGAGTTGGTGAAAAGGTCTAATAACTTTTGAATAAAGTAGTTGAAAATATTTTCAGAGACTGATAATGGTAGACATATTGCATTGTTGAACAGGATTCAAAAGGAAGAGACAAAGGTCTGAGAAATAGGACTGTGGAAAACCAAAGTAGAGAAGTTTAACAAACTGTAAACATAGAAATAAACAAATGAGATCTATCAGATGAAATGCCAATGATAAGCACAACATAAATTAATTCATGGAATTTGTAACAAGCATAAATCAGAGAAAGCAAAGATAAAAATACTAGCATGGAAGTTGCGAAACTGAGATGGGGGGGAAGAGTGAGGGGGAAGAGGGGAGCAGACCAAAAGGGCAGAGAAGATAAATGTGTTCAGAGTATTCCCCATAGATTTTATATGTGAGTCTTAGAACAAAATGTTCTGGTGAGGGACTTGTATGCTTACAGGACAAGATTTACACAAATTGCTATCCTTTCTGCTTACCCGTTGGAGCCTTCCTTGCGGATCCACTTGCTGAAGCTGAGCAGGGCTGCCTCGTGGACGTATTAAAGCCAGCAGAGGAGGAAAACACCAGCCCATGTGGGTGAAGGAGCCAGAGTCTACACTTAAACTAGGAAAGCAACAAAATGAAAGGCTACTGTCACATTGGCTGACGATGTGAATCCCCAGCACAGCTATGGGGAAGATTTTGCAGGTTCTTATGGGACTTCTGTTATTAATACCTTGCACTGTGGTTCTCAAAGCCTTTCATAAACATGAGAGGGTTCCCAGTATAAAAGTCTAGGTCTAAATCCAAATTTCCTAAAAAGATCAAGGCTGTCTGGACCTGAAGTTCTGGACTGGCCGATTATAGATGGTCTCGACTCAGGAAGTCTGGACCCGGATGAAGTCTTTTGAAACCTGAAAAGTGCATAATCCAGTGAAAGGGTCCAAAATACTTGATCTAGATCAAACATTGTGTCATTTGGCAGAGCTAGAGAGAAAACACTTCAGCCTTCCTTTCTTACTCTAGTCCCGGACCATGCTCCCTTATTTTGATATTACGTGGAATATTTTGTCAAATCAATACCAGTCTGAACAATGTGCACTGTTTTTTCTGTCAAATTCATAATTGCATTCTTTTATCCAGGAAATGTGAGTTTATAAGCAGTCCCTGTATTGCTCTTTATAACTAACATGTCTCTTACACTTCCCATTTTAAAAGATTATCTCAAGTGTTTTGAACTTTAACAAATTTTAACTGTTTCTGCTGGGTGTCTGCCCCAGGATGAACATTTTTGAAAAGTTCCAGCAAAAAACCTGCTCTTCCTGAGTGGTGTGGGAGAAAGGAGAGGGAGAGAAGGAAGGAGCAATAATTCTATTGTTAACATTAAGCTCTGGCTACTCCAGACTTCTGAGGGCTTGGTTTTTGTGCTTTAATATTCTTTTTAGATTTCGCAGTTCTTGTTACTGTCTCTTTTTGTCTGGATATTTTTAGATTCTACATCTCTTACCATGCTGGTAAGTGCATCCTGAAGTGTCTTTGTAATTAAATGAATTGGACTGGATCATACCTTAAATTTATGTATTTTTCATCTAATATATTTCTGTTGTCTTTAGTTAAAATTACTCCAGATTTGCCGAGAAATTGTTCTATATTCTTTCTGGTGTTTTGTTCCCTGTTCTGGGAGATGGTGAGAGAAACATGGGCAGGACACCTCAAAAAAGGTCAGTTTATCTGATCCTTTGCCTGCCTGGTGCTGCCAGCAGGGAATGGCAGCTCCCTCCCCTTGCTCTGCAGGTCAGCTTCCCCAGGCTGATGCACTCCTTATCCTGCAGCTCCCCAGGAATGCAGTCGCTCTCTTCTCCAGAGGGTTAGCAGCCGCTCCTGGGTTATCTGTCTAGCACAATTAAAGTATGCTCTATGGAGCCTGTGGTTTTCTATTGCAAGCACCTGCAAAAGCAAATGAGCCAGGTCATCAATTTGTGACTTTGAAGCCCCAAAGCAAAACATTTTGGGAATGAAAGAGCGACCAGTTAAAAGACAGTATTGCAGCATTATGAAATGGAGGATAATGCAATGTGAAAAATTTCTGTGAGTGAAATGAAGCAATGGTTATTAAACCAGAAATCACGCTAGGCTACATTACCTTAGCTGAACACAGTTCACACCTCCACTGAACTGATGTCTAAAAAGGCAAGAAAAACCTTCCCCAACGTCATAATTTAATAGGCATGTTCCAACTCGTGATAAAATTGCAAGTAATATAGTGAATATTCATAGAATATGCATTAATTTAATTTTATTTTTTGGTGGGGGTGGTGCCTTTAAAAGTTTATTTTAGTTCTTGTTACAAAAAAGGAACAATTTTCTTTTTTTTTTTTTTTTTTCTTTATTCTGCTTCAGTATTCCAAGACAAGTGTAACCATCTGGCACCTTTCCTTTAGGGATGTGATTGCTCATTAAAAGTTTGCATCTCTGTTTTTCCTAAATTGTATTTTCACATTAGGTAGTGGATTTAATCAATATGTATCCATCTGATGCACCAAATCTGTCGCCAAGGCCTGACCCTCATACTCAAAGTATATTTTAATGAAAACATTTCTGTACTTTAGCAGAGGAAGAAACAAGACTTGTTTATTCATCAGTGTAGTAAATATACTGACTTTTGGCATCTATTTCCTTTTAAGAAATAACTTCAGAGTTAAAATAGAAATCGATGGTCTTCAGATTTTCCTTCCCATACCTCAAAGTCTTACAGGAGCCAAGCAAAGAGAATCCTTTTTTTAGTTTCTGCTTGCGTCTACTGTCCTGTCTGGATGGTGAGACATTTTCCGTATGGGAGAAACTGAAGGCAATCATTGAGATTTTTGGGTAGGGCACACATCCAAAGGCTGTCCATGCAGTTTACAATTTCTCTCCAGTGCTGTTCAGTCATCAAACAATGAAAAATTTCCCTTGCATAGCAGAAGTACTAGCCCACTCTGGCATCTCTTGCAGATTAACATCCTGTGGGCATTCCCCAGCCTGAAATTATGTTAAAATCAATTATGGTAACAGACCTTGGGCTGGCTGCTTTAACTCCTTTCTTCTACTTAATCTCAAAACAGGGCCGAATGTGCTTAAATATAGTTTGAAACAACTATTGCCATGAGCACAAATACTCTGTTGAACAAGACAAGTAAAATTCTTCATTTCCTCAGGTACAACTGCAAAGCCTCTTCGTTCTCTGCTGTTTCAAACTTTCCTGGTACATTCTGTGAACCGATTGCTTTTCAGTACCCTAGGGTGAAGATGTAAATCCCTTGCGAGCAGTACATATTCCTGTATCTTTATGGCTGGCAGATTATTGGCATATGAGCGCTCTCAGAGCCTGCAATGCAGCTCGGGAAACTCATTCTCTAGAAGCAGCAGATTTCAGGCATAATAGATGTATTCATTCTCTGTGCATAAAGCACTTACTGCTTGTCTCATACCACCACTAGTACAGCACCAGCATTTGACTTCCTCCCACCAGCCTGGATAGCTACCAACCTGTAGGCAGCGTCCAGATGGCACGAAAACTATTTTTTTGGAATTGGTATGTGAAGCAAGTTCCACAAACAGCTTGTTCTGCTCCCCAGTTAAAAACTATATGGAAGATGGGGGACAACACGTTAGTGTAGGACACAGTGAGAGTCCTAAATGAAGACTGCTTCTTTTTGCTCTCTTTATACAGCAGGAAGCACAATAGGTTTCATGGTCAGGAATTGTGTCAATAGCAATTTATGTAGAAGGTTTTAAGTTACTGATTACAGATTTTTTTAAATATTCAAGAGTCCTCTCAAATAAACTGTCTTGAAACTTTTTATCTCTTCATACATTCTGAGAACTTGGGACAGGCAAGCAATTGCAAGCAACTGCAATTTAGTAGAATAACACAAGATTGTGAGCTTTCATCTGACTGACAAATGATAAGCAACTTCACTGACAAAGATTTTTCTGTTTTCAAACTTATATCTTGAAGTAAGTGTCAGGTGATGATGCTGTGAAGGAACACCATGACAACAAACTTACCTTGTGTCTTTGTTTAACTGAGGAAAGAAATGACATTCCTTTGGTTGGCCTAGAATTAAACGTGATATACCTTCCTGTATCTTGTTCTTGAGGAATGCCTTTGATTTCAGTGGATTCATTCATGGTGCAAAATAGCATTCATGATGTTTAGGGGTACAAGAAATTAACCTCTGCTAGGTAAATGCAAATTATTATTTTAAATCTGAAAGGATCTGAAACTAGGCAAAGATAATACCTACCTTTTAGTCCAAAGATTTGACTGCACCTTGTATAGACCTTTACAGTGTAATCTGGTTACTGATAACACTGCAGATGCTGTGACATGGGCTTTCATTACAGAATACAGACCTCAGGTCCCGGGCAGGAACAACTGATATTATTCTTATTATCCATACAAATTAGCTAGTTTAAAGCTAGTCTACGCACATCAACAGAAGTTCTGATTGTGTTTCTATACTACAAAGTAGACATAATCTTTAGAAGCAATGGTCTATAAGTGGCAATGCTTATATTTACTCCTGGAAAAGTAATTATTATCACATTATGGCTTCTGCGTATGCAAGTAATTTTTTTTTTTTCTGCTGTCCTTCAGGCAGAGAATCTTTGTTTAGTTCTTATCCTGTGTTCTGGCTTATTTATTTGTAATCTCTAGCTATATACATTTCTGTCATTTCTCAGAATTTTCACAGACTTCATGAAGTTTAGTCTTCTTGATTTAAAGCCTCGGTTCTGGGACATGTAAAGAGATCTGGAATCTTGATTATTTTTTTCTTTTTTTAAGTAAGCTTCAGGGACAAACTTGTATGCTTTGAAAAAAATGGTACCTAGAAGTTCAGAGGCTAGAAAGCTAGTGAAAAGAACATCAAATCTATGTATTTGAGAAAAAGAGACAAGTAGTGTAATGACTCCTGTTTGCTCAGGGTGGGCAACACAGTTTATTTTGTCCTAATGCAACTGCTCTCCTGGGGAAATATGTTAATACACGTTCATATAATATTCTCAATCACCAGTGTCTATCTTGTGCCATATAGCAGTTTCTAAACAAGAGTTCATCTCAGAACCATTTAGAAAAATCACCTGGACTGGAGTGATTACGGTAAATATAGTTTCCACAAAAGCGAGCACCTTTCCATTATGTTTTCAAGATAAGATATGTGCTTTCACTAAGGAGGATTCTTTCTTGGATAAGCACTGGAGAGGAACTCAAGAGACCTGAGATCTAATTCAACTTTGCCATTAGGCAGTGACATGAATTTGGGCAAGACACTTCATCTTCCTGCATCTCAGTTTCTGCGTGTATGAACTAGTGGTCTTGGTGCTATCTATGTGGGGCACTTTTAGCTAAGAAATTTTGTTTAGTTTGCCTTGTAGGGGTAGAGTATCCCCTCTCCCTCTCAGAATATTTGAGATTTCTTCCTAATAACTCCATATTTAGCCTTTAAAGATAAATAAGTGCCTTTTTGGTAAAAACCATTTTATTCTGTTAAGAACAATGGCAGTCCTGCACATACAGTATTTTAGTGCAATTTTAGCACTACTTTTAAATTTTAGAGCCTCAGAATATCATACTGACATTTATTTTTGTTGCTTTTTGAGCAGATATAAAATTAGTGTACCTTAAATACCCCTTTTGGTTTCCTCTCTTTCTTTCCTAAGTTTTTGTCTTGTTTAATTTCTGAATGTTTGGGCAATTGTCAGTCAGTATGCACGCATGGTTTCTTTTCCCTTCCCATGTTACAGTCCTTTGGCTGGTATAATATTTTTACATCCATGTACATGTGTATTGGTAAATGCAGGTGTACATACAATTGTACACGTGTGCCTGTATGCCTGTTACATCAGCTATGTAACGATAGTTCTCGGTCGAAAAACCCTGAAAGTGAAAGGCCACAAACTCCAAGTGGGGGGAGAGAGATTTAGAGTCCAAATCAGCATGATTTGGATGTAAGTGGTTCCTTGCTTGTGTTGGGATGAAGCCCTAAATCTGAAGCCTGTCAGCTTTACAGGACACCAGTTATCAAGGGTTCTTTGTCTCTTATTGACACTTAGGAACGCTTCACTTCTCCCCCATGAGAGAATATTAAATACAGTACAGGAACCTTTACTTATCTGTACATGCGGAATAAAAAAAAAATAATTCTGTCTTTTCCAGGATTTTAAAAAGCAAATAAATAGCAAAGCTATTGTACATCTCGATGGTCCGCCACTAGAGTGCACCAGAATGTTTGGTTGTAATGGACTGATTGCAGTAACTTCCCTCTCCTTAAAATAGTGTTATTTTATGCTGTACGAATCTCTACTAAAATGTCTGCATGATTTTAACCCAGTTTTAGTGTAAATGTCTAATGAGAAAATATCTGTTTCTAGGTATATCGTGTCTGAAGGTATAACTTAAAGTTTAGGCTTTCAATAGTTAAAAAACAGTTCTTTCACAATTTCTTCCACAAAAGCTAAATGAACTTGCTAATTCTGCCAACAGACATTCTGAGCTTTTGAGTTTGTAACTGGATTTTGTTGAGCAAGTGTAAAGTGGAAAACACAAAGTATGATTAGAGACACAATTTTGACAGCTTTTCCTAGTCAGAATTGCAATTAATGTGATTGTATCAGCGTTTGAGTTGAGAGATGAAAATCTGATCATAACTATTACTGCCAAAAATGAGAAACGCTCATTATAAAGGCACAAAGGTTGGGGCAGATTTCAGGTAGGGACTTCTTTGCTTGCTTGCTTCTTTGTTTGTTTTGCAGTGTTAATACTGCAAGCTAAATTTGAATGGAAGTGCTGATGTAGCTGTGCTTGAAAATGAGAGAACACATGACAGAATGAAATTGTGTCCCCACTTCTAGCAATAGCAAAACTTACACTGATTTTAGTGAAGCCCGGATTTTATTCTCAGTGTTGGGGAGAAGAAATATCTTTAGCACAAAAGTAATGCTGTGGGGAGGGAGCTTATGCTTCAAAAGGAGCTGTATCTTTTCTTTACTATTGAGAAAGGTTCTCCAGGTCATCATCACATGGGTATCTGGTACTCTCTTCCCTGGTTTGCAAGGCTGACCTTGGTGACCACAGTATTGCAATCTCCATTCTGGCACCTCATGACATACGAGAACTAGAGCAAGCTGTGCCCCTGAGGATGCCTGAAAGTCCTCTTTAGTAAGTAACCTAAATCAAAGGATCTTAGAGAATGCCTTTGTGTAGTAGAGGATGTGCAAGCCAGTAGACTGAAAATCCAATAAAAATGTGGGAGAATAAATGAAAAGTGGTTGTTCTCCCAGTCCTGACTTGTGAAACTTCGGGGATACTGATTCCCTGAAGAAAAATTTATATGAAATATTCTGGACTTTTAGAGTGGTGAAAGAGAGATTTATAGGTTCTGCTATAATAACCAATAGCCTGTATTTCTAATTTGGAACATTGGGTTTTGATTATAATAGGAATAAAGACCAAGGCTATTAGTCTATCAAGAATACTGACTTCTGGAATTTAATTTTACCTTGGTACTTTTATCTGTACGTTCACAAATAAAGAATATTGAATAATATTTCAATGATTAACACCACAGCCACAAGCAACAGAGAACTCTGCTTCTAGACAACATGTCATTAGATTCCAATTGTCTTTTAGACACTAGTATTTTGATCTACCTACCTTTCTTTCTAATTGCAAATATATCAGTAAGAAAGAACACTGTTTACTCTTTTTCAGGACTCAGCAAACACTGATTCATCCTGAGCTGAAAACACTCATTTTAGTGTTATAGGACTTAATTCATCCTTAAAAGGCATACTGAGACTTTAGTAAAATCCAGGTACCAATTGCCTAAAAGTCCAATGTAATCAGTGGTGGTTGAACAAATAACCAATTGGTGATCCTGTTGGATTTTAGACCTACCTACCCTTGCTATACAAAAAAAAAAATCTGTCTTAGGGACCCATAAAAAGAGGAACAAAAAATAAAATAATAATCATCAGCTTGCTGTATGGATCATGAGGATCTGCAAGACTTGATATTAATTTCAATAGGTTTGATTCAACACCAAGTCCTCAGTCCAGAAAATAACCAAAGGAACCAAAATAACCATAGGAAAAGAACCAAAACACTTGAGCATGTAAAATGTACTCAAATCTGCTTTAGCAAATTCCTTAAATATAATTTTTATGTAAGCATCTCCTTTGGTCTCATTCAATAGTAGGAGACTTGTGAGCTTAAATTTAAGCATTTGATTAAATACTGTGATGAGTAGACATGACCTGATAAATGTGGGCCAATTGCCTCATCCAGAGCCATTCAGAGTCCAGAGAAAGTGCAAATTTTCACATGCCAATTATTTATTAGCAGAAAAAAAATGTTTTGATTTTTTTCTGCTGATATCACAGCAGCAAAATGAAGTCACCCAAAGTTTTTCAAGGTGACTAAATGAAATTTTTTATAGAATTCCATTGTAAGAGTACTGTTAAAAGTGAGAATAATTCCTATGTGATGAGAAGATGCCCCCCCAATCTCAATTTCTTCAGAATATTCTCTAGATATAGTTTTTGGTTCTTTTTTATACCATTGATTTACTGCATGTGTTTACATTGGAATAGAGAGGATTTAAAGCATAATTTTCATTTATATTTTAAAATGCATTATCCACTGTTTCTCCCCAAACCGTGTTTCTCTCTTGACTGTGCTTAACTCAAAGTTTGCATCTGTGGCAATAAATATCAAATGAAAGAAACAAAAAAAAGTGAAGGAAACTCCATTGTAGTAATTTGATTACTCTGGAAATAAAGCAGTGGATTACTAAAATCTAATTTGGAAGTGATGAAGTGCATGTGATTGCCAAGTAATTATTTCTGCACAGTCCTTGTCCATGGGGAGAACAGAATTATTGGACGCTACACAATGTTAATGATGCCATAGTTTGACATTCGCACGAACATGCAGAAACACTGGTCTTTCGAGTACATTTTGTGACAACAATTTGTATCCGTCCAAAAGTCTGTATTAATATGTGCAGCAAAATCAGTCTGCATTAGCAGCTTTTGTTGCTGTTTTATTTTTGCAGAATAAAACCAAAACATGACCTCATGATCAGAATTTAACTTTATATCTTAACTCACTTGCAAAAGATGAAGAAGCATGGGGGGAGTTGTAGAAAGAAAAATGATACAGGTGTGAAGTATGGAACATTTTCAATTAAACATAATTTTGCTTGTAATATTATCTGAAATTTTTGCTAGGCAATGGGAAATGTAAAAATTGGTACCATGGATCCACGATTATTAAATATGGTTATATTGTAATGCTGAGAATATTTTAATTCTATTTCAGATTTATATTTCAGATATAATTTTTACTAATCTAAAAGAATGAATTTTCCTTCAGCAAGATTTGCAAAATTGCATTGTTAACTACCAGAAGAAAGGCCACAGTAAAGGGAGCAGGTTAAAGCACAGGCGCACTAACCCTATATCTAGGATCTTGATTCCCTAAAGCATGTAACAGTATCAGAATTTCAATTTTGATTTTAATAAAAAAGAAAGTAACCTGTTTTATGCTCAATTTATGTTTGCAAGCTTTGTTCATAAATAATGCAGAAAATCTGCTGAGTATTCAAAGCGCTTCCAACAAGCTACTGCCACTAGCTGAAAAAGAGTCCATTGTTAGGGTGTAGTAGAAACCCTTTTTAATGTGAGGGACCAAGCCTACTCTATTCTGAGAGCTTTATTGATGCTGCTTGAGAAGGTATTAATTTTTATGACATTTGTTCATGATGGGGTCCTCACTTGGAGGCAATAGTGCTGTAACTCTCCCCAGTACCCCAGTTCCAATGATACCATAACATGACAATAGTGAGGAAGCAGCCTACCCCGATTTGCTCACATTCTGCTAACTGGAATCACAGAAAGGTTCAGGTTGGAAGGGACTTCTGGAGGCCATGTAGTCCACCCCCACTGCTCAAGCAGGGTCACCTAGAGCAAGCTGCCCAGGACTGTGTCCAGATGGCATTTTAATATCTCCAAGGAAGGACATCTCCATGACCTCTCCAGCCAACCTGTTCCAGTGCTCGGTCTTACCACCCTTAGTGGTAGATACAATGGTGCTCATTTTAGGTGTTCATAGAGACCTATTGCCAACTTAGTCAATACCGACTTTGAGTAAATACAAAATCAGCTCTAGAAATTGTACAAACAAACAAACAAAACCACTACCAGCAACAAAACTGATACTGGAGTCCACATTTTCTCATTCTACTTTATCAACCTTAGATCAAAAATAATACCAGGTTAAGGTGAGCTCTACTTCTGCAAATACTAGTCACAACTGTAATTTAGAAGGTTTCCAAAAGGAAAAAGAAAGTTTAAAGAGATATAGTCTTCTACTAGTTCTTTGTTATAAGTTATTATAAGTTAATGGATGCTCTCCTTTGACTTTAGAAGAGTTAGAAATGGTGCTGGTGTGGTGGTTATGAACTCCTTTGGAATAGGCTTTGTATGCTCCAACTGGCTTTGAGGCTTCTCTGCTTTCTGGAACTGCTTCATGCCTGTACCTGCTTCTTCATCAGTGATTTAAAATACTCAGCTGGTAGACTATAAAAGTGATAAAAGGCTGTCTTAAGCAAAGCTCTGATCCATTATTAGAGACCTCCCAAACTTTTTTCCCCAATAGAAAATACCCACTGACTCTAAAAATAGCATCCTATGACTTGCACCAAATTCATTGCTTTATCAGTGGGCAAAATTCATCTGTAAGGGGTACAAAGCTTGTCTAGTACTGGGGCATGAAATCATCCTGTATTTTTAAATGTTTTCCAAATTAGTGGCTTTCATCTAGCTGTTTTTACCTTATTTTTCACTTTAAGTGGTAGATTATAGACCTGGATAGTCATTTGTAGTCTGATCTCATGGAAATGTTTCATCAGCAAAGCCATTTCCCAGGGCTTGCTCCAGTCAGAGGAGTCACCTCCTCCCTTTTGAATGACAGTGAATGGTGATGCCAAAAGCATTCTCTGGCATGGTTGGCAAAAGCAATCTGATTTTAAAAACGCACAAAAGAGATTAGAGATTAAACTAGAGATTAGAGGTAATAAGAGTAGGAATGTGTATTGCATGCATGTAATCCATTGAAGTTTTCTCTGATGAAGCCCAGTATATATCAAATTGAGACTTACTAATAAAAAAAATTACTTGTAAAATATTTTTTGTGTGTGTACGTATGAAAGAGCTGATCCTGCTCTGCTGCAGTCATTGGGAGGTGTTATGACAGAATCAGAGTTTAAAAGTTAAATTTTCTAAGCAATCTTTAAAGTTGCAGCTGTCAAGATTTGCATGCAATTGTTTTATGCACGTATTTGTAGAACTGAATTTCAACTGTGATCTGCATTTAGAAAGGCAGATTTAGAGTAGGCTATTGAATCACCTATCTTACATTTAGGCCATACAGTAAGGTTTAAGAAGTACTGTGGGATACTATGGTACCTAACTCAGTAATGAGATAACCCACTGCACTGAAGTGACAAAGGAGCAGACTTTATAACTACCAGTCATAGCTCTTATTGTGAAACATCATGCTGCGCTCTCTGTTATGGGATTAAAGAGTAGTCGCAGTGAACAGAATGACCAGCAAGGGTAAGAGTTTTTCCTTTAAAATATAAAAATAACCAGGATATATTGAAACAACTGACAATGAAAACAGCTGAATTACTTTTGGATTCTGAAGGAATTCTGAAAAAAATGCTGCCCCTATTGACTGTCTTGACCAAATCAGAGACAGCATCTATATTCCATTATTTTCACATATCAGGAAATTCATACGGAAATGTTGCGAGTGGTGAATCATTTTCTTTCACTTTGTCTTCCCATGCTTTGTCTTTCTCTTGAGCACCCTGCCTGTTGTGCTTCCTGTCTGTGGCTGGAAGCAAAGCACTCCGGGCAGTTCCTGGCCTCAAGAAAAATCTGGGGTAATACTCCTGCTACCAAATTTTAGGAAGATGTATGCAGCTGTCTCAGTTAGGAACCTTGACTTCCATGACCCTTTATATTACCAGTGAGGAAATGAGAACTTCTGAGTGGATTCAGTTCCAAAATGAGTGTGTATACTTATATATAGGAGTAGATGGAGTCATTTCTCCACAGTTAAGTGGTATGAATGCTATCTAAATGACTCGTCTCATCTAATTTCTCCTGTGGCTAGAAAAAAACCCAAACAACCTTGTAATTAAAACATTTGGACTTCAATTTATGAGTGGCTGGGATCAGACCCTTGTCATGCATTTCTACTGTCACTGAGAAAATAAGTTGGAAAGATAGTATGCTTTCCTGCTTGCAGAACTACTTTGAGGATTAAGTCAGGGAATAAAGAATGTGCAAGAAGCAGAGAAGTGTAACCTGAACGTGTACCTAAGATTTGCTACCTACTTGCTAGCATAGTGAGAAAATGAAACCTTAGCCCTGAAAATGAGTGTTTCAGATGAAGTTCTGCAAGAAGAAATTCTTGTGAATTAGATTTTCTGCTTTCCACTTATGAGAGACATTGAGGGGGTTAAGAATATTTTTTAGTTACTATTGTCTCATTTGTTTATAAAAGAAATATCTAACAAAGTAGCCTGCAAAGCCATTGTCCAAAATGCAGTACAGCACCAACTGTTCCTTCCAGCTGAGGAAGGTAATAGGGACTGTATTTTAATTTAAAAGGCTTTTAAAAATACTTGGTTATATATTTCATTCCATCTCTCTACAATTTATTCATTATAAGCCTAATCCTAAAATCAAGATTTTAACTGGCTTCAGTATGCATTTTATCAGGACTGGGATTGTTTAAGTCTCTTACTACCTGAGTTGCTTTCTTGTTAGAGATGCTACGTCCTCTCTGCCACGTGCTTGCCCTCTATCCTGTAACCCTTCCAGGGAAGAACGGTTCTTTCCCTGCATCTTGTAGTGCCTGCTGTTTTTGCAGGTGTTATGAAACTAGTAACAAGTAATCACTATCTTTAAATTCACATGACAAAGTCACATTCTTATGAATAAGTAAACTAACAGAAGGACAGGATTTTTAAAGCATTAGGTGTTAGCTAATTCTCTTTCCACTTACTATATGGAAAGAAACAAAGGCCAGGACTGCATATTTTGGAAAATCTCAGCCTTGGTATGATAGACCAGATCCAGCACAGTATTAAGCCTGCCTCCCTCAACATAAGCTCACAAGTGGAGAGTTCTCCTTTTGGGATGATGACAGCTGTGCAAAAGGAAGTAATTGTACTGTTTAATTCAGTCTACTTTGGACCTGGCTTAGACATTCTGCATTACCCCCGCTTCCCCAGCCCAGGTACTTGACTAAATGGAGCCCAAAAAGTTTTACATATACAAAAGAGACGTTCAGGAATCACTACATTTTTCAGAATCCTTTGTTGGCAGAGTTCTTACTTTGTCTCAAAGCTATCAGAATAGGGACAGCTTTAGTACCATCGTTTTCCCTGTTCTGAAGAAATGCTTTTAACAGCACTGAGGAGGAATCAACACTTTCCTTTGCTGTCTCTGGAGAGTCTAGCTGCTCCAGAGCATGTAAAAGGTATGGTGAAGGCACAAGAAAGGCTACTACTGGGAACATCTGCAAATACTAATCAAATATATCATTATGAGAAAAGCAACATATACCAAAAGATCAATAAAAATACTTTGAGAGTCCATTTTCCACCGTCACCATGTCAAAGCTGGAAAGGATCTCCAGTGTTTGAGAGATTATTTAAATGGATTTCTTCTTTGTTTCTGGCCTGAGACTTCATGCAATTTCTATAAAATAAAAAGTATTTTAAACAGAAAACCTAGATTGAGTGTCTGAACACTGAAAATTAATTTATGTTTTATAGAATTACATTTACAAGCCTGGTAGACTTATGAAATGTACTTTCTCAAGGCAGTTATGAGACTCTAATGGGTTAAATTAACCAGGCTGTATAAATGTGAGCTGAACATATGGTCAGGCCCTCTGAGAGTTTTAAAAAGCAAATGTCTGCTAAAACAAGTAAAGTCCAGCTTTTCGAGAGTATGTTGTCAGCATGAAAAGAGTCCTCCTGTTTACCACAATGAAAAGAGGGGAACATCCGCAATTATTTCACCTCTCTGGTTGCACACAATGAAATGGGAGGAAAATTAATGTTTAAGTAGGGACAAAAAGGTAAAGAAGTGGAAAATCCATTTGGGAAACTGGTGTGAAGAGTTGTGGGAGAGAGAAGAAATATTTGATGGTTGGTCTTGTAATAGGAAAGAGAGGAACTCTAAAATGCAGTCCCTCAAACTGCTGCAAAAGTTTTGATTTCAAAGAAAATTATTTTTGTTTTTACTCCTCATTATAGCACCTCAGACCTAATGAGATGAATGTGCCGAAACCCCAATCTTTTAAAATGAAATGTCTGTTTTAAGATTCTTGCTAGTTGTTGGACTGCAAGTTTTAGAACGGATCAAAGATACCAGAGGGTTTTGTGCTTTTTGAAAGATGATGAAATAAATGCCTGAACTGTGACATCTATATGATCTCTGAGTAAAAGATATATTTATCTCCTCTTTCATTCATTATAAAGGAATACTTTCAAGCAAAAAAAGCGCTAGTGTGGGTACTTCTTTTATTGGAACTCATTTTCAACCTAAAAGTTTTGATTTTAGTTTTAACAGCAACCTCCATTGTTCTGAAAATCTATTTGAAAAAAAGCAAATATTTTTCCAAGTGTTCCTGTGGCACTGTTCTCATCTGACTTATGAATTGAAAATTAGTTTAAGCTGATAGTGATTGAAGACTCTAGAAGTCATAGGTCTTCTAAACAATAGACAAGTAAGTCTATTTTTCCCTATTGGATTTTCATCTACAAGAGAAAATTACTACCATTTTGTCTCTAAGTTGGCAATTTGAATGGAGACTAGAACAAAGCAGTCAAGGACACAATAGCCTGTTGAGAATGAAGCATCCCCTTAGAGTCCTTTCCTACACTGTCCCTATTCTCTCCAAGCAGTAGCTGAGATATGGGGACAGGAAAGCATCTGTGTTTACAGAAGTACTATTTTTAAGTTCTGTCTGATAAAGAAAGGTTTCATTGACCCTAGTAATCAAATTAGAGTCTCTGTAGGGTGAATCAAAGCTAAATAATGTAAACAAAAGGATTTTGCTGATTATAGCTGATGCTTAATAATTTTTTTTTTTTCCTTCCAGGGGAGGTTTACTGAGGATAATTTCACTGATGTTGTCTGCTGACATGTAAGTATAATCCACTTTATGCTATAAAGACCTGAGACCACAAAACGCATTTTTGCTAAACAAAACAAAACCAAAAAAAAGAAACAACTCTTCAAACAGCCAACAACCCCTAAAACCCTTCTTTATTCATCTTTTACTTATTACAAAATGTAGTATTATTTGACTGAGCTTCACTTTTTCCCCTGAAAATTAAAGAAAATAAAAGTAATGTCAGCCTCTAAATAATATACTTTTTGCCTTTTGGCTCTAGTTATTTCATTATCAAGAATAGATCAAATTATTATGATAATTTTAGCTCACTCAGACCACTCTTTTGAATGCAAAATATTGCTCTAAATGTCAGAGTCTTGTCAGCGTCTTTAAATCAGTTTTAAAATAGTTTATAATAACATGCGTGTGTTTCCCTATAAGATAAAACGGGGTGATGGCAGAGCAATGTGGGGATGGCCATGGAAGGAATTCTTTGCTGTCCAGTTTAACATGGTTCTGTTTAATACTTATGAAGTTGTGCTGAATTTGCCAGTCAACTTCAATGGGCCGACACAAAGTTTAGCAGATTCTCCATAATCCACTGAGAATTTTCCTCCTGCTTTTACTTCAGTAAGTGAAATTGATCACATTCAATTTTGTCAGTGTCTCATATGTTGGAAAAAGAGGAGTGGACTGGGCTGGCTGTTAAGTAAGCTAAAGTCTAGAAAAGAGCAGATAAATTCTGGCCCAGTCCCTAAGTCCTCTGAAAGGTCTTAGAGTTTCAGGACACAGAATGTAGGTCCATAAATGCCAAGGAGGGACATGGAGCAGTAGCTTTATCTTTTATCAAAATCTTGTATTGTAGCTCTACAGTCTTCTTTGATTAGTTCTACTTGCCAAAATGAAAGAAAAATAAAAAAAGTTCAAGGAAGCAACATTTATCCCTGATGATATTTCATTTGGGACTCACAGGGGTCATGCTGTTGGGGTTTGATTTCACTGTGTTGGAATCAGGAACTTTTTCTTCTAATAAACACTGTAGTTGCACGGGTGTTGTTCAGCTGTAGGTTGTTTTTCTGGAGACAGCTACCCTACATAAGAACTTAATAGTTTAAAGATGGAATTATTTGGAATGTGTATACCAAATACCTGATAACTGTAGCTCTTGGAAAATACCATTTTCCATATTCACCCTGCCAAAGCTGTGACTGTACTTTTTCCAATTTGAGCATACAAATGCTCGTTTGTATTAGACATATTGGTAATTACAAAGGTCACATGATTTCTGACAGCTATTTCATTCACTAGTCTGATATAAAAATCAGGTGTGCACAACTGTGTGGATTAATGCAGTTTATCAGTCACACTCAATGAAAATTTATGAAGGCTGCGATAGACAGTGTTCTTCCTATGAAAATAATAATTTACCTTCTAGGTTAGGCTTTTCAGACTATTTGTTAGCTCTGGGCCAAATTTCATCTTCAGTTAAATGAGTATAAATCCCCATATGTATGAACGAGTAGTTTAGGGCCTTTAATACATCAGTTTTCAAGAAGTTTTCTTCAGTTCAAGTTCACACCCTCTGAATAGCATTTTTAAAAATGGTTTTCATTTGTACTTTTTTAATCAAATCTATTCTTCTTACTCCCGAAGTACTTCGAAAGCTCAAGCTTTTGGCTGGCATTGGATATTAATAAACCAGACCTTCTTACAGTTATGCAGAAACAGATGATTTGCCTTGCATCTCAACTTCTGCATTGGCACTCAGGTCCCGGAATTGTTTGAATTCTTGCTGGCTCACTAGTCATTTTTTAATGTGCTTTCTTTTCATCTGGAGACATCTGCATTCAGGCTTGTGATGGAGTGTGAAATGAAATCATTGGAGAAGCTACAATAAGCATGTGAGCTTGACTGGGGGTAAGGAAAGGGGGGTGGTATTTTTAGTGCTTCAGAAAAGTTTGCTCTGGCCCTTTCTTCAGCCATCTTTTCCTATTGCCAGCCTTCAAACAAAGTCTGCTTCTGGTGTTTATAGGAAGACAGTTCATCAAGAAGTTCACAAACATGATTTACAGCATTCAAAAGTTTGTAATGGAGAGCATTATACCTATTCTTAATACCAAAACAATAATTTGAAATGCAGTAGTGTTCAGAGATGCCAGTCTGCATTACTCTGAAAGGGTGTATTAGTGGCCAGATTGGTTTAGTTCCCATTCTGAGTAACTTAGGGGTTTAGACAGTATAAGGATTAGATCTTGCAAGTGTTATCTCCCAAAAGCACTGCCGGCTCTGAACTATATAGTCTATGTTTGCCTTACTTATGGAGATAGGGTTAGAATTTATTTTTGTGAAAAATTTTTCCCAGTCCCTTTTGCAGGGTCCTTCTTCAATTTCTTGCCTCTCCTCTTCTCTTTTTCCCCTGTCATACACACCTCCAGTAAACAGCCAGCCTGGCCGCTTTTTCAATGGCCTTCCCTTTTGTTTGGTACAGCCCTTGGAAGAAGCGTTGACTTTAAGTCAGTGGCAGAACTCGTGTGGATCTGAATGTGGCTACGATTTCTTTCTCTTTTCAAGATTACTGAAAAAATTACTTGATCTCTGAAGTCTTTAATGTCCATGTTTAATTCTTTCACTGTGCCAAAAGGGTCTCCCTTGGGAACTGGTGAAGCAAATGTATATTTTCCTATTAAAAGTCCAAGAGCCATTTTCCTGCAAGGTCAGTGTATATGTATATATAAGATTTGGTTTTAACTCATTTTTAATGGAGTAAATAGCTTATGGTATGCATCATAGTTTTCAAATTCCATATATATCACTACAACCAATTCTCATGTTATCTTACCGTAAAGTTGGATATTTTGTGTGGCATATGTAAGACTCTTAATTACCTGGATTAAAATTTTGAGCTACACTAAGGCAGATGTCTAAGGCAGAAGTGTGATATTAGTAGTGGCATAGTACAGTGTATGTTTTTATAGAAACAAGCAATGAGTCAGTGTACTCAAATGACCACTGATCCTTTCTCCATGGAAGTTACTGGGGTGATACAGCAGGAAGCATGGAATACCTTGAAAAATCTGTTATCTGTAATGACACAGAAGGGCAAGCCTCCTAGGCAACCTGTATTAAACACCTTGAAACAATCCAAAACCATCCTGTTATGCAGGAAGGTGCAGGGGGGTCACACAACTCACTGACTTGCAAATATGACACTGATAAATTTGCACTCATTTTTACTCGTATGCCAAGACAACACTAATTGAAAAAGCTTTAAGGACAAGCATATAATTCTTCCTTTTGTACTAAATCTTACTGACATCAGGATTTAGTTCTGCATATCATCCTCCTAATTCTGCCAATATTTAGCTTTTCTGGTACAAAGAGAATTATATTTCTTATAACATGATTAAATAACAGTATAAGAAAACATTAATAAGATAGTAGTGATAGAGGAGTAAAAATTATTCTTCTCCCCTGAAAACATTCAGAATTTTAAATGACATATTCAGATTGTCTTCTGAAACAAGCTTTGTGAAACGTACCCAACGGCTTATAATTTCTGGCTGCAAGCCACCGCATACAGTTAATACATATGTTAAAATGCGCACAGTGCGTCTCACTTTCCACTAATGAGATTTCAAAATCCATCCTGATTTGCTGCTGTTTACACAGGGAAATTAAAAAATTGATTGGTTACTTCCTCCCCTGGATTTCTTCACCTTGCCTGGCCGCTCGCCGTGGCTAGGCAACCGTGCAGCCCCTTTGGAGCAAGTAGCAGACTTCGTAGCAGCAGGGGCTGTGAGGAAAGAGGCTCTGGGATCAATTAAAATGCCAGGCTTTTCCAGGCTGGTTTCCAGAGCATCTGTGCATGATTCCACATAAATTTAAGGAATTAAAGATCAGACAAAGGTAAACATTTCCGTGCTTTGCTTAGTATTGAATTAAAATGAGGGGATGAAATATGACAAGACCATTCAGCCTGAAGCTATGTTTACAGCCTCCATTTTATTTATTTACATCCAGTTGCTTTATTATTGCAGGTATGTCATAACTATAGGCTATTTGAGTCACTGTTTGGGTGCGGAGTATATCTGGAAGTTTAAATCAAAAAGCTCTAGCTGTTGTGAAATGGTATGTGAAAAAATACATTACCTTAGCAAAGAGCTGGTTTTCTTTATACATCATATATTTTGTACCCACAAAAATATTCTTTCTCAAAAAAAACCCCAGAAGAAAATGTTTTTCTATTAGTCACACACTCAGCCAATTCTGGAATTCTATATCCTGGCAGACAATTTCAATATTCAACATGCTGGCCAGCACACTCTAACCACAGTTGCTTAGAAAAGCCCTTCTGTGTTTTGAAGTAAGCAACAATACCTTTGCAGCAAATGAAAGGTACTGGCGTATCTTTACCTCTTCATCTCAAAAATAGTCTGTTCCTGGAAGAAAACAGGCTTTGTTTCTTTGCTGCACAGAGCAGAGCTCGAGCCCCTCCAGCAGTGCAGCACTCCGTAGAAGAGATCAAGGTGAAGAAACAGGCACCACCTTTTGTTGCTGGGTATAGGTGGGGACCAGAAGCAGATGTCGTAGGGAAGTGATGGGTTACTGCCACTCAGCTCAGAGGACGCACTGCCTACATGAATAAGCAATTCAGAATAAGAGAAAACAACACAGAAACAGATCTCGAATTAACAAATCATGCAATGCTGTGTAGAAATAATTAAGACAGCGTTCCAGTTAAATCCGAAAGGATGAAACAAACCAACAGGCATAAAAAAATACATATAAAAAAGAACAGTTCAGGGGCAAAAAAAAAGTTTACCTTGAAACAAAGCCCAGTAACATGAAGACCATGTCTGTGGATCCCCTATGTTGCCAGATTCTGATATATATCTCAGAATAATGTAATTCTTTAAATAATGTAATTCTTTAAACAGACTGGGATTTTCAAAATTCCTTGAAGGCATTCAACTCTATCAGTCACCTTTCCAGCCTCCTTCAAAGCTTCAGCTGAAACAGTTTTACCACAACACATCTTTCTATCTCCGGAGACTGTAAATGAACCATAAATAAGGCTCCTAATTGAAGTTAACCTGCTGAAGTGAGTTTGGTGAGAAGGTAGTGGTTTAGGTTGCTCAGAATCATATATGACATGGCGCAAGTTTTATTGTTCTGTACAATGAACTGTATATTTAGGAAAGGAGAGAGGTGTATAAAGCCCAGGTAGTGATCACGGCAGCTGATAATTTTCTGCTGTTAGGAGCACAGGAGAGAGATGTCAGTAGGAGAGGAGAAAGAACGGTTTCTTCCAGATTGTGACAGTTTATTTTGTGCTGCTGCTGCCTTCTCAACACTAGATCATGGATCATATCTAGCGCTAGCAAACTTCTGCTGCTTGAGAAAGGTGGTGTCTTTTTTCCCTGAATACAGATTTATGGTCTTTTGAAATCTGTGATGTTTCTTTACAGCAATGCCTTTTTGTAATAGGATTATACCCATTTATTTTTTCCAGTAGTCCAGCTATAGGGAATTGCTGGCTATTGATATTTTCAGCACTATCATCTTGCTTTCCAGCAGCTATCCTGCTTTACAACATTATAGAATTTGCCTTCTCAAGCTATAGAAACGTGCTACCTTTTGTTTGAAACTCTTAACTGGATAATAGCAGAAGGTTTGTCAAAATCCACTATCTCAGCATCATGATAAGCTTACATAGCTCATCTTACCTTATTTTTAGTTCTTAATGGTTAAATGCTAATTTAAAATATGCCAAGAGCATAAAAACAAATTGCCTAATCCTTCAGATGAGTACATATGGGCACTTTGTATCATATGGCTTAACAGTTATCTTGATGCTGTTTTTACAGGCTGAGTGAAAATATCCAAAATGTTAGCATCGTATGATTATATTACAAATGCAGACTTCAAAAATCTTCAACTGCCTCTTCTGTCTGTGTGCCCTGCTTTGAGCTAAATTATACATACTTAAACCACGAATCACTACCTTAACAGAAAAAAATTCTTTGAAATGGCTCATGGATCAGTAAGTTCAACTGCTTTTGTCTTTTGGTATTGAACCAGTGGCCTTTGCACGTGACTGCCCCAGTAGCTTTTGTTTTTCCCTTTCTTTTTGGAGAAGAAAAAATAATTTATTCTGCTTTCCTAGAGAGCTTTCAGAATCTCCTCAGGTTGGCATATTTTCTGAGCTGAATGACAATATCATTAACTTCTTCCATCTTTCCATTAATCCAAATGCTTGTTGAGAGAATAGTCTTTGCTCCACCCTCTCCTTACCTGGGTAAAATCCTGATTCATATCAGAAGGCAAAGCTGGAAAAATGGGTACTGACTTCTCTGCAGCTTCTTTAGAGCCAGTTCACCACCTGGTGCTATATTAGGTTTTGGTAAGAAAAGTAATTTTCTAAGCCTGGTAGATACATGTGTCCTAATCTATTTTTAAAAACAGCACCGGCATGTGTACTGAGTGAAGTGTACAGTTGCTGTAGAGCTTTTTTACATAATGCCTCATTTGATCATGATTAAAACAGAACTTTTCCTCCAAATGCTGGGTGGAAATTGCCTAGAGCAGCATCTGTATCCACGTTAAACAGTAATTAACGCATTGAATTAGCACCTCGGACGGTGTATAGTGACTGCCTCCCTTTTTCTGTAAATACAACTGTGGTCTTAATGTATCAAGTAATGAGCACTTTCTTTCAAAAAGTATAAAAATATATTTTAAACATCTTCTATCCAGCACTTTTTATATTTTAAGTAGACTTTTATGTCTCAAGGAGGCCAATTTGAATTCCAAATTGCAAAATGTGCATTTAATTATAGACTGAAATAATAACATTCATTATACTTTTATTGCTTTTATAATTGTTATAAATTAAAATATTTTGTAATCACTGTTATAGGGACAGTCACAAGATCTGGTATTCCTTTTACACAAAATGTGCCCATAATCAGGGAAATCTGTGGATGTTGGGCAGCAGAATGATTCTGAACTTGTGGTGGCTGCTGTTTTGCCATATGTGGTTCAAGAGGACACAGTCCCTGCTCCAGTCCTTCTGCTTCTCTGGCTGGCTCTCCCTTTGTGAACTGACAGGATATTGGAGTTGACAGGGTTTCTGCAGGACTGAAGCCAACAGGAGCACCAAAGGGCCTGCATGAAATATATACTCTTGTTTTGTTGATGGTGGGCCATCCAGCTTGGAAAAGGACATTTTAATATCAGCTTAGACCTCTTCTCAAGCATACAAATTAGAAAGGAAAATGCTCTGAAACAAAAATATGGCTATTTTGGGGGACGACAGCGTACTTGGAGAGGGTGAAGGGGAAAGGGTACCGTCTTAGTCTTGAACATCTCTCTTTGACCGTTAAATTGGACCTGGCTCTTTGACCCTTCGGACTGGTTTGTGCTGCTTCAGCAATGCCAAGCGGCCTCTGAACCGCACCACAGGAGGATTCCCCAGGCTTGAGGGGATCCTCAGGTAGCACAGAGCTTTTCCCAGCCGTACCGGAGAACCAAAGTTCTCCCAGCACATCTTTCAAACTGTCAGTCATACTAACTGCCTTAACAATTTAGGGGAAAAAAATCAGACATTCCTGAATGTTCAGAGGAAGAAAGCGTATGTATGTTTTTCAAGCACGTTGCTCAGTTTAACACATGCAGTTCCCAATAAAAGCAGTGGCATACCTGGCCAAAAACCTTAGCAGCTCTTTGAAAATTTGCCCCTAATGTGAATAACCATAAAGTGTATTTAAGTGCAGACGAATATCCTTCTACTGCACCAGCAATTGTAAAAATAAAATGTCTCCCACTGCTGCCAATGCATTACCCTGAAAGATTACTACAACACATGTGCTCACAAACGCAGCACAGATATAGTCTAAACTTGGCTTACTACAGCAAACCACAGTAACGCTTTCCAAGAAATGGTTTAATTGTGTTGGCCTTAAAGGTTGTTCATACTCCTGGCAGACGACCCAAATAACAGAATGCCGTGAACACACAGGCTCGCTGCTGGCAGAGCGGCCGTGGCTGCTCTGCTCTCTGTTGCTGTCTCTGTGCACCACCCAACATGGCATTTAATTCTTCTGTATGCAATTGCTCTGGGCAATGGCTGTGCAGCTGTTTCTCCAAGTTATTTTTTTTCTGAGACACGACGTAGTGGTGCTATTCTGCTCGTGTTCTCTTCTACAGGGCGTTGAAGGGGAGTTGGTAGGAACACTTGCCAATGGCCTTGATTTTCAAAATCCTCTTCTCAGCCTGCAGAAAATTGTTCATTCCACCATGGTACCTCCTGTTAGTCCAATATCATGAACGCTGGTGGCACTCCATATTCACCATGTATTTGGCACTCACCAAAGAGTATACATTCTCTCACTTTGCTTTAAAGTTCATAAAGAGCCCGAGAGCACCATAGACATGACATTTTTAGTTAGCAACTTCTCTGTTGAAGTATGCTTAAATGGAGAAGAAAAAATATTTTTTCCATTCTTTGTCAAAGCACTACAAGAACTTTCAAAACTTTATTAGCTCCTTGTACTTTGGGGAAACAGTCTTTGGTTTGGTTTTATTTGTTTGTTTTTAAATTGAGAAAACTTGATGCAATTTGGGGGAGAAGTATGAACAGCAGAACACTGCTGCATTTCTCCACTTTTGACAACTGATTGTTTCAGGCTGGACTAGGTCCTAAACTTGTGTAAATAAGAATATATCATCACAGCAGTTCTGCACAGTGTTCCTCTGTATTCCTTGAAAAGTTCCTGAATGGATTTTCTCTGCACATTCTGTTCTTATAGTGCTCCTTAAATTTCTTCAATTGACCATCACTGGCAGCAGGTTTTGCCTTTAGATAGAGCATTTAAGGCAATCAGTGCAGCACTTGGTATGTTTTTTTGTTCTGAATGTTAGTTTCAAGTACATCTGTTTGAATTATTAATTGGGAATAATACCTCCTGTCATCTTAGCCTGTTTGTTTTTTAAATACATCTTTTGTGAATTGATTTCAACTCCTGTGGAATCTCACCTACTAGTAGTCACCAGATGCAGATACTACCTACAAGAGGTGTTTAGTTTATTGTTTGTAAATTATTCTCATTGTGCACATCCTGACAATTATTATATACATGGAATAAATTTGATTTACAGCATGTAAGAATCTGCTCTTTGACCACCTCTTATTAGTGATATAGAAGTGGTAATTTAAGACATTTTTTTTCTTTCCTCAAATGGCTGTCTTCTTCAAAAAAGGAGAAATAAGAGACAACACCAAATAATGAACATCTATCCCATTTTTTTTTGGTGAGTGAATGAGTAAATGAAAATTAGAATACTCAAAATACATTTACCTTTCATGATTCATAAACTGGCTCTTGATTAGCCAGCCTATCAGTTCCAAGCAATTGTGAATAATGAATCAGGATCTGCCAGGAAAAAAAGTACATAATGAAATTCAGAATGGAAATTTACGAATCAGATTTTCATTGTTTTTGCAGCATTTGTTAGATTTTTTGAGCAGCATAGTAGTCATTTCACATAAGTCAAAATTCATGTGGCTATGTCATGAATGATTTCCCTTTTCTATCTCTGCTTGTTTGATGTGAAAATATATCTCCTTTTCAGAGTTCTTCAAACAGTTCCATGCTATACTTAGAGTTCAGGTATCTCTTATCTTGCCTAACCACAGAGAACTTAAGGATTTTGTAGTTTCCATGATATAGGTCCGCGAGCCAAACAAATGAAAGCACCAGTTTTGCAAGCATTGCCTATGCTCTTGGTCATAATGCTGGTTTTCTGAATGGCAATGCACAGAGCATTCAGGGTGGAGCCAGGATTTCACTTAATTTCAATCTTCACTGTTGTTTCTGGGGTCTTAAAGGAATGAAACTACTCATATATTCAAAGTTTTATGCACAAACAAGAGTTTACAAGATAGGGGCTTTTTCATAACTCTGCTGTGTAAGGTTTGTAGTTAGCTTAAACACTGTAATTTGTTTCAGGACTTACCTGATTTCATATCCCATTTCCTTTGCTCTTTTTTCCCTGTTTTATCCCATTGGAATATATTGGTCAAGAATTATTGAGTTTTAATTCAAGGGGATTAAAAATACATTTTCTTCCCAACACAACATCATTATACTCATGCTAAAATCTCGTAGAAAAGAACAGTGATATATACATCAAGACTTCACAAAATAGGTAATTAAAATTAAGATGTTCTTTCACTGATAGCCAAATAGAATATTAAATTAGCTATTAATCATGTAATTATTATTTAATAAAGTGAACAAAGCTCCCAGTTGAGATCATGGCTCTGTTTAGCCTGCTGTTACACAGAAAAACTGTGGTTTTCAATCTCAAGAAGTTTATCAATTAGTTAATGATTGGCTAGTTTCATTATCCTGAAAATTAGGAATAATAGAACTTTTTTCTGTGCACTTGACAGATGCAGAAAAAACCCTTTCTTTCCTATGGAAAGAAAAAAGAAATCCATTTGAGAACATATATCAGCTAAAATAAATAATTAAACATTGACATTAATTCACATTTTAAAAAGTTCTCTGAAATAGTTTAGAAGAAACCCTAAGTATAATTTAAATTCGTTACAGTGAGAACTTGGATTTTAGAAAACATTCTTCCTGTATAGATTTTGAAGTATTTTACAAAAAGAAACAAAATAATTCTCCTATTATGCAGACAGAATACTGAGGCCAAAAGGAAGTAAATTATCTAAAGTCAGAAGACAGGCCACTGGCAAGGCCAAAAAGAGTAGATATTTGAGTCCTAAGTCAATGTCCTATTCACAAAATCATATTACTCCATATGTTCTCCCACTCTTCTATTTTTCTTTCTTTAAACCTGGACCACATCACTGATCTAGTTCGGAACTCAGTCTTGCAAACCCTGCTGTAGCTGTCTTGATTTGGGGAGCAGAAATGAGCAGTGAGGAATGAAGAAAAGTAGGTGCTTTTCTAATGTAGCTTTGCTTCCAGAAGTATTGGAGCGTTGAGATATATTCTCAGTATTTGTAGGTATTTTTCTCCTCTAAGTCTGGAGAATTATTTTTCTATATTTCATAATTCACAGTCACAATGAATTGTGACTGTGTAGTCCTGTGGGTCTTCCTGGTTTTATTTAGATAGTAATTGAGAACATACACGGAAATTATTGAGTAGTTTGACATCTTTATTACCTCTACATGAAAATGGAAGACTGATATACCAGGGTAGAAAGGTGCTTACTGCCAATCCTGCCAGAGACCTAGTCTCTCTCCTCATTTAGATTGTAATGTATTTTTTCAAACTGGGAAAATGCCTTAGCCTCCACCCTATTGTCTTCACGTGGCTGCAAGTCTAAGCTGAGCTAGTCACTCCAGTTTGCAGTAGGATGGGGTGAACTAGCGCTGGCCTTTTTCCTCTTGACTCTTCTTCCTAGTGGTATCGGAAAGTTCTGGGAAATCGAGGGAGGAGGGACCTCCAATAGGCGCTGTGGTTAAGCCTTCTTAGAAGGCAAGAGGCTTTCAGTACCCTCTAGATACTGTGTATAACCAGTGACAGGCATCCCCGATATACCATGTTTCTCTGCATGTAGCTTCTTCTTCATTAGAACCAAGTGTGACCTAAAGAATTGTGTTATTTTTCATATCTGTAGTGCCTCAAAAAGGCATAAGATCTTGTATGAGAGTAAGTATGTGGTGACAAAATGCATGTATTACTTCTGAATTTTCATATTGACTCCTGTGGAGAACATTATCTGGTGATTTGAGTCCCAAAACATTTAGTCATCTTATTTTCAGTATCACTCTATCATCTTTTTAAGACACCTTACAGAAAATCTGTACCATCTGTTACACTTAAAAAGGATACATATTAGTCATCTTCACACCTTCAAAATGAACTCCATAAGCAAAGCAAAAAAGATGGTATGGAATATTAGCAAGCTGAGGATGATTTTCTATTTTATTCCAAGAGCCATTCCCCTCTGCCAGTCCTCTCCCCATCAGACCCTCTACACAGGTATGTTCCTGCCCATGCTTGGACCCAGAAGTAGGGAAGTAGTGCTAAGGCCCTCTTTTCTCTGTCTTTAGGATACTCATTTCTCTTCTGGTGCATGAGTACTGACATAACTGATTTTCAAACTGACCTGCCCTTGCTCAGTGAACAGCAATAACAGGAGGCCACTCTTTAATAGCCTATAAGCTTATTTAGACTGCAGTCACTGCATATCATTCTTGCTTATAGAAAAAATAATGCAGATGAATGTGGGTTTGGTTGGTGAACTTGCAAACTAACATGTAAAGCTTACACATACACTGGTGCTTAAGTTCAAGCAGGTAATACCTTCTGAATCCAAAACCTGGTTTAAAAGCTTCCGTTGCAGTTACCAGATGGAGATTTTAGAGTTTATGCACATACATAGCTAAAGATAACATTTTGGGCCAAAGATCTCCTATGACATTGTTTTCTAATTATTTTATGGAGTCTTTTGTAAGGATAATGATATTAATGGACATTAATTGCACTAATAGCCTTTTTCTGCTACATTAGTCATGCAAAAGAACTTTAAATAATTCCTCTTCTCATTGCAGCCTAGAGAATGAGTCAATGCCAGCTCCCACAGATACCATGTAAGGCAGTAAAGGCACGGGGAACCACAGCAATCAGATAAAATTGCCTTCTTCTAGTCTAAGTTGTATTTTGCCATCCAAAAAAAATACCTCATTAGGGAGTGTGAAAAGTTACTCACGTTCTCTACCCTCTTTATTCTCACAAAGCTGCTGCATTCCTCTGACTAATTCTAAGAGCATGCTCACACGACAGTCAACAATTTCAGACGTTCTGGATTGAGTACTGGTAGCAAGATCCTACTACACACACAACCAAACTTGGGCTAATCACATATTTACATAGAGCTGCAATGTATTTTGTGTTCAGCACTTCCCTGACCACATTACCACGTGTGTTTAGAGCAGCTAGTTCAAAGCTAGCACAAGTCTGTCTACAAAGTCCTTAAGCACCCATTTGACATCAGCATATATCTAGGTAAAGCTACACAGGTTTTTAAGGTCCTGTCTGGATTCTGAAGTTATACACTTCTACCTGAGGGACAGGAATGATTTCTTTTGATGAATAGATATAATTACCTCTAACAGTCTCGGAATTTTTTTTTCAGTGTTGAACTTTTAGATGATCATAGGAAAGTGCATCAAGCAGTCTGTACTTTCAAATAATGAGCACACTTACAGGTCTATGAACAAATGTGCTGCAAAAAGATGTATTTATGCCCCAGTTCTCCTGTTTGCTCCCAAAAGACAGACTCTCGTGCCCTTGTGTATGTTCTGCGTGTATCGCCTAAATTTGTCAAGTAAATTATTCACCATGAATTATTTCCTGATTGCAAAATGTTACAAAAAGGCAATTGCAAAAGAAAAAGAGGCTATACCAGGGTAGAATATATCTAATCAAAGAGAACTGCCATATACCAACAGCTTGCCACACAGCTTTCATATAATCAATTTAAATTGATTGAAACACAATACAAGCAGGTTATGTCCTGTGGAATCTGCACTGCAGAAATCTAGAGCAGTATACATTGGTTGTAATTTTCTCTTATCTCTGAAGGTTAAGAGATATTTCACCTGAGACATCTTACAAGTGATTATCTGAGATAATGTGTGGGTTGGATGTGACTTCGGTAAAGCTGCATATCTGACAATAACAAATTTACGTCTCTAGTTAAATTAAGTTGTTGGCCTGTCATTCATCACGTCGTCTCTACTCACTTCCAGTGAAAAGTTGTGTCAGTCCTTTGGGAGAGAATTTAAGTAAGAAAAAATGCCTTTCATGTTAGATTTCTCCTAACAACATTTATTTGGCTATAGTGAAACCCTGAGAATAACATATTCGTCTTAGGTGGTTTGGGTTTTTTTATGTTCCCTTTATAATTGCCCACTGAACATGTTGTGACATATAGTGTTACTTACAAGTAAATTGTGGGAGAAGGAAAATGCCACTTAGTAATTGATAAAGTTATTATGGCAAACTGTTGAGTTAGATATAATGCAGGCTGTATTGATCATCAATTAACAGAATTACGTCCTTTCTTACTTTGTTATATAGCAGTGAATATCAAAACATAGTCAAGCAATTTAAGTGTTTCAGCAACTGAAGTGGAAAAAAATGTTTATAGCATGTAAGCTACCTAATGGGTACACTTTTTTTTTTTAGCTGCATTAATTTATTTATTTATAGGAATGTGCTTCTTTGGAAGCAGTTGCTATTTTGCACCCATTTGAGAGTCAGCATGTTGTAAACAAAGCTGGTTATTACGCAAATTAATATTAAGTGAATCTTTCCTCCCTTCTTTTCCTCCTACCTTTCCTCCACTTAAAGTAAAGATGATTTGGAAAGTAAATAGCAGCTTTTTACATATGGGAAAAATGTAGAAAATGCTATTTGAGTGGTTTAGCTATTTATTTTTCTACATAGAACCTTGATAATGGCAAAATGCGCTTACGTACTGCTACCAACAAGTGTCCGTACTCTGTGTACAGCATTTTCCTCTTCATATATGGCAGGAAGACTCAGACATTTAGCTGTAAAGCACACGCTCATCTGGCCTGTTGACAGCTATTGTTAAAGACACAGTTTTTTATATATATATATACAGCTCATTTTTTCATCAACAGTTCTCAGTACCATTTGCAATTCAGATCTCTATTGTCCTCCAAGTTCCAAGTAAGGAAGCTGAGGCAAGAGAAGGTAGGCAATGTGCCTTCTGTCCTCAAGCATCTGCTGCAAGGTGGCAGCATTTGCTAAAACCGCATTTTCTTGCTGACCATCTTGTTCTGAAGGATTAACACTAGTTGTGTTATTAAGGTCCTCTAATCAGAAGGGAGTGAAGGGGACGGGGGAGGAACATGTCTTGCCAGCAGAACTAATGGCTTAGGGCAGACAGTTAGATGGGAAATAGCTTGTGTTTTTGTTTGGTAAGCCAAGAGGTAACAGATAATGCTCCATAACCTCCCTGAAACTATTTCTGTGAGACTTTTTTTAAAAACAGTGCCAGCACTAGAGCCTGCTAGGAAAACAAAGTGTTCCCGCATGGATAGGCAAAAGTAAGACTGAACTAGAGCAAATTTAATCTCTTTTAATGACAAATGGACATTTGGAAACTCGTTGTGTCTTTGCATGTAGTTTTGTTTAGCTCTTTTAGCCAAACAGGGAGAGAAAAGGTAAAGGGGGAAAGAACCTGACTTTTCCAAAGACTAACCATCTTGTCTTGTTGTTTCAATTAGTTAATTAACTTTAAATCTAAAACTCAAAGTTTCACTGTGTGAGGACTTTTTTCTCTTTTGAGAATCCCATTTTTTCAATTTTTATTAAAACTTATTTCTCTCTAGTAAACCAGCAACTCAATTAATTATACAGGTCTAGGTTTACTGCACAGGGGAATCATACATGAATCCGCACAAAAGTTTTGTCTATGATTGTCTAAAGTGCTTTCAGTCTGAGCAGACTGTGTTTTCTAGCAGTTCGCTTGTCAGCCTTGCTATATACTGATGAAAGGAGGATTTCCAAATATATTAAAAGAGCTTAATCTATTCATGAATCTTGTTTATTTATTTTGGAGAAACAAAGAAACCAAAGGCTTTTGCTTGTTTGCGTACAGGCTGTGCTGTGTTGCCTACGTTGATGAAGAAAGGATGAGGTGGTGTGGGTTGAGGCTGTTTTGCTTTGAAGAGAGAAGGAGTCTTAAAGATTATTTGTTGTTGCTTGGCTACAGCCCTTGCTTTTCACCTCTCCAAGGGATAAGTTGTGATGTTAGGGAAGGCAAAAAGTGGATTTTTTTGAGAAAACAATTTACATTCAGAGTTTAAGATGGGGTTCTTAAGAGCTCCTTCTCTTAAGCACGGAAGTCCTAAGATACATTGCATTGTCTTGTTTTTCTCTGATGCTGTACATCTATATAAGGGTGGCAGATGTCTGTTCTGAGTACCCTCTTTTACATATGTACAGCCTCCATTTCCCCTTTCAATCTCCTGCCAACATTCAATGAATCCACATATTATGGGCCAGAAAATAGTCCTATGTGACTGCTGAAACTGATACACACCTGGGCTCTCTGCACTTAATAAACAGCTGTGACATTTATAACCTTATTTTGATATGAAGCAACCAAGAGGGGAAGCCAGCCTTTAGAAATATATAGGAAAGAAGAAATAACGAAACAATTATAACCTGATACATTGTAAATAAGAATCAGTGGCAGTTCTTTTCTGTATTAAAATTAAATTAAATTAAGTGCTTCCTAGGTCTTCTAGACTGGTAGTTACTTTCAGAAATGTGTCAGTGATACTCCTGTACAAATAACCCCTGCCCATTTTATTTAATCCAGCTTTCTTTTGGGCTGCTTTAACATCCTCTGAACAGCAGGAGTTTCTGTGTCTCCATCTAGTTAAGGAGCAGACAACTTCTTCCATGTGACGGGAGATTCTGAACCCAGGATCATCTAAATGCAGGACCTGGACTGAGCATGGTGCAGTCTGTTGTTTAGCCCAGGCCTCCTTCCTGCAATAGCAGTTATACAGAAAGGTGGTTGTAAACACCCTACAAAATCACAAAGTCACAGAATGGCTGAGTGTGGAAGGGACCACTGGAATCATCTAGCCCAACCCTCTCTACAGCAGGAATTTGCTCAGTTGGATTTTGAATATCTCCAGTGATGGAGGCTCCACAACATTCTTGAGCAACCTGTTCCAGTGTTTGACCACCCTCACAGTAATCAGGTTTTTTCTTAAGTTTAAATAGCATTTCCTGTGGTTTTATTTCTTTCCATTACCTCTTCTCTTGTCACTGGACACTACCGAGAAGCATCTGGCTCCATCTTCTTTCACCCCTCCTTATCACCCAGCACTTACACATGTTGATAAGATCCCCCAAGAACCTTCCCCAGCCTAGACAACCCCAGCTCTCTCAGCTTTCCTCATGTGACAGGCACTTCAATCCCTCAGTCATGTTTGTGGCCCTTCACTGGACTCATTCCAGTTATGTCCATGTCTCTCTTACACTGGGGAGCCCAGAACTGGACCCAGCACTCCAGTTACGTCTCATCAGTGCTGAGCAGAGGGCAAGAATCATCTCCTTTGACCTGCTGGCAACACTCTCCATAATGCAGCCAATCTTAGAATGAATATATCAGTTTAGACATATCATAAGAAAATATTTTACTAAGATCAATAGGAAAATGTGCAAAATTAATGACTATTCATGCACATGAATTTTACGCTGTTTATTCTCTTACCCTACAAACACTTTTCTTACACTCTTCCTTATGCCTTCTTTTTAAGGAGAAGGTGATATGATTCTGTCTTGTTTCTAGCTGATTTGTTGGCGCTGATAGATTTAGAGGATTTTATTACCAGGCAGAGGTATCCAAGTATCTGTCATCTCTTTAAAAAAGTCCTGCTTTCTGACTGACACACGTCACAGAACAGCAAGCTTTTTTGCTCCCTTGCCTCCAAAATAGACACTCTCCCAGCCCATGTCATAACGCTTTGCACTTCATCATTCATTTTCGTGATGAAATCCCAAGGTGTTTTTTTTTTACCTATTGGCTTAAGCTATTTGAAGCTCTCCGTTTAATTCAATGGTTTCTGATCAGAGGCTGTTGTTGCTATGATGCCTGGCAAGGGATGCAGCTGAGGCCACAACAAGAGAAAATGGCAGACCAGATGGATGAGATTCTGTTTCTGCCTAAGTCAGTAACAAAATCTGACTGAGTTCATAAGGCCAGGATTTTGCCCAAAGTCTGTTATATTTTTCCACGTTCACCTTCCTAAATCTTAAATTTACTTAAAAGAGTTCCTGATGAATTGGAAATTTAACATGAGACATATAAAGCTGCAAATTGCTGGATGTGGATTACACTTCAACAATGAAAGCTAACTCTAAAATGCAGACATGAACTGTACCCACCTCCATATGTTCACACAGTAAGTCCCAAATCAGAGGGATTAAGGGTTTTTTTTTCTTTCTTTTTCTTTTTTTCCTGTCTGACTTTTCTTTGAATGCAATGGGCAGTATTGATAGCTTCCCAGCAGACAGACAGTGGGGGCGTGTTGCTGAAAAACTCAAAGGCAAATATAAATTGAATAAAACAGACTCAAGTATGTCTTCCAGGGTCTGGCAAGCAGAGAGATAATTAAATTGGGATTTAGGAGGTATAAGAACTTTTAACAGCAAAAATTGAAAGGAAAAATCCTTAGAGAGTTCTACCAAATGTTAGAATAATTGTCTTTATTTCTTAAATAAAGCTTTATTTGCTTTTATTCATTAACTATGGTTAGGGGTGAATTCAAGATGCTGCCAAAGCTTTGATTGATTAATTTGACTGATTGATTGACTAGATTGATTAATTTATTTTATTATAGAAAATTGTATTTTAAACAGATTATGTGATGGAAACACAAACTATATTAGTGAGACAAAGGTGGGTTAAACCTTCCCAAACCTTAGTTTTCCTTCACTAAATTTTGTGAGATTTCAAAAATATACCTGGTTTAGCATACATTGCAGAACTGCAATATTTTAGCAGTTTTGTTCCAATATATAAAGAAATCGGAATAACCATAGACCTCTTACAGGCCCTTTGGTCATATCTCTGCTCTTCCTAGGTAAGTACAGAGATCACTAAGTGATTGTGATCTGTGTCTTTCTGTCTCATCCTCCTCACTACTGCACAAAACAAACACATGCACTCCAAATCCTATAATTGTCAGGTGGCAGCATCTCCTAATCAAAGGATGTTCAGCTGGAGCCAAAATATTTCCATTTTCAAGCATCTAAGCTTCTTTTCAGTTAAAATCTGAGCTTTCTGTAGAAAGAAGACCTTTTTGGTAGAATAATAACCAAAAATAACTGAAAATAAAATTTTCTGTGGAACAATTTGGATAGTGTTCTATTGAATAATTTTGATGAAACACTTACTTCAATCTGCTTACAGGAGAATTTAATATGTGGGCCTAACATTTTCCTTTATTAGATCTTCTCATTAATTATTTTGTTAAACTTTCATTTTGCTTGATTTTTTAGTGTTGGATTACTGACTTTATCTACAATTTTTAGAAGCAAAAATGAGAACTACTGAGAGTAATGTCAGGTGGAGGTACACTAATGTTAAGATTTCCCATATGAATTTCTAAGCCTTTCTGTAGTTAACAGTATGGTTTTTGAAATGTGACAGGGAATTAATCTTGCAATCTGCTGAATTTTGATTTCCCAGTGGAAATCAACCAGGAATGGTCAAGGCTATGAACTATGTAAAATTGTCCTTTGCACAAGGGAATGCTCAGGACTAGTTCTATGTGAAGGCAAAGCAAATGTTTGGCTGTGGCGGCAGATAGCTGAGGAGAGCAAAATGCTGAGAGCTCTAGAAAGCCAGGCTGGCCATGGTACCCCTTTGGGGAGAAAAAGATTCCCCCACAAACATCGGTTGCCACCTTCACCTTTCCATTCCCATGGGAAAGGTAAACCCGGCTCTGCAGCTCTGTCTTTCTTCTTCTTCCTCTCTCTTTTTCATAGCAGAAGTATCTGGGCAGCATCCCCGCATCCTCATGGCAGCAGAATTCAGTTCTGCTGACACCGCACAGCCTGCGCTGCGATTGTGCTAAGATCATGGGCATGGGCTCCTTTGGCCCTGCAAGGTCCCTCCTACCAACCCAGCTGGACGTTCATCTGCTACATCGCCACTTTAACAGCACACTGCTTTCCATATGAAAAAGAATACTTATTTTGGGAAACAGGAAACTATTAATCCTATGCCAACTACCAGTAAAAATATTTTTCATAAAATATAGACTCTGTAATACTGAGTAAGTATGAAATTCCTATCCAAAATTTTCTATCCACTGCTTAGGAGTCAGGTAAAGAAAAATCCTTTCCTATGTACAAGTAGATTAACTGAGAAGCTAAATAAAGTTTATCCTCTCATAGCTGAGTATCAAGCACTATGAAGTAAGACAAATTCCAGCCATATCTGGTTAAAAGGAGTTTTCTGAATGATTGTGATTGACTCTGCTGTCTATTACCACTAGACATCATTCTCACTGGAATGGAAAAGGGAAGAGAATCTGGTAATCCGATTATCAGAATTTTACCGCTGCATGGCAAGGAGTTCTGCGTGTCTGTGGCAAAGAGCTGGTCCAGACTGAAGCTGACTTTTAACCACTCTCAGTTACTCCATTCTGGCAATACACAGGGGAGCTAAAATTTGTGGTTCAGACCTTGATTAGAGCTCACATGTTGGGGGTCAGCTTTCTTGCATATCCTGTACAGTTACCATTGACACACAGCAGGAAAAAGGAATTCTTTGCATTTACAGGGTTAGTTCCTACTGTAGTTTAACCGAACAGGGGCTCGACTAAATAACTCTACTACTCACATAACATACAGATGTTATCTTGAGGTTATGTCAATTTAGAGACAATCCGTTTACTAAGTAGCGTAGCATGCTGTATCTTTAAAATCAGACAACGCCTATGTACATAAAGTGTGCCTTTAGTTATTATCTGCAAATAAACCTTTAGTAATGAGGTTTCAGATCTATTGGTTGAGTGTTGATAATAAATTCTCTGTGGAACTGACTTCAGCCCATTAAGCAAGCCTGCTTCTGCTGTCGTGGTTGTTAATTTGACGGGACTGTGTCACATTAAGTAGAACAAACATGTTTTCACCCACTCAGCCATCCAGAACGGACATGGCTGTTACTCTAACAACTGGATATTGATTGGAAGCATTCACCCTTTCTGACCTGGGGCTGGTACATGAAAACAGAGCCAGGACTGATTAAGAAATTGCATGTGTTTGCGCACATGTGTGCAGTGTTAACGGTCCACATAAATTTCAAGCCTTTTGAATTCATGTCATGTTAACGCTCTGAGCATGAGATCTGTCACTCATTTCCTGCAGGGGCCGTGAAGCCTCATTTATCTTGAATTATTTATTTGTCTGTATGCTTGTACCCATCTGGTCAGACCATGCTTTCAGGGTCCACTGCCCCATATCGAAAAATTTGTTTATTAGCTGTAGCTCTAATAAAAATGTCTCAGGAAATGTCGAAGTTGAAGAAATGTTGGGATTTGTTTCTGGTTTTAATCTCATGTATGGCATAATTCAGTAGATAGTAGTGTGTTACTTTTGTGTGTTCTTGATACAGAGAATATCTTTAACTGGTCATTTCTTGGTAGGCAACCAAGAAAAAAGGAGCTAAAGGGGAGAAAAAAAAAAGGAGGAAGGGGGATTTGCATCTATTTATGAAAGCAGGCTACCATGCAATATAAATGTTCAGTATACTGCACTTTCTTCCTACAAGTTTTGCTCTCTTGCTTACATTATGTATACATTTTGATGTATACACGGTCTAGTTTGCAGCACAGAGAGGAAGAACTGGGGTCAGCTGCTCCCATATCCCTTGCTGGTCAACTGCGATGAGCCAGTGTGGAAGGAACACGCTACTGCCTTGCCACCAGGAGATGGGTAGCAGGTGGTAAAGGGGAATCATGAACTTACAGGTAATTCTCCTGGGTTCAGTGAAGTTGTGTACCGTCTCTCACCTCCTGCAGACCTGCCTGAATGAAGTTATGAGTTTGTTGATGGTGGTTTTTTCCTTTGATAGTCTTCCTTCAATTTGTTTTTCCTGCTGCCTCTCAGAATAAGGGTTCCATCAGCTGTGTTATATCACTCAGTAAAGAGTTATGCTGCATTTTCTCAGCTTTACCATTTCCAAAAATAGTACCAAGAGCTGATAATAAATTTTTACTTGTGAAGGTAACTACTACATATTGTCTTATAATCAAAGGTCAAGTTGTGGCAATCAAAGTGAGAAATGAGAGGTTTAGGCAGACTTAACGGGGCAAGAGAGGAATAATCATCAGGGCTAGTTATCTCTATATATTTTTTCTATAAAATAAAATATACAACATACATAATATCTATTTTATGTAATTTAATATGGTTTGTTTTCTAGCACTAGTATCAACATATATTATAAAATATAGACATTATAATAAATACATTATAAAATATTTAAAATAATTGCAAAAAATTGGTATTTTTAACATTTAAATACTTTCATTTCCAGTATAAGAGACATAAGAAACCAATAAAGCATTATGAAAATGAAACTTTTCATTTTAAAAATTATTGCTTTCAAAGATGTAGCAAACAGATGGAAACTAAAATTGCGTTGCTCTTGCACTTGTCTCCATCATGAAGAAGGAACAAGCAATGCAGCAGTGAAGGAAAAAACAGTGAAGTTTATCTGAAAACAGAAAAGAAAGTTTATGGACATGATGCATTAACATGAAATATAAACATAATACAGTGCTAAAAATCCAACAAAAAATGGGGGAGAAAAAGCTCCATAACTAAATAATAAATGAAAGGTTATGACCAGCGAAAGATAATGCTGACCAAAGAGGAAATAAAAAAGCATCTTATGTATAGAAACCTTTCTCTTTACAATTTTAGTGAAATACTTCTACAATGGAAGAACTTATAAAAATTATCAGTCCCATGGAAAGCATTTTTCCAAAGGATCTGTTTTGGTATTGAAAGGGCTTTTATTTCCCTACCCTGCTATACTCCCAAGCATTTGAAACAATCAGAGGAAATATTGTTTGAAAACCCTTTAAGAAGAGTGTGTGGGGTAATGAAACTTAATGTTCTTTTATTATAGCTCATAACTTGTGAAGCAATCAGTCTCAGAAATATATTGTGATACTCGGTTTTGTGGAGATCATTGGAATTCAGCTGAGTGGATATGATGATGAAAAGTGATTCTGGCATCACTGAGTTAGAAGGGAATTAAAGATTCATGGGAGCTCTGCAGAGGGATGTAAGATTGGAAGAACATCAGAATACACAATTAGTCACAGGGGAGAATTCTGCTGCAATTTTTAAATAATCAATACATTGCTTTTTCATACTGTTAAGCTATAAATGTATTACCCCAGAAAATCAGACTCTTCATTACAGAACAGTAGTACTAGAGCATATTATATACATATAATTATGTATATACTAAAAAACATCCATCACAATGTGACAAGCAATTAGTGTTCAGTTGTGGGTAGTTAATATTACTGTTCTAATTTTGCTATAATGTTGAATTCTGATGAATATTTCATTTGGAAATTTTAGAGCAATGCTCATTTATAACTCACTTGTAAAATTAACATTTTAAGGCACACAAAGCACAAAGGCACACAAAATTATTATTTTAATTAATACTGAAATTACTGTGTTCGAGCATTATTTATCAGATGAGAAGATCTCAGGAAAATAAAGACATTGCCTTTGGAGAGTTCATAAAAAAGGAAGCCCTCCTCCTTTTGGCTTTGTCAAGGCAAGCGAAATAGACAAAGACCCTTTCTCTGGCACAGCAGGATTCACATGTATAGGGTTAGATTATGTTCCTCCCTTTAGAGGTGGCCTTGGCTTCTACTGCCTGATGAGAGTTAGCCCTGCCCAATGCTGTGCCTCATATCATGCCCAAGCATTTTGAGAATGCTGGCTGGCACTGAACAAAGCTGTGTCAGGGAGAGTCCTAGCAATTAAACACTACAAACGATTTTATGCCAGTGTTTGATCCTGCGCCCTGACACACTTTAGGGTACTGGTCCATAAGGAGCCTGTCGGCAACAAAGCAAAGTGGGACCCAACTGACTGCTGCTAGGAGGGGACCCATGGTGACCAGGATCTCAGGGTCCCACTGCCTATGACTGGACTGAGGTCATGGTTTGCCCAAACTTGAAGAATAGATAGCTAACCTTCATGTTCATATCACTGATTCCTGAAGATTCCCTTTACTTCCGGTACTACTGAGTGCTCTCCCCCAAAGCATCTTTCTGCATGTTGTATTTCAGATTGAAGAAACACTCAAGATGAACATATGATCATGCAAGTAGTTAGGAGAGAGGGCTAAAATTTACTAGGAAACCACATTGACGTGGGAGTAGTTAGCATAAAAAGTTTACATAGGAAAATATGACAGAGACCACAACAGAACCTGTGCCATCTCTTCAGTTTATATGCTATTTACTGGATTACACTGCTTTTTCTACGGTAACTGTTAATGATATTTGATAGATCTCAACTCCGTTTATTAGTAGCTCTTGCTTATTCATTACATATATGTAATACATCTTTGCAACTTGGAGGATATAGTGAATAAATCACTTGATCTAGGTTTTAAGGTTAACATTTTAATATGTAGTACAGTAATAATAATTTAAGAAGCAGATGCATGATTTTCATAACACATTGGTCACGGTTATTTCAAAACAAATATTACAACCAAAATGGAAATAAGTTAGATATGTCATAGATACCTAGCCAAATGGAACAGATAAGAAGTCAGTAATATGTTATTATCCTTTTTTCTTGATAGTTCTTGTTGGCTCCAAATCAAATTTTGAGAAGTGTAGAAAAGCTTAAATCATTATTTCAACCCTGTTCTGGTTGGTAATCCCCAAATTTAAAGTCAGAGAAATCCATACTTCAAAAACATGTGCAATGCAGGACAAAACTGACAGAAAAAGTAGTGTTCTTTACAGTTTATGTGAAAACAATGATTGAAATAAAGCTGGTGGTCATATCATGTGTCTGCAGTAGAACCAGACATAGAACTAGGGATGTAATCCAATGCAGTCATAGAAACATAGAATAATACAAACTGGAAGGGAGTTTTGGAGATCATTGGGTGCAACCCCCCTGCCCTCAAAGCAGGGTCAGTTTAGACCTGGCTCTGGTTGCTGAGAAGATTGTCCAGTCAAGTTATGAATATCTCCAAGGACAGAGATTTCACGGCCTCTCTGAGCAACCTCTCCCAGTATTTAACTACTTCTATGGTGAAAACAAATTTCCTAATATATGATGGCAATTTCCATTCTTACAACTTTTCCCATTGCCTCTAGTTCTACCAGTGTACACCCCTAAGACTTTGACTCTATCCTCCCAATAGGCAGTTGAAGACAGCAATAAGATCCACCCTTAGCCTTCTCCCAAACCCATTTCTCTGAATACATCCACCTTCTCCTAGTACATAACATGTTTCAGTCCACTGCCCGTATAGATGGCTCTCCACTAGCCTTGCTCAACTATGTCAATGTCTTTCTCATACTGGGAAATCCAAAATTGAACACTACTCCAGATGCCATCTCATAAATGCTGAATAGAGAGGGAAAAATCCCTTCCCTCAGCATTCTGGCTACACTCTTGCTAACACAGCCCAGTGTCCTTGGCCTGTTTTGCTGGAGGAGCACACGGCTGACTCACATTCTGCCTGTCCACCAGGACCCCCAGGCCTCATTGTGCAAAGGTCCTTTCTAGCCAGCGGTGCCCAGCCTGGGTTGCATGGGGTTATTCCATCCCAGCTGCATAATTTTGTGTTGGTGTCAGATTCCTGTGTCCCACTCAGAAGTGGCCCGGTCTCCCCAGGTATCTGTAACAGGCAAAAAGGCTGATCCTGTGGCTTTTATTCATATGTTCATTACAACTGTACCAAGCTATTGATGTTTTCATTACCAGAAGTGTCAAAGTGTGTGAAACTAATATGTCCAGCTTTGAGGAAAATAAATTATAGTTGAGGAAGCTACTTGAACCAGACCCTGATTTCAGCTGCTCTGTATCAGTTTGATTAAATCAACACTGGATGGGGCTACCAATAACATTAGGTGGGTTTGATTAAACTGGAATGCTTCAGAAAATTATAAAATACCTTTTGAGTAATAAAATGTTCCACTTTTTGTCCTTTGCTTCACTTGGTTTCATCTGTGTAAAGGGAAAATATTCTTTCTGTATCAGTGAGCAAAACAAGTCTGCAAATTCACTAGGTCTATTTGAGTGACAAGGAAAAACCATTAGAAACTGTTGTTAGATGGCTATTTTGAAGTTTAGATATGTGGCTAGTCTTTGGGTCTGTGCCTACTGTTCCAGTAGAGCTAGGCCTGCAAACTAAATAATTCTTTACTTACTGATTTTTTTGTAAAAAAAGATATAAATCTGATCTCTAGCAGGAAAGGATCAGAATCTGATCTTTAAGTTTCAGATGTGCTTTTTAATTCTGTTGTGTTTTCTTTATAATTAGGAAGTACACAGCCTTATATCTTTCTGTCAGCATTCTTCCTGTCATTCTTAGACTAAGTGCACATGGTATTTTTTTTATGTATGCCATAGGCAGCAATAGTTATGCGACTAGAATGAGAACAAATCTGCCATACTAACATCATTTTGATCATGCTCAGAAATCCCAGTAGTCATTTTGGTCTTCTGTACCCTTTACTTGGAATGAATGGGAATAAAGATGTCTATCTCATTGACCTAAATATAGTTCCAATGTGATTTATCCTGATTTATGCAAAGAAGATTAGAGCATCTTAATGGTATGATGCTGCTTCTCCTTCACTGGAGAGAAGTAGTTGATAAAATAGATATTTAAATCCTCATCACTCAGTATCTAATAACAGTCAGCAATTTAAATAAGAATGTTCAAATGTGTTACAGGTAGTGCTTGTGCCCCCTGCCAACACTCACTGCACTTGGTTTAGGGTTTCAGTATTTTCTTTAAATCCCAGTAGCTAGATAAAATGCAGGATTTAATTTTGAAGCTTACGGTATAATCCAGTGTATTTATTGAAGCCAAATTTGTTTCAATCAATGCTCATTGGTTTTGGGTGCCCACTAAAGTCAATGGATTTTCTGCCCTAACTATAGACAGATTCAGGCACATCACCAAAATTAACTTTTTGATAACTTGAAACTTAAATCTATGCCATTACAAGTATATATATTTTCCCCCATTCTAGGTGGCAACATCATGATTGTTAGTGGTTTCTTATAACAGCTGGGTCACAGAAATTATGATCACTTCTCAGAATTTCTCCTTGAGTAGTGAAAGACTGGTTTAAAAGTAAAAACACAAATCTAAGTTTGCTGAATACTTTCACATTTAGGGCAAAAACTAGGATACACCCAGAGGAAGCTACTAGGATCTGTGCCATACTAGCACTTACCATACTGACTTGCTATTGTGTACACAAAAGACAACTGAATTTTGCTGTTTCATCCTTAGTTGTTTTTCAATCACACTGCATCTGTTTATGAAAGCATGAAAACTCTGTAAGAAAATATGTTCTTGTTCTTTGGCATTCAGCTGAAAAATGTGAAGTGTTAAGGGGGCAGTGGGATGCCTGTGACATTCCAGGTGAAATTTTAACAGGGTTTTAAAAGTTTATTCTCTCTTCAAATTGGGACAATTAAGTAAAAGACATACAATGAACAGTTTGGGATTTGTATTACCTTTGCAATTACCAAAAACTTTGCAATTTTAAGGACACAAATGGAAATATATCAAGAAGGAGTTTCCAACACGTGTGGCACATTACCATTTATTTATGGAGTTGATGACATGTGTACAAGGACAATCTCAATCTTAGTTATTTTACCTTAGGCCAGCTCTTGAATTCTGCTACTATCGACTATGGGCTAGTACCATTCTGATCTCTTGTACTTTTGAAACTTCATGGCCATAAATAGCTGCCACTTCCATTTGCGTACTTGCACAACCTTGCATGACAAAATTCCTAGAATACTTTTTCTATATTGTGAGCAGCGAGTATTCAGAGCATGGATATATTCTACCCATGAACTTCATACATAGCATAGCAATTTTGGGTATCCGGTGCATGACAGAGATGAAGAGGACAAGGAGAGAAGATTTATATAAGCCTTAGGCACTAAAATTGGGTAGATGGAAAAGCTTCAATGCTGTTTTACGCTACCAAACTAAAAGGCAGGTCCTGCTTGACTAACCTGATCTCCTTCTATGATAAGGTGACCTGCTTAGTGGATGAGGGAAAGGCTATGGATGTTGTTTACCTGGACTTTAGTAAAGCCTTTGACATGGTTTCCCACAGCGTTCTCCTGGAGAAACTGGCTGCTCATGGCTTGGATGGGTGTACTCTTCGCTGGGTAAAGAACTGGCTGGATGGCTGGGCCCAAAGAGTGGTGGTGAATGGAGTTAAATCCAGTTGGTGGCTGGTCACAGGTGGTGTCCCCCGGGGCTCAGTTTTGGGGCCAGTCCTGTTTAATATCTTTATCAATGATCTGGACGAAGGGATTGAGTGCACCCTCAGTAAGTTTGCAGATGACACCAAGTTGTGCGGGAGTGTTGATCTGCTTGAGGGTAGGAAGGCTCTGCAGAGGGACCTGGACAGGCTGGATCCATGGGCCGAGGTCAATTGTATGGGGTTCAACAAGGCTCAGTGCAAGGTCCTGCACCTGGGCCACAGCAACCCCATGCAACGCTACAGGCTTGGGGAAGAGTGGCTGGAAAGCTGCCCAGCAGAGAAGGACCTGGGGGTGCTGGTTGACAGCCAGCTGAACATGAGCCAGCAGTGTGCTCAGGTGGCCAAGAAGGCCAATAGCATCCTGGCTTGTATCAGGAATAGTGTGGCCAGCAGGACTAGGGAAGTGATTGTGCCCCTGTACTCGGCACTGGTGAGGCTGCACCTCAAATACTGTGTTCAGTGTTGGGCCCCTCACTACAAAAGAGACATTGAGATGCTGGAGCGTGTCCAGAGAAGGGCAACAAAGCTGGTGAAGGGTCTGGAGCAGAAGTCTGATGAGGAGCAGCTGAGGGAACTGGGGTTGTTTAGCCTGGAGAAAAGGAGGCTGAGGGGAGACCTTATCACTCTCTACAACTACCCGAAAGGAGGTTGTAGCGAGGTGGGGGTCGGTCTCTTCTCCCAGGCAACAAGTGATAGGACGAGAGGAAATAGCTTCAAGTTGCGCCAGGGGAGGTTTAGATTGGATATTAGGAAAAATTTCTTCACCAAAAGGATTGTCAAGCATTGGAACAGGCTGCCCAGGGAAGTGGTTGAGTCACCACCCCTGAAGGTATTTAAAAGACGTGTAGATGTGGTGCTTAGGGACATGGTTTAGTGGTGGACTTGGCAGTATTGGGTTTACAGTTGGACTCGATGATCTTAGAAGTCTTTTCCAACCTTAATGATTCTATGAATCTATGATTGTATTCTAACTAGCTATGGATAGTAGTTATGGATTCTGTTTCTTTACCTTTCCAAACACTTTATATTAGAGCCCCACAAAGACATAAATAAAAAAATAGAGTTTTAACAAGATAGAAGTTGTGAAACAGAGATGAACTAATAACAGTTTTGGCCTTGTTCCTTCAAGGCAATCATCAAATGCACAAATTGCTTACTTGTTAGTGGACTCATTAGAGAGACAATGAGTCTCTCATCAAAGAAAGTAGACTTTGAGAGAAGGAAATTTCCAGGCAGAAGCAGACCAATGGTGTCAATGATCTACTGTCTTTAATGAGAATTCATATGAGCTTCTTTTCAGTATTCTTTATTCTGGCTTTGAAAACTTAAATAGAGTTCTACCTGCAAAACTGAATGACAAATTAGCTGCTACAAAATGTGTGGAGTTCCTCTTCCTAGTGAATGGTCTAATTTTCAGTCAGTGATTAAACACAATTCACCTAAGGAAAATTAAAACCCCCTTATATCTTCCATGGATGCATTGCACAAATTAACTGATTTTTTTCAAGGCACAATAGTATTTTTAATGTAAACATTAAGCACATACCTATTTTGGTTTTTTTTATATTCACAGAAATTGGGATTCTGCAGCTCATATTCCATGAACAGCTCTGTTGAAAAAAAAAGATTTAGTGTGCACCACAAAGTAAGTAACTAATTTTTTCCTTCATGTACCACATCTTTTTAAAGTTATAATCAACAGAGAGTTCTTCCTTTTCAACTACTTCGTTAGATTTTTGTTGTTGTTGTTGTGTGAGAAATGGTGTGTGATCTTATGTCCTGTAAAAAAATATGAAATTATTTTTAAAGTCTCTATCTCTTTAAGAGACACAAGTCGTGTATCCTAATGGGTGTCCCTCTGTCTGAACAGGGTCCTTACCTTTAGATATTGATTAATTCCTTGTGAATGAGGCCTGCTGCTAAGTCAGTCTTTTGGGCTGTTAGAAGTTCACAATGTGATGGTACACACAATGCTATCCGTGTTGAACTGTATGTGGAGTGAATTAAAATTATTAGCAATTCTCCCCTCTAAAGACCATTAGCTAAGCAATAAATCAACAAAGGATACCACAGCATGATGAAACTGTTGTAGCCCAGGGTTATTACAACACATGGGGCACCATCAGAGGACTCTAATCCCTCTCAGGAAAAATAATTTATTACAGCAACATCCTCTGAACTTCCCTTATTGATAGAAAAATTATTGGGATGAAGCATTTGGCAAAGCAATATTAGCATTGCTAAACAGATTGCATATAGTCACTTTCCCTTTATGAATTCACATCAGTACTTTCAGTAATGAGTACAACTATCTGACTTTAAACCAGAGATACGGTGAAAGCAAAAGTCTTGTATTTGATGCAATTTGACAATAAAAATCTTTCCTCTTAATTTTAATGATAAAAGATCAGAAGAGTATACCTGAACGAAGTATGAAATTCTTTATTCAGCTTTAAGGAGTGCCCCAGTAATCCCACTGTGTGTTTGAAATCATGCAAAATATTCTTCTGCAGGCGGGATACTTGCAAGCTTGGGCAGAAGATATGAAAGTGGGATTCTGATTGTACCTTTGACACACAAATATTTCTCTGGAAACAGGTGGAAAGCATTAAGCTATCTTTAAAAGACTTCAGTGTCACCCAGTGCCAAGAATTTGCACTGTATTAAGCTGCCTTCGTGGCTATATGCTGGTTTCTTGACAGCAATAGAGGCATGGCATGCCTTGACTGGGGATACAGGGAGAGATCGATCTGTCAGGCCAGAGTATGTGGGTCACTATATTTATTCTGTCTGGGCTGAAAACAACTGACTGCTTTAACAAGAACACAGTTGCTGAGAGCAGTTGTGTCAAGAAATACTTTTACGGCCTGAACAGTCAGGTTTCAAAGAGCATAAAAGTGACTTGGAGTGAGATCTGCCCCGTATTATTTCCATATGTTGCCTCTCCTGAAGGGAAAAAGCAGAATATCTGCTAGGCCTTTGGAGAAAGCTGGGGAAGAAAATCGGCTCAGAAATCTTTGCCACTTTTTTCACTATTATGTGAAATGAAAATTTTAACCATGCTTCCTGAGTCTAGGCTAGCCAAAGCTCAGATGTGATGAGGTATTCAAGTAAAACAAGATAAATGTGGGCAACTGAGAAATGACTTCTGTAATCTAAATATGCAGTCATTGAATGTACTGGGCTTTGGGGGTTGTTTTGTGTAGCACCTTTGCTCCAAAGGGTGTACAGAAAATTAGATGGAAAACTTTTATCTCCTATACAACTTATGATCACAACTGAGTGGATTCACCTGAAGATTTTTGCCTTTTTTCCCAACTGTTCCAGTTCTACCCCATCTTTTGAGTAAAGGGAAATGCCAATAGTCTGTTCTGAGGCTAATGCAGAGCCATATATTCTCCTTCCCCCGGTCACACGACTACAAGGGTATCTGTTATGCGACCAAATGCAGACAGGCACCAACATGCAATGCACGTACACCGGGGTGCACAATAGCAAACACAGCATTGTTTTCAGGAATGCATGTGTAAAAAAGTTCTCATCCGATGATGCTATAAGCACCTGTTCTGGTCAAGGATGTGGCACTTCAGGACCCTGGTTGTATGGGTCCTAACCTTCAGGCCAGATAGCTTGTATGATAGGTTGTGCGTGAAGGGCTTCCTGGGAAGAGGGAACTGGAGAACAGGCATTGAATTACACTGGTGGGTCAGATCCAGCCTACAGCCAGAGGCTGGACATCCATATATTGACAAATTTACTCATAAATGTTGCACTACTCATTTAAGTAGTTATGCAAAAATATATCTGAGCAGTCATGTTATTTTTGTTCTTGTTTTCTACAGTGGTCAACATCTTACAGTTTTATTTTCTTAAGTAAACATTTAAATAACCAATGTCTCCTGTAACCTCTAATTCTGTCTACAAAATCATGTATATTTCAAATTCACAAGGAATTCATTTTTGGAGCTTCTGGATGCATAGACCATTGGAATTTTTGGCCCCTACTCTGTTAAATAGGCCCAGTTGGGCAAAAGCAGAGAAGCAATCATGCATGGATACACAATCAGATTTTTAAAGTATTGGCCAGGATATGCTTAACAGAAATACCATAAACCTGTAAAAGAGTTACAGCTATTCCTGGTAGCGACAGTAAAACTTCAAAAGCCTTTAGTCTACCCTTGTCCTATAATTTCATCTTCTGTTTTCCTTTGTGTATATTTCTCAGACAAAATGCTAACAGCAAAATCATTCCAGACATGTGTCTTCTATTAACTTGTTGAACTCAAGAAACTTATAACACTCCATTAGAATGATTTCCCCTCTCCCTAAGATGCCCTGCCACAAATCATAGAGCAACTTTAAGCATTACTTGCTCGTACCTGAAAATACTGTAGTCCTGAAAAAAAAATCACTCTCCCTTTCAAAAAAGAGAAGTTTAATTCTGAACTGTGGCCCAGAGGCATTGCAGGCTTCTGCTCTGAATTATCGTAGATGAATTTGATAGCCTGAGGTTGTGTTAGTTGAGATTGATTGAAACATCAGTTGGGTTTAATCCTGCTGCTTGGGAGAAAGGAATATAAAATGCAAGCAGAATGGTAGCCCTGAATGAGATGATCAATAAATAAGCTCTCCCAGAAATGTGAGGTATTACATTTCACATGAACTATGAACTTATTTAATAGAAGCTGTGCTAAATTGACTATGATCCATATCAGGAGGGAATGATTAATATTTTTATGACATTTTATCAGAGTAAGTTTAAGTTCATTTTTCAAAACCATGATCACACTTGCTATTTTTATATGGCTCCTTGAAAGTATTTCCTCAGAATGAATCCCATGAATTTTCTTTTGTGTGAATGGAATTGAGCCTTCTAGTTAAAAAATGATGAACAGTAATTAGGACATAAATTATTTAAAGGTCTTGTAGTTTAAGCAGACATAAAAACTGGCAGGCAATTAAATTCATGGTAAACTCTAGGGGATGCTGGTGGAAACAGGTGGAAGCAAGTATTTTATGAGACCTGAGGACAAGCTTGAGGGCTCAGGAGATGGTGGCGTGTGGATGAAAACTGGCATTTTTCAATCTAATGCTGGCTTAACAAGATGTATAGGAAACCTTATTGCACTGGTGTGCGTGTCCCCTGTGGGGCAGAGTGAGGCTAAAGCTCCTCATTTAGAGCTCCAGATGGGAACAGCCAGCCCCCTCTTTGAAAGCTTTCTCTTGCTTCCATCCCTTTATATGCATAAGTATCTGTGGTGTGCATAGGCTTTGGAGACCAGTTTCACAGCTACTGTGAAACCAAGCAGAGCAAAGAGCATTCTGACAAATGAGCAAAGCTTGCCAGCATCTATGAATTTAGTTAGAAGCGTAAATGCTAAGGGCTCTATTATGTTGTACCTACCCTGCCCCCATGGAAGTAGAAACTTAGGATAAGTAAATATTGCCAAAATCTCTCTGCCTAATGGAAAAAACCTACTTTTTAAATTTTCAACAACAAAAATATGTTGTTTAGTATTCATTTGCCTTTTTATGCTAGCATTATTCCAGTTAGTAAACAGCTTACCTAGAAAGGGATATGTGGTGGAAAACCTGCAATTATTTATAAATTTGTAGAATGTGTTTGTAGAATAATCTACATTTATTTTTAAGAAATGTGTGGCAATGATGTTGAACCACAAATCTCTTTTTATTAGCTGTATGACCATGTACAAATCTACACGTCTTTATTCTCCTTACATATGTTTTACATTTGTAGTAAGTAGCGTGAACTCATAGGTGTGGTCAAACAAGCTAGTTTAATAAATGTATATATAATCAGTATTTTCTCTGTACATTAAGAAATAGATTTCCTTTCATCACCTTATGCTACCTGCCTTTAATTATGTGAGCAAGCTAAGACACGCAAGAACTATCTACAAGACTACCATGATGCTATGCAATGATTTTCTTCAGGTTGTTGAGTCTGTCTTGTTATTTTAATATAGCTCAAGACATTATTGGTTGGTTGGTTTGTTTTTATTCTCTGAGCTTGGGACTGCCAAACAACAAGACAGTCATCTAATATAGCACAGATCTTATGGCTACCTTATGTGACAGCATTTTTGAAAGCATTATCAAGACTCTTCTGGAAATTTAAAGTCATACCATGGATGTGTTACTGCCTGCATGTGGCACTCTGTTTTTTTCGTTCTCCCAGGAGAATGAAAATTGCAGCTCAATAATACAGGTTTTTAATTGCTTCTTAGCACACCAGTCCAATGAGATTGTAGACCAAAGACGGTCATTCTTTTCTGAGAAGGTGGAACACTTTGAATGCTACATAGAAGACAGAAAATCCAGCCTGTGGAAAAATTAATATTTCAGTAGTTATTCTTATTCCATTTAGGGGAAAACCATCTAAATTTTGGAATTTCTAAAATGAAAAGTCTGGGAAAAAATTTAAGATGTTTCAAAACTTTCTATTTTGCTTCCACTCTGTGTGTAAGAAAAACTACAGACTTTCAGTTCCGAAGTGCCAAAACAGGGTGCTTTATTCTTGACATCTCTTTTAATTTTTCAACTAAATGATATTTCAATGAAATCAGAGTGTTTCAGGTTTTGGCAGAGAAGTGCATTGTTATGCAAAATATTTCAATTAAATATTTTCTAAACGGCAGTTTAATTTTGATTTAGTTTAGTTCTTCTTGCCAAAAATTCCCTTCCTTTTAATGTCAGCACTCTGCTATTGGAAGCAAGCTGAAAAACCTTTGACTCTGACTCCATAGAAAGGCTCCACAGAAGGTGTCTTCAATGGACAGCATTAATTTCTCTTTATTGTTTCTGCTTCCCTGCATACACAAAGCTGCAGTCCTGAAGCACCTCTGTATAACTCTTTGCAAATAGTGAACTTTTCCTTTGAAAAAATATTTTACCAGTCCTAGCATTTCTACAGATTACAGTATATGAGGCATCCACACTGGTGGCAGACTTGATAATACATCACAGGTTTTAGACTCATCTCTGTGAACAACTAAACTGGATGGGGTTCAGTTCTGTTCTCAGGGTAACTAAGAAGAGGTGGAACCCTAATGTAATTAGCCAATATGGCCTGAGCACGTCCTCCTTGGGAAACTGTAAAAGGCACCACTGAGGTAACTATCTTTAATTGAACTGTCAGCATTCTAGCAAAGGTGTAACCACTCTTAGCAGCTTTGCTCAAGAACTAGCCTCCTAATTCAGACAGTTCAGTGAGAATCACAAACTTTCTTTTAAAAAAAAAGCCAATTTCAAATCCTCATGCATATGGAAGAAAGCTGGACCGCATAATGTAATGACATTGTTACGATCCAGAAAGCTAAAAGCGAAAAACCACAGCACAGGCAAACAGCTGATTAAACTAAATTTTAACTCATGAGAATGATGATTTTTTTTTTCCCCTAAACCCTTAGGTTTTAAGGCCTGACTAATGCTTTGTGAATGTTAAAGATTAGATATTAAATTCTGGATCCTCAGATTCCATATGCTCAAACGTTGCACTAAAATATAGTAATACTTAATTTGGTGGGGGTGCTCAAATGTAGTAATCCCTCATTTAGTAGAACTGCCCTGATTCACTGCCAGGAGGCCTCTACACCTTTGGAGCCAGAGGTAGACTTGGCCCATGTGAAAACTCTGCTGTGTTGCACAGAATATACTAATACTATACATGTCATTATAGTAAAGTATGTTACAGCCTAAAAATTTTTACAATAGCTTTCGTTCTGTTTTGAACAATTTAAATAATGTTAAAATCAATGGGGACGCATAGGAGGGCAGATTTTGGCCCTGTGTTATGGAGTGTAGACGTTGAATTGTACAATTTTGTGATGTAAAATAGTACGGTAAGCTGTTAGGGCACTGTTCTCTTTTTATAATCCACATCAGATTTCTGTACTGCAGAAACATACTTAAAAGCTCCAGAACCCCCTCAAGAATTGATTATTTTTAGGTCTTTGGAGGGTTTGTGCCCTTTAAATCCAGCCACATTTCTTTAACTAAACTTGGTTGTGTGTAACTGTTAGTAATAATAAACTATTTTGCATACCCACAAAAAGCTTTTAACTCGCATTACAGTTTAGCTCAGAATGCACAGTGCTGAGCAAAAGTAGTTTTGCCACTAATGAAAACAATCTTATATTTGCCAGGAATACTAAAAAATAAAATCAGTAGGCTTACCAAGATTTTCTTCTTTGCTGAAGAGTGAAAATACAGCTAAATATGGAGATCAATTATATATATTATTGCTGGGGAAAGAATTTCCTTTTTAGCTTTTTAGACATTGTCATAAATCTTAAGATATGCTTTTCAGAGTTTCACAGGGTATTTGACTATTTCCTTTTTATTCCAATGAGAAATGAACATAGAAGTCCCATAGGCCTGGATTTTCAAAGCACCTTGAGAGACCGCTGATTTTATTCAGGTTTCTTCTTCACATTTAGGGAAGAAAATATTTTAAGAGAGTATGCCAGCAGTGGTGTCCACAAATACCACCATTTTGAAAGTATTTTTCTCTCCATGAGAGAGAAAGATATCATAAAAGTAGATAGTGGTGACTAAAAAGGCTCATATATAAATGAAACAGATGGTCACTATATTGTTCACCAAAGTTATCACCAAAGTTACTATAGCCCATAACTGTGGTTAGGACCCCACTACACTAGGTACTGTACATACAGTATAAAATAATGCGTATCCCAAAAAAAGCATAAAATCCACATGGAAATGAAACATGAATGAAAGCATTACCATACTAACCTTACATGTGGGAAACTGAATGAACTGATGTGGAGGCTCTTAGAGTGTTATATATTAAAAATACCTTATTATGGCTTCATCCTTTGTTTCAAGATCTACTTCATTTGGGAATTGAAGTGTCATGTTAAAAAAATTATTTACTCCAAGATCTTCAAAAATAATTAGCCATTTTATTTCTATTTAATAGGAGTCTAATAACTTTGAAGATCAGACTTCAGACTCTGTTGAACCTAAATCTATTTGATTTTCAGTTAGACTTAGAGGCTACAATGGCAAGGGGACCTTCGGCCTCATAATGCCACACCTGGCAGATCCTAACTCGTTTGCTTTGCTGCTGCATGGAAACTACAGCCAAAGTCTCTCGGGCCTGGCACAATGCAAGAAAAGTCAGGCTTAGTGATAATATGCTGTGCAAAGGCTAGAGTACTGACCAAGGAACGGAAAATGCCAAGAGGAAATCACGAGGAGAAAGACAGCTTGAACTCATCTCCTTTCCAGGAGTTAAAAGACTGTCAGGCATAGTGATCAGTTACTTTTCTCATTTCAGTCCTGAACTCTCCCTGGGAATCAAGCTTTTTTCTGAGGTGAGGCCAATCTTCTTTCAAAAGATAGCAGAAGCAGATGCGCCAAAATTTATCTAATAATTCAGTAGTACAATGACTAATGTGGGCCACAGACTTGAATGCAGTTCCCTCTTTTGTTTAACAAAGGTTAACTTCTTCCCTCCTTCCTTCTCCCTCTCCCTTCTCCTCCTTTTCCCTCTCTCCCCACTTCCCCCTCCTTTTCCCTTCCTTCCTTCTGATTTTAGTCATCAGCCAGTAAAATACAGTAGAATAATACATTGTCAGTCCCTCCCGCCTGAAGCTGTCCCACACAGAGTTGAACAATTAAATATTTATGGAGGTCTGCAAGAGAGAGAAGGCATGTTTGAGACAAGGGAGAGAGCCTACAGCCTAGTGATAGCATTAAGTTAGGAAGGGTGAGATATGCTTCTTATTTCCAAACAATAAGTAATATAAAAATTTAATTATTTAGTGGAGTAGGTATTAGGAATCTGATCTCTCTTTTCCATGTGACACTGATCGTGTTACTATTTCTGGTTTTCATTTCTGGAGTAAATTATTTATATATAAACTACATATGAGAATTTGGATTTGTTTATGTGTAAAGTGTTGCACATAGGGAAGATTGTCCTACCTTCATATATAATATGATGGGCTCTGAGATGACCATTACCATTTAGGAACAAGGCATTGGAATCAGTATAGAGACGCATGCTATGCCCAGTGCTCAGCAAAGGTCAAAAAGAAAATCAAACACTAGGAATTACTGGAATAGGAAAAGATAATGAACAGAAAACTGCATTCAACCATTGAATACATCCATGGTTTGTTGACACCAGAAATATCGTGGACAGTTATGTTCCTCTGACCTCACAAAATATATACTAGAACCGGAAAAGTTTCAGAGAAAAGGAATTCAAAAGAATGGAATGACTTCCACACAGAGGAGGACTGTGTAGGCTAGTGATCTTCAACATGGAAACAAAGACAACTTAATCAAGACAGAAGTCTTCAAAATCATGAGTAGCATGGTGAGCTGTCATTTGTCTTTTCCAGCACAAGAAATCAGGACCCTCAAATTAGGGCAGTAGGGGCTGACAAAAAAAACCAAACAACCCTCCCCCCCCAAAAAAAAACAAAAAAAAACCCCCAAAAAAACGAGGAGGAAGTTGTGTTAGACCTGGAAATTCTTTGCTTTAGGACATTTTGGATGACAAAATATATTGCGGCAAGAGGGGACTAATAAGTATTTGGAAGACAGATTCATTGAGGATTACTTAGTAGAAAAACACCAGCAGGCTTTGGGAATTTTCCAAGCTGAAAATTGTTGGAGGCTGGGAGAGTATTAACAGGGGAAGTATTGCATATGCCTGCCTTGTTTGTACTCTTCCATAGGTGCTCACTTTTTTTTATTGTTGGAGTCAAAGCAGTAAGCTGTGGTCTGAACAAGGATGGCTATTCTTGTGTTCTTCTGTAATCATTCCTTGCATGTGGAACTGCTTCAGCAGTACAGATGGGTTACAAGATTGTGCCCAAACCAAACTTTATTCCCTGAGATGACTAGACAACTATTCTGAGAGAATTGGAAACAAATCCCCTCATACAGAGGAGAAAGCATAGATTTTCTGCATCACATTTGAATTACCTTAGTCACATGCACAAGATCACACAGTCTATATCCTACCATGGGGCTCAATTTAAATCTTCCAAATCTCAGAATAATTCTTTAGTCATCGCCTGGAAGATTTTGTTAGTGAAGATTCTGTGGAATCAATGACATAATTTTGATACCTGATAATTTTGTAGCCTGAAAGTTAACAGCAGTAAGGGTAAAACATTCTGGCGTCCACCCACACATTCATTGAAATATGTGTGTGTCAAATGAATCATCTTGATCGTCACAGACTTTTTGATATTCTTGCAAGTTAGAAGATGCATTTGGTTATTTAGAGAATAAAAACTTTTTTTTATGACCAGAAAACATACAGGGGAAAAAAGAGAACAGATAAGTGGTACCTGTCAGCCTGAAACAGCAGTTACGGAAAATTGCCTGGTATTGCCATACTTGATCTAGACCTGAAAGCCAAACAGAGACATATATATTAGCTCCAAAGCACTAGCAGGCCCAATTAACAGCATTATAATAATCACTCGGTCACATTTGGAGCAACCTGTATTCAGCCTAATGATTAATTCTTAGCAATTTTGCTTCAGGAATTCACTGTAAAAGAAAACCAAAGACTATTATCTCTATAACAGAATCCAGCTTACTAAAAAAAAAATAATAATAGCATCATGTTGTGGATGTGAAGTGATGTTGAGAGGCCTGCATTAAGAATGTTTCCCATAGGTACTTTCTGGTCCTTTAAAAATAATCCTACACGTTGCAGGGACTAGAGATAAACTTGTGGATCCTTATATGTACTCTGATGCTATTCATACAACCACGTTGCATACACACTTCCATAAAATGATCAAGCTTCATCTTAAAAGTATTAAGTTTTCTTCTCCTCAACGTCCATGCAGAAAGGTGTTCTAGGATCTCATTGGTCAGATGGTTAGACAACTGATATTCTAACTTTTATAAATGATAAATGAGTTTGTACTTTAGTCCTTATCTTACACTGTCCCAGGCTTCAGCCACTCCCCAGATTCCTGTTACCACTGAAGGATATTGAGATAAGTCAGATTTGCAGATTTCTACAACTATAGAATATATTCATAAACATCAGTAAGTGATGGATGGAGGGTCCCATTTACCCTCATTTTTAACAGAAATATTTCATCACTTTCTCCCCACAATCATTAGTACCTTAATGTTCACTGTGGTTCATTTTAAAGTCTCAGTATGAAAGTTATAATCTAAAGTGTCTTTAGAATCTCTGTGGAGATTCTCAGATATATCTGTGTAGGGGGCTGGCTGATAAGTGATTTTTTCCATTCTTTTAAGAATTAATTTTGTTCTAGGTGTAAACCAATTGCTGTCAACATACACAGTCAACAGGCAATTTAACAAAAAATATTTTAAACTTTCTGACATGCCTTCTGTTATTTTTTATCACTTGCCCACTAGCTCCTAGTTTAATCATAACCTTAATTTTTATTTTGGTAAGTTGTCGCGCTCTGTCTTTCCAAGAGCAAGAACGAAGTCCGTTGTACTGATTATATCTAACTGACAAATCAGTGGCATTTCCTCTTTCTTCAGGGTTCTCAGTGTTGGAGTTCATGTTACAGGACCTCAAAACCTTCTTTTCTAGACTTTATTCAGGTTTTGGATCCATCATATATTCTAATATTCTCAAAATTATCCTTGAACATCACATTACAATAATAAATAGTTTATTCTTTCTTCATCAACGTCATTATACTCCATTTCTTTCACAATCTGCTTTATGGTAAAGAAAGAAAAAGGGTAAACTCCCAGTGGTTCATTTTTGGTGTTTTTCAAGAGTAAAGCTGTTTTTCCACCTTGTCAAACAGCACTGACATTATGCAGTGCTTTAAGAGGTGTTCCTTTTATGGACAATACCCTGGTGACACAAAGCAGAGCAGCAATGGCAGCAGCAGAAGCAGCTGAGGTGGTAGCATGTTTTTTAGTGGATGAAACAGAAGAACTTGCCGAACCTGTGAGAATGTGACCCATAGGAGAACTTGTTGCCAACTTTCTCTCTTTTATAACTTTTCCTCTTTCTTTTTCATTATATTTGACATTTTCCTGAGACTAAGTTTTGTTAACTGTAAGTAGCTTATGGCAATGAACAGGAGAAATAGGGTCTGCTCCAATATGGAAAGTAGACAAAGAAAATATGGAAAAAAAGCCCTTTCAAGAGTTGGAAAAAACATTTGCGAAGTGCTTATGACCCCTCTTTGTCTTCAGATGCTGATAGAAGCTGAAGCCCTCCATTCCTTGCACAGTTGCTTATACACAGAATCAAATGTCATTAATTTCTATCCCTAATTAGAGCTGTTTTATTTTTCTCTCTCTACCTTCACTTGACAAAGAGTACCAGTCTTGGCTTTCAAGTTAGAAATTACCCACACTCTCTCAGCTGGACTCCACTACTATCTCTACAATCCATTTTGTATGTTTATTCCTTAAAATTAACCAAAAATTGAGGAAAAGTGAAAAGAAAAGTGAAAAGGAAAAGGAAAAGTGCTCAGTTTCTCAGCAGTGCTTTCACACTAAACCTATTACACCTGTGTTCATCACAAGTGCTGGCTTAAATCCAGGTGCTAACTTTCAGTTATGTGGCCTTGAGGAGTCAAAGGCAGGGTGTCTAGCAGGCTACTTATGTAATATTGGTTCCACTTAGAGAGAAAACTAAAGTTTTCCTAGGCTTTTATGGTGATGAGATCTCATCACCATTGTTCTTAACCAGGTGATGTGGGGTAAGTCCTGACGATAGCAGGAGATTCATGTGGAATGCACAAATGCAGTGTTGTGGTTGACTGTGTAAGATTTTAGTAGCTTTTAAAATAATTTTAATAATTTTCCTTTTTAAAATACATTCAAAATTGTTATAGAGATGCTACTAGACCTTGAGAGGTCTAGGATGCAGATTTCAGAGATGGATTCAAACATCAGATGTAGAGACATGAGGTAAATTTAGTTAATTTGGCTGAGGAGCCGATGTCTCTGGGATTAAAAGGCAACCACTGGATCATCAGGAGAAATCTGCCAGATTACTTCCATTTTCAGTACTTTTAAATTCGTGGTAAATCCTGATGGTAGGCAGTAGTGGTAATATCACTTTAACTTTTTTTTTTTCATTGAATTGTTTCTGTATGGTTGGTAAGGGAGAAGAGGCCAGGCTTTTGTACCAAGCCCATCTTTCTACTCTTTATTGTATGTCTGGCCCAATGTGCAGAAAGATTCTGTGAAAAATCACTGTTGCAGGTTGTAATTGATGTGAAATGGATAAAGAAGAAGCCCTGTTTGCCTCTATTGTGCGGAGAACAGCAACAAGGCTGCCTAATGGGCTTCGCTGCTCTACGTGTTGCAAGCCACACAAAAACTCAGTAGTTGCATTAGCGAAACAGGAAAAGTGATGAGATAGATAGACAGACTACCTCCTCCGTCTTCTCTCCTTGCTACCCCCATGTATGTAAGCAAACATCTTTTAATGAAGCATTTTGTATTTTGTCCATCCTTTCATGTCCTTCCCTAGTCACACACCAGGCATTGCTTTAGGTCAACCTAAACGAGAGAGAGTTTTCTGACGAGGGAGAGTTTTCTGACGAGAGAGAGATTGCTTCACAGGTAAAGACAAGCTGGTTCAAAACCAAAAAGAGCTCTGTTCTCAGATGTAGAAACTAAGGCAAGGCCATACTCCTAAGCTTGAAATGCTTTTTTCTGTTTGAGTAACTGGGATATTTTCTTCAGGCATTGGTGTTTAGGTTGTGACCAAAGACTGAAACACGTGCTTAACAAATGGAAGTTGTTACTTCCATATTTGGAAAAAAAACCCAGAATTTCAAAATCAGATTCATTCTGCTGTTTCTGTGTGACTGCATGAGTTTAATGCATACAGCATATCTATCAAGTGCTTTCAAGACTATTTTACAAAGGAAATAATCAGTTATTTTTGTATGATTATTTATGAAGTATAAGCAATACTGCTTGCACTGTACAAGAAAGTAATGCAATTTCTGTCCTAAGGTTTCAAAATCAATCATTTGTGCCCATTGAGCTAGTTACAAGCAAGTGTGTTTTCACTGTTACAGTTATCTAGCTTGGGAAGTCTTGACATGATCTTTTCTGTGGTAAAGTTTTCACACCTGATCTAATTCAAGATGTACTGAATGAGGGAGTTTATCTAAAGTTTATTATCTATCTGTTATCTAAGTGCATCTATGCATGCTTCTTTAAGAAGATGCTCTATATCTCTGCAACAGCTTATGATTATCATGTGATGTAGGAATTACCATGGTGACTACCTGTATGCATTTTTTACTGAACAGCACAATAAGAAGGTAAGAAAAGCTGCATAAGTTGTTGGCAACCCATGTTACAGCTGCCATTGGTTTATATAGCTCAGTCACTCACTGTGATAAAATCATTGTCATTATCTCAGGATAGAATGCTCATATTTTATACATTAAATCCAAAGGAGGCATATTTTATTGGAAAATGGGTTGGACTTCTTGTATATTTGTGATTTATGGCACAGAGGAATATACTTGCTTGCACTTAGGAATGAGAAAGAAAAGAGCTCTTTTGCTCATTTATCCTGATGATAAACTATTAGGCATTCTGTATTCTTCTGTAACATTTGTGCAGAAATGAACATGTTTCTCAAAGAAAGGAATTCACAGACTGATATTCCTTGAGGAAAATATATAAGCAGTGTTTAAAGCATTTTTCAGAAATATGAATGCAGAAAATTCAGTAAAACTGAATTTCCTCACATAGGATTACTGTGCTTGCTCATACATTTTTCTTTGAAAACAGCTACATTTTGAGAGGTGTAGAACCTGAAATGCACATGTTGGTTTTTAGGAGATAATAGTTGTATTTAGAAATGTATATGCCCCTAGTAATATAATTCTAATATCTTCCTCTAGATTTCCTATGGGTGAGTGCTGCCAAGATAGACAGCGGCAGAATGTGGCATGTAATCTCATTCACTGGCAATTGCTCTGATCTTTCAAGGAGCATTTATTACTCATTCATTGCATGTCTGCAAAGCCAAGAAGCTCAAAGTGGTTTATTGAAGTGCCCAGTAAAATTTTGTTTCTTGCAATTCACTGCTTAAAGGAGAACAATAGAATTTTTGTAAGTGGAAAAACAAGTCTATGCCCTTGAAGGGAGCCTCCAAAAGGAGTCAGATAAATATTTTTCCCCATCAAATTATTTAGAGCTCAACATGATGGCTTAGTTTTAAATCCTGTGAGTTGCTGAATGTCTTCAGTGCCCACAGCCTGATGTTACAGAAGTCCCGTTTACAGAAATGAGAGTAAAGAATTGTTAAGTGTCATTCCCAGAAGTTCAGCCACAATTTCCAGACTCTGATGAGTCAGTGCTCTGTCGGAATCAAGAATTAAATTGTGCTGAAATTAATCGAATTCCAATCCAATTAATCCAAGTATATCTGTATGCGTCTATTTTTTTTTCTTCTTCACCAAAAAAGGTAGTATAGTTCAATAGTACGTTAGGGTTCTGGGTTCTGTTCCTGGCTCTGCCAGTAGCCTACTGGGTAAACGTGTCCTGGTCCTTTCAGTTTGCTGTACTTGATTTTCCTACCTGTAAGAGAGCATAATGCTTTCTTTTCTCTCTGAAGATCTCTTTGAGATCACTCAGGTAACATATAAACAATCAGTAGCTTTGCTGTCATCATCATGAAACAAAATATTATATCAGTTGTATTGTAGCCAGGTCTTTCTTCTTTTCTATCTGCTCTTCTTCCCACCATCATGGACCCAGACAAGAGAATCAGCCATTCTGCATGCTCACAGAAGTGAGACTGCACAGTGAAGTGCTGGATCAGTACCTTTGCTGGTCTCTCAGCCCGGCACATTCCACGTCCTATCTCCAAAATGCGTGCCAAGTAACCGGCCATTTCACATAACAGAGCAACTTGCATAATGGAAAAGATCCCCAAGGAGCATTTTCCAAAAGCAGTGTAAAGAAATAAGGACTACTTACATTTTTCTTGAATATTCCTTTGAGGAAAAACATTGTCATGAATACTGCATTCAGAATGATACGTGCTTTTATTAGTGTTTTGTATCAGAATTATCATGATGCCTATTCATATCTGCAACTCGAAAGAGGTAAATGGTGACAATAAAATTGAAATTGCCCAGGTTCCGGAGTTGCCACATCTGAGCCTAGAACAATTGCATCCGTTTAAATTCCAAACTGGCAGAGGGCAAAGAAAAGGAAAAAGAAAAAATATTAGATCTCTCCCCACTTTGTACAGAGAATTCTGACTTTAAAAATAAAATAGCTCTTGCTTCTAGTCTTTCTCCTTGTCAACATCACAGTCTGCCAGCTGCCAGATTTAAAAGCCCCACAAGGCTGCATTAGTTTCCAGTACTGAGACATGGACTGACGTCACTCCTTATATAAGACCACAATTAACTGAGTTTTTTCTTGAGTTAGTTCCAGTGATTAAATTAGTTACATTGACAGTGCCTGCTGTACACAGTAACTGGCTCTACTCAAGTGTCTCTAATACTTACTAACGTATATTTCTTTCTCCAAACTTGCACTGAATTTTATTTAGAGAAAAAGATATTACTATTAATCTACTAATATTTATCTTTTCCTCCTGCTCAAGTAGCCTTTCATATAGCTTTTGAAAGTTGCCAGATATGACACTGAATTGTCAGGGGTCATGACATTATGCGAAGTTTTTGAGCATCGAGTTACATACACTACGTGCTAATGCTTTAAGGAGAAAAAGGAATTTGGATGTGTCTGATGTTTTCTACAGTATTGATCATCTCTGAGTGCTTCAGGGACCTCGTGGCAGGTTCAGAGTGATAAAAGAATGTTTCTCTGGATGTAAAAGCTTTTACTGAATATCAATATAAAATACTGCAAAAACTCATGCAAAAATGTATTAAAAAGATTCCATTTAACTAACAAATAAGTTAGGACTTCAAATATTTGAAAAAGCAAAATTTAAAATAGCTTTATAGCTCTTAGCGATGTTGTCCTTGAGTACATTGTGTGTGCAAAATGAGTGCAAAATGTGTCAAATGATCCTTGAAAAATGTTATCGTACGTGTACACAAAGATACACAAAGTTCCAATTTCAGAAGCATCTATAACTCATGTATTTCCCAAATGTCGCGTGCTTAATTAGAATATTCTTTTAATAGTAATTTTATATATATTTACTTGGTATCATGTATCTTTAAAAGGAAAAAGTAAAACTAACTTATATTGTGTGAGATTTTAGCAGACCTCTCCTTGTATGGTGTCAGTGGTGTGTGAATCCTTAGACAGTACTCAGCTGCCACTAAAAATTCTATGGTAGCATATACTATATGTTGTCATCCTAAAGGGACTCAGCCTAAACAAAGAGGTGCTCAGCTTTCTTTTTCTCTTAGTAAAGCAACTGTGTTCTGCTAGGCTAGGTAAGAAATGGGCTGCTTGGAATATGTGCTACAGCAGACAATGAAACAATAGAAATATTTCTTGGTGATCTCATAGCATATCCTATTTCCCAGTCTTGATAGCTGCTTCCAGCAGTTTCCACAGGTTCTTTGTACAATATCTGATGCTGCTAGGATGACTGTGTGTCTATTCCTACACTGTCCATGTAGTAAAATTAGTTAGCTAATTATTACTGGTAGTTGTCAGTATTTGGTCCTGAATAGCAAACACTACAACAGAAGAATTAAGATTTGGTAACAGTGCATGCTTTGGGTAAATATGAAAATAATTTATGAATGAAAGAAAAAAAATGGCCTAAAGATTTTCCTCTTCATGTAATTAATGCACTGGCTAATTATAATACATAATATTCACAATGTTTCTTTATGGTTATGATTCATAATCTTTTCTAAAGATTGCTAAATGCTATTTCAGGTGTATCATGTGTATAATGACTGTGTGATATATATTTTTATATATACCCTATTTTAAAGAGCACCCAACCAAAACTCAGAAGGTGATGTAAATATAACAGCATAGCTATGGGGTGAAGATCTATGAGACACATTTTGGAGACACATGTCTCATGCTAATAACCTTTCACCTCTCCCCATTTCATCTGCACTTTGGCCTCTAATCTGCCTCCGCTGGGACTAGTATTCATATTCCAAACCACGGACCAGCTGTCAGAGAGGTCCGATTATTATCATTTTATTTTTAAAAAGGCAACTTGCCATAAAACATGCCGAGTATTTTTGAATTCTCACGTGAAGGGAGTGATGAGTAGCAGACACACTGTTTGAAGGCACTTCTTTTGTAAGGAATCCTTAGTTCTCCCTTGATTCTCCAGTGACTAATCCCTTCCATTCCCCAAATGCTGAATTTGTCAGCAGAGCATATGACCGGGGGGAGGAAGCCATGCGTGCGCACTTATTTTTGGTAGTGCAGGTTAAAAATTAGGTTGCCATGGATTTGCAAGATCTTTTTATGCCAGAGTCCTAACAGTAAGATTTTGAAATGGAGAAAAGAGAGAAAGATCTGGTTTAATGAGCTTTTAGGATACAGGGGGAACGTATGCTTGTGAGAGAATACAAGTGAAACTCAACACATTTGCTGTATTTGATGTAGAAGTGTGTTTAAAATTTTAGGTCAGGCAGTTATTTCTCTTCATACCAATGTAGTCTATCTGAAAATCTTGAAAGGAATTCAGCTTGCTGAAAGGAAAATCATAATAGTTGTCATGTCAAGCTCCTGTCCTTAGTGTATATGATTCTGTATCTTATCAACTTGACATCGAGTGGGTAGACTGGCAGCTTCCAGGAATCAGAAATGAAGGACGTGAGACACATGTCAGAAGAATGCAAAAGTAGGAGTAGCTAGAAGTATGCAACTACACTTTGAGAGTTTGACCTTTGGCACGTCGTGTTGCCAGCTCTTCTTTGCTGTTATCTAATATAGTAGCCACACTGCTGGTTTTTGTATACTCCAAAAATGTAGCTAAGGGCAAATTTTTCTCTTTAGAAATAGCTGTTTAGAGAACAAGATATTACTAACTAAAAGATGGGGAGGCAACTCAGAAATACCAGAGACAGATAGATGACATAATTCATGCCTCTAGCATTTCATTCTTTATGTAAATAAAGGACAACAACTTCAAACTATATGCTTCACCACTAGATTGGCAGCGTTGAGATAGAAAAATGTTTTCATATTGTCAGTTACTATTTATTTTATATTCAGTATTTTTCTCAGTATTTGAATGCCAAAATGTTCTTTGTCAGTTGTACAGTATGTACAATTTTCCCTCTTTGCTCAGAACCATTCATAATTCATTGTCGGGATTTGACTAACTATATTTCTCATGAATTTACAAATAAGTGAAATTTCTTATACTCTAGTGGCTCCTTGTGGAGTTGCCTTTTTTAGACTGAACTCCTGCACATGATTCACTGTTTGTTGAAGGGGTTTTTTTCTACATTTGCTTTAATGTACATACAGGTTTTGATTCTTGAGCAAATAACTATGAAAAATAAGCCAGATTTGAAGACAGAATTCCTTTCTAAAAAGTAGTTCAGGAGTTTAATTATATTCACTTTCAAACTGATTTGTTTCTTGGAATTTTGCCTGGCTTTTTTTTCAATATATGTTAACTCATAAGAAATGCAGATAATGAAGTCCTCCAAAATTTAAATGGCAGATGTATGGGGGACTCTCTTCCTCTTATTGAACTGGCCTGAATCATCTGAAGACAGTAGGGCTACTCCAGCAAAGTTGAATGACTGTCTCTTTGCAACCCTGTTGCTTTGTTACTATCAACATGTCCCATCTACTTCTCTCCATTTCTGCAATATACAGGACAAAATGAAAACATTCTTTCACGGGGTAAGAAGCAAACCTTCCAGAAATTGATAATTACTCACTTAGACAATTAAATCAATATGCAATACTTTAAACTTTGAAATTTTTGAAAGCATGCTTTCAAATATTTGGGCTCCAGAGTAGCATGTACAATCATTGTATTTGTCCACTGAAATTTAGCAAAAGATGCACCACTTTATCGTACTCAAATGCACAAATATTTATCTACATGCACTGAAATAAATTCCATATGGGGTTCCAGCTCACGGAGAATCCCTGTGAAAAAGATTCCATGCGTGATGTAGACCACTATGGCTGCTTTTATCAACCGCATAAAAGGGTTGGCGTATGGGTAGACGAGATAAAACAATTTTGCTATCCAAATGGTCCTCTGGACTAAGGAATCAAATGAAATTGAGATTATAGATTGGGACTGGTAATTGCAGTTTTCAGATTTGGGCTGAGGGAGAGTGAGGCAAGGAACATGGGCCAGGGATTTGGCACTGCTGTTCTCACAAGATCCTCAACTAATTCATTACTCAGAAAACAGCTTCTAGAGATGAATAAAAGTGGCTTGTTGCATTAGCTGAAAAATGTGTGGTGACTAAGGCAGAAGACTGTTAGCAAATTACTAGCAAAAAGAGACAATTTTATTTGAGACTGTTGCATGCTGTCCCAATGAACTGATTTCCTTTTTTCCTGTTCCATAACTTCTAGATTGAAACTAAACAAGTTATTAAACAAAACAAACAAAACTTCTCATAGTTATTGAATAACTGCATTGCTTATTTCCGGGAGGATAGGGTGAGATGATACAGTCTGATTATGGCCAGATGATACATCTGATTGACAGCATTAGAGCATTTCTAACTGCAACTGATATGGGAGGCTATATTATAAACTTACGTAGTTTTATTTACCACCAATTGTTCTGAAAAAACAGGATTCAAAACTCTCAAATTAGTGCCCTATAAATTAGTTATCATTTTCACTTTTTGATCTAGTTCTCTACCTAAGCATGCAATCAAGCATGCCCTCAAGCATGCCTATGTGAGCATACCTCACATAGGTGCTGAGGAAATGTGGATCAATGTCTGAAGCACTCGGACACTGTAGTGATGAGTATGGCTGAAGAGTAAATAAGGAAATTAATCATTCTGTCTTCAAATCAGGATTTAAATGGGGCGATAACAGTGAACAAGGAGGAGAAAACAACGTATTCAATAGCTGCTCATTAGTTTATGTTATTCATTTGTGTTCTGAGTGACACGGAGGTCTCGTGGAAAAATACATTAGTTCATCATGCATTGTTTCAGAATATATGTGGAAAAGGAGCCGATTAGGGTGGTACATGCAAATTTTAATTCTGATGCCTTGTCTTTGCAATCTTAAATCTTTATACACACACACGTATATACATACAAACATACAGTGTAGCAACCAGAATTTTTAGCAAGTGTATGTTGCACATGCTCAGTTTGATGTCTGGGCATCATCTGGAGGCGGTGGAAGGCAGGAGGAATTACAAGGAGTGTTTACTCTTCTGTCTGTGGACTTAAGCCTGCTTTTAAGCCTCAAGAGAAAAAGAAGAGATTATTTTCTGTTCTTTAAGGTATAATAAATCTAACTATTAAGTAGTGAGGTAATTGTCAATGTTAATGCAAAAACCATAATATGAATTCAATTAGCATTAGTAGAGTTTTTAAAGTAACAAAGATAAACAAATTAGAACTGTTATTTCATGTAGACATATTCATTTCTCCCATTTAATGTACAGATTATGTCACATTTTTTGTGTCATATAAAAATGGAGAATCATCTAAAACATGTTGCCTTTAAAAACAGTATAAAAATGAATTAGTAAGGGAGGATTCTGCTGAAAGATGATGCTTGGTAAAGTCTGGTTTTGCTTACCTGGAAGTGATACCTAATGATAAAGTGTGACATGAAATTTGTGCTGGCAGCACAGGCAATCAGGCTGCTTATTTTGAACTGTCTATGGCCAAAGCTGCTCTTTGAAACTGTTGGTTCTCACACCAAAGGGAAGAAAGGAGCACTATTGCAGCAACGCTGCCCACACAGCTAACAACGGCACGGTCTCAGAGGAAGCTTTCAATGGAGCTTCAGCTTTGCTGCCATATGATAGTAAATGCCATATCACCGGCTCAGAGAGGTGAGGGAGGAGAAAGGCAAAGGAGAAAGACATTGTCAGTATATAATCATATGCTAAATCACTATTTTACTACTATAAAATGTCAGCTTTTTTCATTTTTACTATATTTTCTTAGTGAAACATTTTATCTGCCGCAAATCAAATATTAGCATATCGCTAAATTTACCCCAAGCCCTGCCTTCTGTCGAAGTTGTTACTGACAATTTCTGTTCTTCCTACAGATATAGAATAAGGAGAGTGATGTCTGCAAACCAAAATGTTCATTTGCAAATGCCTTATTAGGAATATAATGCTGATTTGTTTTCATCCGTTCAATTAATCACAAGAACAACAGAGGACAAATTAAATTTGGGGGGTTTTTTATTGCATACAAGATAGAGTGCTTTAGAGATTAACTGTAAACCTGTTCTAATTAGTGCCCAAAAGCAGATCAATAATTCATCTGTATATATGTTCCTGTACTTTGCTAGTAATCACAAATTAAATTAATGGCCACACACAACAAATGAAATGACGGACTCCAACATTTCTCCCCAGGAGATCAACACCATTTCACTACAGGTGACACAGAGTCTCAGTGGGTCCTACCTACGCTGTTTATTCAGGCAACGGAAGCAAAGTCATACTTAACGGGATGTCAGGCTTCAAGCTACTCTATAAACACTTTTTGTCTGTACAAACTCTAACATATGCACATCAAAAACATTTTTAAAAGAAACTTTAGCTCCTAATAAAAATTACATAGACGTTTTATTTTGGAAGCGATTGAGGTTTCCCAAAAGTGTTTGAATGCATAACGTGTCTATGCTCTGTTATTAAGACAGTTACCTTTGAAACATCGACAATACAATTTTACTAATTGATTTTGTTGTCTTTTCTGATGTTTGGTTTTGCAGCCTGTTTTGATGGTGACCTTTAAATCTCTCCCCTTAGTCAGCTGCAGGATTCTTCTCTGTCTCATTCTTTCTCACACTTTCCTTTTTCTGTATGCCTTTTAGATTTTTTTTTTTTTAAATGAGATGATTACAGGATGAATCACATGATTTGTGATTTCATTGCAGAAAAAGAAAGCCAAAGTTGCTTGAAATGAAAGAAACAAGCAAGGAAATAGTAATCCCACAGGGAATGATTAAGTCATGCTACCAACATGTTGCTGTTAATCAACTTGCATATGATCCACTATTTCATTTTTATAACATAATTGAAAGTGATAAATTCACAAGATGAAATGAATCAATAACAAAAGAGAAAATAAGCATTTCCAAGCAGTGCCTCCAGGTTCACTTATTAGTCAAATTGTTTTTTTTTTCTGATGACATAATGCCTCTAGGTTGTTTCATTTGTTATTTTATGGGATTGTCTTTCTGGTGTGACTTACCATTGTCACTACTGACAGAAACTTAGGTGTGCGTTAAGGTGTATTATCTAACTGATGCTGGAATCAGAACATCTGGAACATCCGCTGTTTGGGCGCTACGGACACGGATACATCACTCGGTGACCAGGAGCCATACCTTCCCCAGTCCTACTCTGTGTCACAAAGACATAATTTCTCCGTGCTTCAAATACTCTTACCAACTCATGCCAAGTAAACAGAAGAGATCAGGAGATTACAGAAGATCAATTCGGTGACAGAAGGATTTGAACATTTGCCTGGAATATGAGAGGCTTACATTTGAGGCTGTGATTCACTGCAGCAGCAGCCATAGCCCAGGACTACTCTGGAGCTGATCCACTTTTGTTGCAAAGTCCTGTGAGGATAAATCTTTCATTCTGACAGAGAACTAACAAATGCCAGGAGCTTTGAATTTGAGGGCAGTATAGTTAGAGCTTTCTCTCCATTTCAGTTCTTCCATTCTGTTAAATGGGAATGTAGACTGAAATCTAGTGAGAAGCAGCACTGCAGATAATCTCCTACCTGGTGGTGGCTATTCCAGAACAGAATTCCAGTGTTTGCAGTGTGGCTTTTACGTAGCACAGTGTTCAGTCACAGGCGTGACAGTGGCAATTTTGAGAAACTCGGTTTATCTTCCTTGTATTGAAGTCAAGGTCTTCAAAACACATTACCTCCATAGGGAGCAGAACTGGGTATTTTGATAGAGGATAGGGCCCAATTCTCCAAATTTTCATGGTCTGTGCATTAAAGTATCAGTTAGGGAATAGATCTTAAATGAGTGCCAATAGTTAAATGCTAAATAGTGCTGGTATTCCAACTCCACAGCAATTATTTCAGCTTGTATGTTTTCTGCTAAGTAGTTTTTGTGTCTTCTCACATCAAATTAATGCACAAGAACAAACAACCCACTGATGGTCCACAGGATTTTATTCTAAATAAAACATGGAGTATCTACATTTAGTAATATAAACAGTAGATGATGGTTGCAGTAAGGCTGGCATTGTATGACAAGTTTCTAGGCTAATAAAGATATTCTATAATATTCTAAAATAAATAAACTAGAAAATGCTTTTTAAACATATACCCTTTCTTTTTACTCATATGAATCACAGACACACACACACACACACACACACACAAAAATGTAATTTGAAATAATTGGCCTAAAGAGGTAATTCTGGTTTCTTAGATTTTCATTTCTGTCTCATTCATTACTGAATATGTTCAGTATATAAAAATGATTATTTGATTTGATAAGACAGGTGTATTGATCTATGAAAAAGTCAAATTTTAAGCTTCTCAGCATGATCCAGACCACATCTGAAAAAGAAAGAGAGATCTGTTTTTAATTGGGTAGGTATGATTTAGATACAAGAGAAACAGGGGAAAAAAACCCCCAAATTATGTTTCCTGAAACACATCTTTTTTAAAAAATATTTAATGTATTTATTTAATTTTTAATGTATTTCATTTTCAGGTTGCTTAAAATGAGCTGAAAAGTTTTTGGAGGATGTATACATACATGTTATATGAATTAGCTCTTCCTTTAGACTTTAGGCTGAGATTATTATTATATTTTTATTATTAAAGGGCATATGCCAACAGTAATTGGGATTTGCATGTTCATGCAATGGAGAATACTAACTCACAAAGTACAGCCAGTCCACTTCTTCATAATCCCATCCTATTATACACCATCACACTACTAGTCAAGAAATAACTGTGGATCATTGTCTTCAGGACTCCTAAAGTAGAGCTAGATGGTCAGTCTTCACCTTACAGCACTGTCTTGTGATTTTCTATGTAAGACTTGTACATGCCGACAAGCATCTTTTCATACATGACATTTAATTTGATGCTTCATCTATACAGGGTAAACAGTTTGTGCTTTATTGATCCTGTGATCAGGCATAACTGCACAGAAAAACACAACTGAGAAAAAAGTTGAGCTTTGGTTGACCTTGTCTTTATTTGATTCAATTTTAATTCCACAAAGCAAGATTTACAAAAAAGAAAATAACATTGTCACTTTCCAGATTAAAACTGAAAGCAGTTCTGTTGATTGTTCTGATGTTTACCTTGAAGAAAATTATCATACCCTCCTCACAAACTTATTTAGTTCATGGCCATCTATGGCAATTATCCAGTGTTGACACATTTAATTGATTATACAAGACAAACTCTAATTAAGTGGCAATCTTCCAGTTTTAACAATGCTATCCTTTATTTTTGAAATGCTTTCTTATCTAGTTCATTTTCTGCTTCCAAGTGTCATTTTTGCCTTTTTTTTTTTTTTTACATCTGTTTTTGGCATAATAGTGGCCTTTCTCTTTGATTTGCTGACCCTCCCAGATGCTACAGAAAGGTGGAGAGTAGTAAATAAGTGAGTAGGGCTGTCATAGATGTATCTGGATTCTTCTAGATATGACTCCTTGTATCATACAGAAATATTTTTCAAAACATGAGGAATTTTTTCCTCTCTCTGGATCCTTGGACATCCAGCCATCCACTTGCATCTACTGAACACTGATTTAAGCCAGACACTGTGTGGACCTTGACACCTTTTTACATTGCATGTCCTATTCATCTGCATGGCATGGAAATAGTAAGTCCAACATTTACTGTGCATGTCCTACTTAATCAGTTCAGATTTTTCAGTAGGTGTGATGCACAGGAAGCTTGAAAACCCTGGCAGGAGGAGTGCAACTGTTTGAATAAGTGAAAGAAATTCCATTCTTCAAGGAAAGCTCCTTTTCACATTTCTTTTTCAAGCGAGAACAGAGATGCTCTGAAAAAGTACATTCTGAATTCAAGGAGATCCCTTAAATTGGAGAATATTATTAGGCTATTCATACCTCTAGAAATATTATGAACCTTAATTGTATCCACTTAAGTAAGTACTAAGTTCCTGCTATGGGGAAAATAAATAATAGATTATTCTACATTTGTGACCTGGAAAATGTAATGGTGGAAGTGTCAAGATAAGCGATACAACACCGTGTTTCCTGCCAATATCCCCATCCAGTTTTACAGACCTTTTTTAGGTTGCTGTTCTGAAGTTCCCTCAAGCTATCAGACTTCAAGATCTTCTCAGAGAGAACAAAAACAACCAAACTTCTTATGTATGATTTAAAATTTTTGTTAATTGTTGCTGATGTCCGTGTTTGTTGTAGATTGTAATGGTTTTGAGAGGAGACTTATGTAAGTGCTATTTGAACTTGCTGAGGCTACATTAGGATCTTGATCAGGTCAAAAGAGAACTAAAATCTCTGTATACTAAGATTTCTCTCCTATTACTGCTCCAAATATCTGTATACTGTGTACCTATATATGTGCATATTGTACGTGCATGTATGTGTATGTATATACAAACCTAGAATAATACTCTAACGTGGTTCATGTTAAATTTTAAGTGATGTTTTACAATTGGATTAATTTTAATAACCATCTTTTTTGTGGACGGCTGCTATCTTTCTCATATAAGATAAGTTTACCACTTGAAATAAAATTCTTCCTGTTGCTGATTAAGTTAACCAGTTTATTTTGTTAGGTTGCTAATGACGTGTAATCTCTGTATTTTCTGAAAGGAAAGCAGTAGAGGAAGTAAATTTGCACTTATATAAATTATATATTGAGTGTTCAAGGTGTCACAGTCAGAGTGGATGTGAAGGAATTCATACTACTTAGTATGAATTGGGATCTTGCTAAACTAAATATAGCTGTACTGTTTGTCCATGTCAAAGGTTCATCTTATTCACTATGCTTTGCACACAGAACCTGCATTTGATCCTCAGGGTACAAGCAACACCTCGTCATCAACTCCTTGTCAGTCGTACAAGGTTGTGTTACTCTTTATAAAGCTTTGATCGCCAGTTTTGCAAACCATCAGTTTTAACTGCTGACCCTGGTTAGTGCAAAGATCAAGAACATCATTTGCTTGCATACTTTTGTGAGCAGACAGTATGCCGTTGTGCAACAGTGCCCAGCCAGAAGTAGCATAGAGATTATCAGTTTTGAAAAGCTAGTTAAAGTACAAGTAAATGCTGATCCTCTCCAGCAGGACTGAGGATAGTAATAGCAGCTTCCTGTACACAGTGAACAAAGCCTGTGGTGGGTGCAAGGATGAAAACTGGATTCAGTTCCATCAAGACACACTGACAAATGAAACATAGCTCCTCCTGCAAAAGGAAACTGGAACCATGAGTATATCCATGATGGCAGAGTACATCTCTGAGGGAGACAGACTTTAAGCAGGAATCCAAAACCTACTACTAATGAAGCAATATGCTCTGATAGGTTAAATCTCCTGCCTGATATATCAGTATGTTTCATTGTATTTTAAGAAAAAAATGATGGGATCATTATGCACCATTCTGCTTCTTCAGGGACTGACAATGGTGCTTGATTTCAGGATTGTGAATTGACCGTATGCACTTTCATAGGGTGAAGCTTAGCAAGATTGACCATATGCACTTTCATAGGGTGAAGTTTAGCAAGTCTCCTTAGACTGTCACCAGCACAACATGGAAAGGGTCCAGCAGGGAGCAGGAAGAGCAGCTCACTAGGGAAATGATCCATGAGCCAAGGGTGACCCAGCTGCTGGCTGTGCCCTTATTGACCAGGGTGCAGTCCCACAGGGTCTGAACAGCATGGCCAGAGCAGGGTTCTAGCTCCACCGACAGTCCCAGAGACAGCAAGGAATGAATCAGGTCCAGGGTCCATCCAGAGAGCCCTCTCAGGAGCAACAGGAGGTGGGGCCAGAGGCAGGGCTGGAGTCAAGGACAAAATATAGATCCAACTTCTATTCAGGAGACAGACCAGAGACAGGGGAGCCCAGGCCTGAGCTGAAATGGGGCTCCTGGGTAATGGACGGGGGTGCAAGTGGGGGTGCCAGGGCAGGATGCTCAGGGCAATTAAGGCCTGTAAGTGCCCTCGTGGCCCTGACAGAGAAATGTGTTAGAAACTGTGTTAGGACAAGGTAGGGTGCAGCCAGAACATGGTCATCAGCTTCTCAGCCAACTTTTGATCATACCTTAAACTCAGGATAGGGTGGGCCAGATATTTAGGACTTCGTATTCAGTTTTTTTCTTCTCACTACTGCCATGAGTAAAAGTGAGGAAATTTGGCAGCTCTTCTATAAGCTTTTCCTTAAATTTCCTACAACATTTTATTTCCTGTGATTTCTAACTTATCCTTACATTTTTATGTTTTACATTACATTTGCCTTTCATACTTATTCTCTACTTACTTTCTTATGAGCCTGCCAGAGGTTGGACTGTCACTCAAAATCTTATTTTGTATTGTTTTCTAATGCCTCACCCATGGCATTCAAGAGAATGTGGCTTCACCTAAAGCAAAAATTGCAAGGTTTATATGTTTCTAATGTTAAAAGCCTTGCCAAGGAGGCATTTGCCAACAATAATTTTGTAATATTAATTCTCAAACATGGAAGATAGTGTCTAAGCACTTGACCTCAGTGTAACTAAGTACACAGGCTTCAGTAGTTGTACATATGTAAACATATGATACATTTCATTCTTTGCCATGCTTTGGATTACAACAGAGTGAAAAAGTGTTAGGCGAAGCTAGAATAGCAACGTCAGACACATTAGCTGGATCAGAGGGGATATACATAGATATCTAATTAAAATATCTGACTGTAATTCTAGGTCTTCTGATTATTTACTCTTAATTCTCTCAGTGCAATGAAAATTATTCAAGCAAAAAACACAGACAAATTCAAAATAAGTACAAAAGCAGCTGCTGTTAAGTAGTTAATCTAGACTTAGACTAGCCTTCAAACTCCTTCACAGCTTATCCTGAAAGGAACAAAACATTTCATCTTTCAGAGGCAGCAACTAAGACTGTGATGTTATCTTTCTAACTACGGCTTTGAACTGTGACATTTATTCTGACTTCCACATTCATTCCTATTCCTAGCTTCATGCTGAAAGAGGACTTCATTCATATTTGCAGATATTCTTTTGTCACTGTTATTCAACCTTTACCTTGAGGCTTTCTTTTCCCCCATAGAAAAGTGTTTTTATGAAATTCAGTCCATTGAATTTCATGATCACTTCTGAAAGCAAAGAGCACTTTATGATAGCTTTATCTCTGCAACAAAGAGTACGTGTTAACAGAAGGGATCTGACCAATGCAGATCCAAATATTTAAAAAATTGTCACTGGTTGAGTGATACTATCTATATGAAATCATTTGAGGACATAAATGTGAACATTTGAGGTGATATTCTAGCCCATCTAAACTCAAAGCTTTTCTAACGATTTTAATGGAGCCTGGATTCTGCCCCTTCCTTTTACTTATTGTTCTTCACCAAAAAGATCAAACTAACTGATAAATAAAAATGTGAGTAACAATTCCTTTCCTTTTTTTTCAACATAGTAAGTGAGCAGAGAGTACCAGATAGGGGAACAGAACAGAAATAGGTGACAGGACAAAATGATCAAGTGACTGTGAACAGTCTGATTGATAAAGGGGATGATTTGAGCTGCTAAGAGTTCCGAAAGAGGAACACTGCGCCATACAAGTGCAATGTGTCTGCAGAGCTGGTCTTTGAATCTGAGTGCAGAAGAGAAATCTCTGGGCAGAAAGGGCACAGTTCAGAAGAGGCTTAAGAGGTATATTTCAGCAATACTACTTTATAAAAATGAAGTACCAAGGGAGAAACATAAATGTATTTACTGAGGAGAAATATAGGGGTTTAGATGAAGGGTCAAGTCTCCTTGACTCTCCTTTTCCTTAAAACAGATCCAGCTCTTGCTGCTTGTCTTCACGTAATTGTCCTTTGCAAGAATCCTATTATTTTCTCCATTTCCACTTCTTCTTTCTCAGTCATGTTCCTGATGATTGGTTCCTGTATTTTTCTGTGAATAGGAGTCTGTGAAGAAGTAAAAATCTTAAAACCTGTCGTGCTCCTCTTCCTTCCCAGAAGAATGGATTCCTCTGTACTGCCATTTAAAGAGGAAGTAAAGGAGCCAAAGCAGAAGCAGAGAGCTAGAAAGAGAATGTGGAGCATCTCAGAGTGCTGTAGCATTTAAAGGCAATTGTTGAGTTCCCACTGAGCTGTGCATGACTGAACAGTGCAATGTCTAATGCCTGAATTAAAGTCTCTCCTTTGTTCTAAGTAATTAAAAGGTGTCAAGCTAATAAGAAAAAAAAAATTACCTACAGTTAATGAAAGCAAATTATTGAAACAATTCTAAAAGATAGAGAACCTGTAAGATTAGACTGAAAACTAAGAAGAATTGATTTTAATTTTGTTAATTAGTTTTCATTTTCTGAGCTGTCCACTGACCACAATAAATACAACAGTACTTTTACAGACCCTATTTATCCCACTTTTGAATCTTTCAGGATGTTTCCATCGCAACGTCACACCAGTCCATCAAAACAATTAGCAGTAACTTTGTGTGTTACCTGACTCAGCATCTCATGACAACTAGCCTATTGGGGAGAAACGCTGGGCCTGTTACTGTTCTGTCTAGCGTTTTGCAGCCTTTTGTTCAGTTTGGTGTTTCCCCATTCTTCTACTTGGTGCAAGAAAATTATTGAAGAGTAAAAATTTTGTTAGAAAAAGACTTACTTTTAATATAGGATTTGTTGTTACCCCTGATTCCTGTAGTGTCTAGCCCAAGATGGACGGAAAGTAACATTATGTTTCAGTTAGAGGAGTCTTGTTGCAGGAGCAAGAAAGGAAACAAATTCCAAGGACAGCAGTCTGTGATGCTTTTCATTTGCCTTAGAGAATGCTGATCCACACTAGCTTTTAAGCTAACACAGATCACTCTGTCTTTCCCAGTTTTGCTGCATTGGCTGGCACATTGATCCTCCTGCTCCTTTCTCTTTCACACCTACTCCAGCCATCCTTATGAGAGGAGGAACAGCAATCTAGAGTGAGGTGCCTCTCCCACACATCTGTGCATGGTTGGAGGAGAGAGTAGACAATGCAGGACACTGGGTATTCAGCATACCTCCCAGCTGGGACATAATATATTATCTCCATGTCGACAGCAGAATTTGTTCTGCTGTGACTATAATTTTAGTCACCTATATTAAAGTGCATCTAAAAAAATGACAAGAAACTACAATGGTCCTTTTTTATATAAAAGGATAAATAGAGCATTTTATTAACACTTTTTGCAGCAACAAAAGTGACACAGTCCACATCTTTTTCATTAAACACAGCAAAAGCTATGGTCACATTTTACATCACTTTGAGGCACAAAGCAAAATATTTTTTTCTTAAGGTCAAGGTATGATTTGCATTAAAAAAAAGGAGAAGAAACAATCCTCAAGTTGTATATTGCGGTAGCAGGGTTTCCAATCACTAGCACAATACAATGAACAGACCAAGAATCCAGAACGGATTATTACATACGATAATAATCATTTGATTGAATTAAGAAATGGATCATTGTTGTCATTTTAGAGTATTAAGAAGTGGTCTGGTGTTGCTAACTTCAGTTTGGTTCCGTTTGGTTTAATCCCAACAACCCCAAATATATACAACAAGCTAAATGAAGGTTAATATATAGTCTAGAAGATTATGCACTTCATAATGCATTGCACTTATTGCTTGGTACACTAATGTTGCAGTCACTGTTGAGTTATGCTAAAAAGACAAGCGTGATGCTTGTTGGCTTCTTTCAACCCAACACTAGTTATTTGCCACTTTGGTTTCTTGTAAGTTTATATGTTACTCATATTCAGTGTCCATTATTATTAGGTTTAATCGAAAGACAAATACATTTTTTATTTCAGGGATTTCTAAAATAGCAACATTTTCTGTAATTACAGTATCTTCAATAAACTTATATCTATGTATACAACTGTGGCACGATGTGTAAAAATATGAAAGCTATTAAGGGAAGAATAAGGGTTAAATTATTCTCTGTTTCTTCTATTGGCTTCAAAATATTCTGCAAAACAAATACATCCTTTTTCACAGGGTTACTTGCTCATAGTAAATTTCTCTTTGGAATTTTGTAAAAGACTATATATTTTTCTAGGTTATATTGTTTTTTTCTCTCTCTCTAAAGACACCAGTACAAAGTTGGAATATACTGCAAAGAAAAGAATAACAAAACTCGTTTTTTGGTAAAGGGACTTGACAGTCTGCATGAAAAGTCAGACTTAACATTATGTATTGTTTTTATATTAGTTGATAAATGCAGGGAAGAACATGACAATGCCTATAATTTCATAAGATTCTGTAAAGAATAGAAATAAGAATTTGTGCCCAAACATTCAGTATAAAACTCCTAAATAACTCTTTTATTCATCACAGAGTAGCCTGCAGCATGTAATCACGATAAACATACAATATGCCCTATTTGTTCTTTAGGCTTGATACAATTACCATTAAAGGAACTGGATCAATCCTCTGTAAATGCCTAGGACTCAACCTTTCTTCTGTAAGAAAGCTCTTGTCTTAGACTAAACACACAATTCCTACATTGCACTGAGTAAACGTGTGTATTTAACACAATCTCTTTCAATACAGTGTAACAAATATATAAGTGCATTTTTAATGATCAAGTAATTTTGGCTTTCTAAAAAGAGCATTAGATGTGCCAACTTGGTTGCTTAGTTGTGCTTTAATCCTTAGTTATGAGTTTTAGCTCTTGTATACTGTAAGTATCTAATTGCCTCTATAGTTTTGACCAGTAAACCCTTAAAACTCTAATGTTTATAGAACAAATATAACCTAATGAAAGTGATGACATGTCACAACTCATACAGATTGCACTTTAATGGATTTTTTTACAGTAAGACCTTCCTGTTTGATATGTGTTTACATGTTTATACCACATTTTATTTCTGTGTGCAAACAATCACAATGAATTTAATCACAAACACTACAAAATATACCCAATATTTAGGTTTGTTATGAATAATCTCCTTCCTTGTAGTTGTATGAGTCTTGTACTTCCTCTTGTACAAATTCCTCTTTTTTCTCCCAACCATTAGGCCAGCCACCGTTGACCTGGGTTGTAGCACCATAAGACTTGGTGGTACCATAATTTACATAATTCTGAGTAATGTCCCCTGTCTCTTCAGCAAGTTCATCTTCATGAATAAAGCCACATTTCTCTTCACTCGTCTGTTCAGGGTCTGCCCAGGGTTGTTTCTCTCCTGAAGCAAATATGCCATAGAATATAACACCTCCGTAATGAACTAAAGCAGCAATGAGGAAGACATACTGCCACTCTTCACGTGTCTGTAAAGAAGAAATTTGCTAAATCAGACTAGTGCATAGACTTACCTAACTCTTCTGAGAGGAAAGATTTAAATTAGGGATTGAGGCAGTGACAGTCGGCACAACTAAAACATTTAAGTGTCCAGTTTCTAATTATTTCTTCCTTTCAAAAATCACTATTCATTAGCCTACAAAAGCATTGACCTTGTGAACGTATAGTGCAGCATGCTTCAAATTCACAAGTTCCCAGATACTGTCCCCTAGAGGTCCCAGACTCTAATAGGGATATTCTGGCAAGTTGTACTATGGAAAGGTCTTTTTCTTGAAACCAAGGGTATTAAACCGGAAGATTTGAAAACCATATTGCCATTTACCTTGTTCTTTGTCATTGCTCCGACAATTATAGGGCAAACCATTCCAGATAAGGTCCCGACTCCATTAGAAATCCCCATTAAGATGCTGGCATACCTCGGGGCAATGTCTAAATGGTTGACATTGAATCCTGCAATACAAAGGTCAGCAAATATTCATACCAAAAGCAGAGCATTACTTCAGTTCTGAAAAGTAATGCTATCACTTGACAATTTTACTATGACATATCTGGGCTGTTTAATTGCATTTCTTTCTCTCTAAAAGGCTTATAACGGTTAAATATTCCTAGAGAGACTCTGGGTTTTCTTTTTCTTTTAAAATATATTATAAAAGGATACCAAATGTATTTTCTTCCCAAAATTGCAGTTTAAAAAAAAATCCCAGTAGTGACCGTGTAGAGTAGAGAACCCAGAAGATATTTAGGCAGGGAGAAAGTTCATATTTTCGCAGTGTCATTTGTGAGCATTTCGTGCTGTAAATAACATGTCATTTCTTCTCCCGGCTTGTACCGCTTTTCTATTGCCCACATTTTTCTTTTTGTCACACAGACCAGCAGAAGGGAGTTCCCTTCTGTTCTTGAGTGGTAAAATGAAGGGAGTAAAAAGGCAATATGTATAAATGATTTCTTAATTATTTCTATAAATATTTGTTTGTTCTCTTGCACTTCCAGCAGCTTAATCCTGTTCAGATTTATGCAGTAACTATTTAAATAATCTTAGAAAAAACACATGCTTCTCTGAAGTGACAGAACTCATTGTACCCAAAATAAGCACTTAAGTAAGTGAAAACAGAAACCAAATCTTTGGATACAGAAAGATAATAAAAGGCAAAAGGCAGGCAGTATGATATAGATAACTGTTAGAGAAAGTGCAATACACTTTTCAAGTTGTACAAAACAGGCATGATACCTTGTAGAATATGTGGGATTAAGGACAGATTTGATTAAGGAGAGTTTAGGTGTTTGGCACAAAAGAAAAGAGAGCCTGTTTTAGACATACGGAACCAGCATGGGAGAGGATACGAAGATCACAGTGGGAAAACAAGGGAAGGCCAGGTGACTTGTGTTTGGGAAAGGCAAAGGCAAAGAGGTGATATATCAGCAGGAAAGGGGAAGAGCTGAATTTGAAATCAGAAAAAAATTGCTAGTAATTAGGCCCCAAAGTAATTAAAAAATGCAACAGTAACAAAGCATTAACTAATACACAGTGGAAAAAAATAGTAAAAGACCTATATTTAAACAAAGATGTGTAAATTTAAGTATCATTGTATAATATCAGTCCATTGGTGTTATATGTTTGATTTCAGGGAAGATCTATGGTGTACATTAGCACCTCACTGAAAAGAAAGTCTAATTTGCTGCAACGAATATTGAAAAGATCGAAGTATTTCAACAAAAATAATCTAATATAGAAGATGTGGTACTGATTGTACTTTCCTTTGTAACGATCATGAATAATGTCATTTGGAATTCTGAGGTTTGTTTAAATTACTGTCAATGAATAAAAACCAAATGAGATATTCTATCTCTTAAGATAAAATAATTTACTAATAACAGTAATACAATCTTACCAGATATGGCAAATCCGCTAAAGCCTACAGCAAGCACTAAGAATGAAATAGCCACTCCTTTACTGTGAGAATATCCCACCACAAGAAGAAGAGTTGCTTCCATACCAAAACCTGGGGAAATCATAAAGAAAACCAGGCATCAGATTGAATTCCCTCTCAAATATTGCAGGCCTTAGGATATGGTAATATTTCATAGGAAGACAGAGGCAAAACATTACCTCAGAGTGGAATATAATCAGGTATTTCTTTCATCCCAAAAAACCACATGTTCTTGCTATCTCAAATAATCCTCATTTTATTCTTTGTATGCTAATTTATTGTTACTTCCTGACAGTTTTAAGATGAAAATAAATACTTGTGATTTCATTAGGTCATTCCAGCCAGCCCTAATGGGAATAGACACTTAACCTGCTTATGCATTTTGCAACCCTTATCACAGCCAGGATTCAGCTCATGTGGACTTTAACCTCTCAGAAGTCAGATATGTAATCTCAGGTAGTTGTCTGGGCTCTCTTGGTGCACAGGGTCTTTAGATGAGGAGCTTAGATTCAGTAAGTAGCTAAGGGTAGGCAAATTACCCCCCAAAAGCTCATCTGTTTCTTTAACACCTTAAACGCTTTTTCAAATACCAAGCATGTACACAGAAACTGGGAATAGGAACAACTGTGTTTACTTTTGTTTAGTAACCACATCTGTAATACACAAGAAATGCACAAAGTATTGATTCATAAGTGCATAAAACCATGGTTTCTTTGTTTACTGTGTACAGCATACTATATGGACATTGAATCTGTACAAGAAGCTTTTTAATAAAATAGGAAGACTTACCTCCACAGTTCATTATCTTTCTCACAGTAGTGGTTGAAAGAATCTGCCTGCTTCTTAAAAAGTCTGCAATTTGTCCCCCAATAGGAACAATAATTGTCATCACTAAATGCGGCACAGCAGATAAGATACCCACCTAAAATAATCATTAGAAGTAGCAGAGTATAAACCGTAAGAAAATATTGTTTCTTCATTTTCTGAAGCATTCAGCAACTAATTAATTGTTTCTCTTCAATTTCAGGCTATGTGCTAAAACTAAAAATCTTAACTTGGTTTATTAAATGAACAAAACTGGTGATCTTAAGTTGTCTTCGTATTTTATGAAGGACAGCCAGAGTTTTTAAGAATCTCTGATGCCGTGACACTTTTTGTTTACAGATTGTTTTCACAGTTTATATTTAAGCCAATGGCTTTTTTCCCCCTGACTTATAGTCCCTCTGCCCTTTCTTTTCAGAAAATTTATGATCAAATGTGTTGAACGGAATTGCTACGTTTCTGTGGGTGATATGTTTGGCGTAGCACTGCCCAGCAAACCTAATGTGTTTAGGCATATTCCCTGTGGATCATCCTCCCGTGCACAATGGCCATTTGCCTTTGATTTCTGACCATCCCTCAAGCTTCAAATTTCATGCAGGCAAAGGATATGTTGGGGAAACTCTGTACATAGTGAAAGATAACATACTAAACATCCATTGACAATATTCCAAATCCTGTACATACTAGCAAAGTAAGACATAGTAATTTTGTGATGACTGTCCCAAAAGATAATAATAATAATATATTTGAAGACCATTCCTTCGAAGTGAGTGTGGCACGAACTGCCACCTGCTATCTCCTGTTAACATAACTGCCTTGCAGGTACTTTGTTTTCATATGCATGGGATTTTGTTCTAATGGCGAATTCTGATTCTTGTGTATATCTGAACATACGTTTATGCCCAGGGTCTTTTGCGTAATTCCTATCTGAACAGTGTATCAGTCTGGCCTGATGTCTGACTTGAGTTACATCAGTGTGCGCAGCAGGCAGACTCCGTGAGAACAAAAAGAAAACAAGTTTTCTCTATTCTTCAATTAAAGTTGTGAAATTGTGTATTTCACTGCAGCTTATATATGTGGCAACTATGTTGTGACAGCTAGCTTCGTGTTAATAGATGTTTCTCCCAATAAGCCATGTATTAACTATGGTATTGCAGTTACTGCTTTGAGGTGTTCCTGACTAAATGATAACCATTTATGAGCATCCATAGTCACAGCAGGTGAAAACTGACTTTCCTGTAATTGTTTACAAGCTCCGCATTTCTTTGAATGCACTCTAAGAAAAATCTTCTAGAACGAAATGATCCCATTAGTTCTATAGAATGTGACCATTCTTATTGCATGCATAACAAATGATGTTTCAAGTATAGCAAAGCTTCTTAAAATAACTCCAGCTAAAGATGGAAGCCCATCTTTAAATGCAGGATGGCATTACATGATTTTGACAATACTCCATAATACGGCAACACTTTGGAAGCTACTCATCTAATTGTCACTTACACCACAATTTAGGGTGACAATACCTCATGGAACAATATCAACAGAATACAGGTCTCTCAAAAGCACAAGCACCCGTCACTTTCACAAGAAGGAAATCTGTATTAGTAGAAAGCTTACTATACACTCTGAAGGCTTGTTTGCATGTCTCCATATTTACATTACAAGTCTGATCCAAAATTCATATGAACTATGTGGAACTTTAGATCATCCCTATGTCTCATATTTTGCAACCATTTCTTTCACTTTCTAAGTGAAAAAGGGGGAGCAGTTCTCACCACATTAAAGGGGGATATAGAAAGGTGATAAATTGTACTATCCTTCCTAAAACTGCTTTGTAAAATGCACCTGGAAAAACAGAACCACTTATCAATGCTTTCTTTACAGCTTCGGTGGGATCCTGCATCCCCTGGGGTGTCAGGGACAGAAGTGTAATGGGTTTCCCAATACCTTTCTAATACCACACATGATCTGGTTTCAAGCACTTAACTGAAGGTCTTTTTGCAATACAGCCCCAAGTAGATCATCACTAAATCTCATCCTGCCTCCACCTTCCCCATCCAATCCTTTGTCATTGCTGTTACTTCACTTACACGTGCTGGTCAAGGGAACAGTAACTGGGAGGGATAACACTTAAGACTTGTAAACCCATGATAAAGATACAGAACACTTTGCTTTCTTTCTCCTAATAAATACCACAAAGGTAGCTCTGATATTTACTTAGCTAAGATAAAAGATTTACATTCTTTTTACATACCTTGCTTATTTCAAATCCAAACACTTCCTCAAAGTAAGCAGGCTGACTAATAAGTAGCAAGTAAAAAGTCCAGCTTCTACAGAAGTTTGCAACAATTATTGCATAGACTGGCATAGATGTAAAAAATTTTCTCCATGGAGTTTTGTATTTCTGAAACATAGAAAGGGGGATCCAGTCACCATTTTGATCATTATCAACTGTCTTCCCTTTTCCTGTCTGTCATTTTTACCTATACTCCAACAAGCTCATATATGCGGAGCTTTATGTTATCTGAATTCCAATGACTTCGATTAACATAAAGTACATGCATCCATGTCTGGATGATCAAGATTTAATCTAAAAACATAAGGAAGTAAAAATTACTACAAAATGCATAAGTGGAGAAACTCAGTGATACCTAGCTGTATCACAACACTCATGTACAAGTGCCATTATCTCAGTCATGTAAACATGGACATACTAAGTCCAAAAAAATAATATGTCTTTAAAAGACAATGTTGCTCTATCTAAGGCAACAGTCAGATTTTACACTGTAAGTACACAATTTCATCCAGATTTATTTTAAGCATGTATTTTAGCATTTAAATCTTAACCCCAGCATTCTGAATAATTTTTTTATCAAGCCTCATCTGAAACTGCTTGGTCAATATATTTTTTGTTTGTTTTACTGTATTTTTAAAATGAATTGCATGATTAAAAAAAAATGACAGATGGACAGAGCTACAATCCTGCTGAGTCCCAGCACCTCTCCATGAGCCCAGGGTTCTGCCCATCTGTGTTGATCCAAATACAGGATCCAGACCCAGATGAGTGTTTGAAAATCGCTTCAGCAAGGTTTCAGGCTGAATTCAGTCTACTGTTGATTTGAATACTGGCTTTTTTTCAAAGAAAAACAGCCATAGATGGATGTATGCAATACCTTGTATACCTATGAAATTACACGTAAGAGCTAAGGGTTCAGTGTGACTTAATTAACAAAAAGCTAGCCAGAAAAGCTAACTTGATACTATGGGAAGAATTTCAGCCAAAATATTTTAGAAGCAATGGAACTATTGATACAAACTAATCACTTTCAAAAAATGCTTAATTAAAAAGCAACAATAAAAACCAGACAGAAATTATCCAGCCCAAATTAGAATTATATGGACATCCTTTGAAGTATCTCATTTCACATCAGATTTTCAAAAGAACTCATAGGTATAAGAAACCATGAACATTGCTGAACGTTGTTGAATATCAATCCAGACACTCTCTCAAGAACACCTAAACATGTCAGCTATCAAAGAAATTACTCTGTAATATTTCCAGTTTAATCTGGATCAAAGTTTTTTTTACTAAGAGAAAAATGGTTTATTCCTGAGTTCAATCCAGAACCAATGTTCTGACCAATTAGAAAACATAATGAAGAGTGGTAGTGAGGGTCTACTGGGAATGGATGGTGTAAAAATTTTGTGCAGATGAAGTGAGGCTTAAGAACCAAAATTTTTTTACTTTCTTGAGTTAGTAAGCATGGTGATAGTTTCTTTAAAGCTTTTCAATAGTTAGAGAAATAAAAGAACTATTATTTAGCATGATAGGATTATTAAGTGGCTAGAAAATTCTCTGAGTTCATAGCTGTTTTTTTAGCAATTCTTGAGAACTAATCCAGTACAGAACTAAGTCAGATTATGAGAGGCTTAATAGCATGTTTCCAGCAAAGTTACCCTGAGAATGGGGAATGTTTCTATGGCTCTCCTAACATCCTCTGTTGCAACTTACAGTCTTTCTTGCAAATGAAACATAGAATAGTCAGGATTTGCTTTTCTTCTGATATTCTGAGGACCTCAAGAGACACTGAGTAGTGTTTTTCCTCCAGTTTACTTTTAGGAGGAGGAAAACCTTCCAGAATGGATTATATAAGAAGGAAATTAACCACTTGAACTCAAGGTACTATGAGGTACTATGCAATTTCAAATGTAGTTGTACGGCTTTTTTTATACTTTGGAGTAGAAAAAGAGGCATAAATTCCATGAGTGATCTGCTAGAAGAACTGGAGACCTTATTGCAGCCTTTCAGTACTTAAAGGGGGCTGATAAGAAAGATGGGGACAAACTTTTTAGCAGGGCCTGTTGCGATAGGACAAGGGGTAATGGTTTTAAACTAAAAGAGGGTAGATTTACACTAGATATAAGGACGACATTTTGTACGATGAGGGTGGTGAAACACTGGCACAGGTTGCTCAGAGAGGTGGTAGATGTCCCATCCTGGAAACATTCAAGGTCAGGTTGGACGGGGCTCTGAGCAACCTGATCCAGTTGAAGATGTCCTTGCACATTGCAGGGGGCTTGGACTAGATGATCTTTGGAGGTCCCTCCCAACCCAAACTATTCTATGATTCTATGATTCTCTTTGTGCAGAAACAATATCCACTCAGAAATCCATCAGCAGATTTCAGATCTCCCCACCCCCCAAAAAATTCAATTGTTTGAAACGTGCTTTTCTGTCTTAAAGAAGAAAGATGTTTGATTTTTTTTGTTGTTTCTGTCTGGGTTTTTTGGATTTTAGTACTATGTCATAGAAAGCAAGTATGAGTAATATTCTTACTTCCATTGCACCTAGGAGGTTGGCACTCTCTCCAATGCTTTCTTCTATGTATCTCCTTTCTTCATCTGTGATCGTAGGATGCTTTGCAGGACTCTCATATGAAACCAAAAGCCAAAACATGTACCAGACTATACCAAAGCTCCCTTTGGAATGGAAAGAAAGACTTTAAAAAGATGCACAGTAAAGCAGCAATCAAGGAAAAAATCTGTGAATAGTTATAACAAATTTAAATGGCAATTGTTGTTACTGCTCTTCTACTGAGTCATTGTAATAGAGAGTCGGATCCTGCAAACAATATTTGTGCAAAATACATGCAGAGCTGGACCACAGTGAAGTCTTCTTTTTTGCATTTACAGAATGATTTCACTGTGAATATTCACTGATATTTTAACATCAATTTGTACAATGTAATGCAATGAAGCAGCTTCCATTTCATTTCACCAGACTGTAAATGAAGTCCCATTCTGCTTTAAGCCACTGTTGTTTGATTACTGCACTAAATTTTTTACCTGCAAAATACAAGATTGCAGCATTGTTTTCAACATAGCAATGCACTTCCTGAGTAGTTTATTAAATTTCTATAAGGTTTCCCCCTAATTCACATGAATTTTACACTGCATAATGAACTCCTTTGGGACATTTTCTTCCATCAGTGTAAGTTAAGGTGGCACAACTAGTGTGAATGAAGTTATGTATGTCTTCAGATAAAAATCAGGACATCTTATTCAGGGCAGGTACTCTAAACTTACAGTTGTATAAATGAAAGAGCGACGTTACATGATCTGAGATTCTATAGATCTGCATAGCAGTTTGCACTCCTTGTGCTAGAAGTGATGAAGGTTTCACCATGAACTAGCTTCTTTTCTTATTTAATAATGTTGCTTTCTTACTCGTTCCTTTAAATTCTGTTCTTTCATTGTCCTTTTCTCTAGACAGTATTTTTAGCTTTACGGAGCCACTTCTCTTTTTTTTTGGCCTCTTAACAGTACCTTTTACATTTTTAGAAAGGGTAGACTAAGGTCATACAATATTGGAGTGAGATGAACAAAAATGCATACCATACACATAGAACACAGAAGACCACCCAGTATATTGCACTAGAATTCCAGCTAAAGGCATTGCAATAACAGCTCCTGCATAGGAACCTACAAAACAAGACAAGTGTGGATGAAAAGGGAGAAAAATTCAGTCTCAAAATACTTTTACATTACAAATGAAAGACAGACAAAACCAGAAAGTTACTTACCACAAAAGGAAGTGGTTGCTAACCTACTTCTTTCTAATGGGGGAGCCCACTTGCTCCAAATACCGTGGCAGGCAGGATAGGTGACCCCCTGGGGAATGAGTGTGTCACAAGTTAGCTAATGCTGATCAGTCACTCAGTTCATTGCCTTTGCATGATTTATTTTTTTTTTTAATTGCTACAAAGAAGAAGTTGAGAATGCTTTGCATTTCTGTAGTCAAGTCTGAGCACAGCCATAGAAAAACGTCGATTTCTATTAAAGTTGAAATGGGTTTTGTATATCACTCCAAATCATTAAAGAGGCCTTATGAAACAGATATAAAACATAATTATTTCCTCTTGATCCCCCTTCCAGGAAAGAATTGCAAAGAATTCAAAAGAAAGAATCTTAATGCACAAGTACCAGAGTCAAAGGAAGGATGAAAACACAGACCCTCGAGTCTTTCTAATGCTGGGCTCATTTCTCCAACCCTCAGTTTTGGTGGCCTTCTAACATTTTTTGATCTAACATGTAAAGTATAGTTCAGGAGATACACCTTACTGTACCACTGCTCTAAAACTAGAAAATAAGATCAATAAGAGCTTAAAAATATAATGTTAAGAGAGAAGTTTTTCACTACCTTTGTCTTTAATGAACCTTCTTGAGCACTTAAAGCAAATAATTGGCTGATATTAGTTGGTTTGATTTTAAACGAATTATTTTTAGGTCTCTCTTCAAAACCAGCCTTTAACTTAATGATAGCAAAATTACACAGAAATCATGGCATCTCGCAGTGTTGAAATTTTAGAAAATTTAATACGAAATATCCAAGAAATATACAAGTTGTAAAATACATTCTTCTGTTTTGAAAGATCCTATAACCAATTGCATGTTAATTTCAGTCTTTTGTTAATTTTTCAAAAGAATATAAAGACATAGTCTTAAAATTGTCATGATTTATTGTAAACCTTCTTCAAACAATCCTGTTTGAGATGTTTTTCATTCACAGTTCCTTTGAACAGTATGAACAGTATCACAGAAATGAGTGGGTCTAAAATAGCTATTTTATTTTGTAACTACCCACTTGCTTCTGTTCCTCTCCTCTTTGCAGTCAAGCACACCTCTGTACCTGCAGATCACTTTTCAGGAATGGATCCATATTTATACATGTATATGTTAAGAACTTGATTGACGGTTACCTAACTTTCAGGCACATTCTGCACCCTCTTTTGGAGTCTTTATATGCAATAAAGCACATGAGTTAAAATCAGCTCCCGCAACAGAAGTGTGTAGCCCTGAGGAACAAAGAACTAGCTATCACAGGCTTAAAAATCTGCCTTTCAGTAAAGAAACAAAAAACCAAATAAATTTAGAAGGCAGGCTCAATTTTTTTCTCTCTTAAATCACGGTAAATCTCTCCTTCATACCAACAAGAGCATGGTCAGGGCCTGTGATAGAAGCTTAATTCTTAGATTTAATCTGTGAGGCTGGACAGCAAATAACTCTTGCGAATAGCACCAGTATAAGCCCTGTGCAGTACAGGATTTCAGTGGAACTGCAGTGTTAAATACATATCTCACTGGCTTCTCAGCAAGGGAAAACTTTGCTATGTAATTTTATAGATGAAGGAAAATCAAATAGCTGTAATTCATACATTGAAATCCATTATACCAAAAATCAGTAATAAACTGAAAGCAATTTTTATTTTCCCCTGAAAAGTTACAATTGCTAATTAAAAGCTAACAAGCATCTATCACATTTACTGGTTATTTTATAATTTTTCCATACCTCTACAAGGCCCTGCAAGATCCTAACAAAGATGACACACCCGTAGTGCACCCTGGCTGCAGACGGTATTAGCATGTTGAGGGAGGATGTCAGCAGTATAGCAGCACCGAATACTCTGCAAAGGTGCAAAAAAAAAGGAAAGGAAGTAACTTTGGTGTTGTTCCAATTGACTTACTCCACATACGCTCACATATCAATATAGTTGCATTTAAACATATGTTCTTTATGTAGGGAATATACTAACTGCTGGACTGGATTAGTGTCTACTTCCACCTAGTGTAAGAACCTGTCTGATAAGACCCAGACCAAACATGCACACATACATCTATTTAGCATAATTTCCTAAGGAAATACATCTTATGCAATCACAGGTATAGGTCTTACTCTGCCTATAAATCCCCACTCTATCCTTTAATTTTCACATCTATTTCAACCAAATCTGATTGAATCCACCAGCCTCTAGAGAAATTAGAAATTAGGTCTCCAAATGGTTTGCTAAAACAGGTGCCAAGTAAAAGAGAGATTCTCGTTAGTGCTTTAATTGTAAGAAAGTGGCACCATGCATTCACTACTTATGAAGCAGAAGAGAATCCACTTTTATAAATGCCAAATCAGCAGGAAGAATTTCAAACAGAGCTAGGATTTTCTTAGGCACAAGAGTTAATCAATCTGGAAACACATATCCATAGAAAACAGATCATTCTTTCTGCTTGTTTTTCAGAGGCTACTCATTGAATATTGGTGATTTTTACTCCAACAACATCCTAGGAATTGCTGCAAATAACGCACATTACAAGGTCTAGATAAATGTGTGAAGTGATGATTCATTTTCAAAATTCCACTGCTTTGACTGAATTTTAATTTGATTCAATTAATATCTGCCCCTCGTAGGAGGAAGCCTTTTCTCCAGCATTACTACATATTTTTTTCATGTTCATTCATTCCTTTATTGTGGAAATAATCCTTTTTTCCCCCCATTTTCCTTTCAGTGGAACTATGCAAAGGGATGAAGTCAGTAGCAATGACTGGCCGCTTTCTTTATACAAAACTATGTAATGCTAAGATAAATCCTGGAGATGTCTTAACATATGACATCATGGTATCTGATGTGGAACTGATTTGACAGAAACCTTTAACCTTAGCATGTGTTCTTCAAAAATTGGTACAGTGCCACAAGTTATGGAGAAACAGACCTTGGGCTAAAGAAGCAGGAAGCAGCAATAAGTTTCAAGTGAAAATTCTTCCCAAAGACATCTATGTTTCACATTCTCTATTTAGAATTACAGTCTGATACGAGTCTTTAAATAGCAAACTGAGTATACTCCACTTCTATTTGACAAATATTAAAGAGCAGCAGAAAAAAAGCTTCTTGGCATGGTAAGGAAGCTTTGTTAAATAGCTCTAAATCTGGTCTCCTCATTGTGTTCCCTGTGATCCCCCTCTCGTGTTAAACAATATCTAGCTGGCTGTGCAGCACATTTCTGGCTTTGTTTGGCAGAATGTTCAATACATTTACTGCGACTGGCTGGTGCATGTGTTTGTGTTGCACCGTGTGAACTATTTTGGCCTGAATTCTGTCTTTACTCTTAAAGTGTAAGTTCCTACTCCAAAAGTACGTGCAGTTCATTTCCTTACATTTTAATACCCCCCATATGTTCACATAAACCACAATGGTGTCTTGGTTTTAATTTGCTTTTTTATTGTATTTATTAATGAGAATCATTTGGGACTCATAGGAGCTTTGCTTGTGATCTTTACAAAATCTTTTAGAAAGTTAGATGTTCCTGTTAGCAATTTTTGAAGAGCAGTAAACTGTAACTGTTCTAAAGGTTCGTCAAGAAAATCCTTATTTGCTTGTGAGCAGGAAGAAAGGACTGTTTGGTTTGTAGCCTTTCCTGTTTCTTTTCTGAATAGATATTTAGCTAAATGTCTAATGCAGCGATACAGTTTTAAATTTGTGATTGTGCATAGACTTGCTGGAGCAGATTCTTAGCTAGTGTGAATCAGTGCAAGTCTTTCTAAATCACTATTCCTGTTAAAATCATGCTAAGATAGAATATTAAAAAAATGCCATCCCTTTCTAAGGATGAGATTTGCAAAATTGTTATGGTATGTAACGGTTTCTTTGAGGAAATTTACTCTAGTTTTTCAGTTCTGTAACTGAAATCAGCTTCTCTGCCACAACTGAAAGCTGTTTCCCAGAATTGCCTTTGTTCTCATGTTCACTAAAGAGAAGCTGTTTCCTTGAGTCTGTTCCTTCTAGAAGAGAAAGGAAAATGTAATTTAAGGAATGATCAGAGACATGTATCTTCCAAATGAAAATTTTGCCTGTATTTAGACACACAAGTACCAGTGAATATTTAGTTACATCGAGGAGCAGATAATGAAATAATTCCACAATGTCACTTGTAAGTCAATTCTCTCTCAGAACTATGCTTTAACCGAACAGCCTTCTCAAAAACAGATCAATTGTTCCCCCAAAAATCTATGGATTTAAGGGTAGAATAAATTAGAGTTAAATTATGATTCTTGTCAGACATGGCTTTTTTATCCTTTTTCTTGAATGCATATTAAAAGCGGTACCATGAATTTAGTGCATGCCTATTTTAGTGAGTCGGCTTCGTCTATAACTCTTAGTCAAGAGCAAATACATCTTCCTACATTTGCTTTGCATCTGTCAATGCACATCCATAAATATAATCAGTGTTTCTCCTTTGTGCGCTTTTGTCTTGTTTCATTTATTTCACCTCCATAAATACTAAATTCTTCTTACTAACAGAGTATTGTGATATAGTTCTGGTTTTTGTACAAACTTATTGTTTTATTGTTTTAAATATCTCAGCTAACTACATTTATTATGATTTAGATCAAATAAGAATGATTTTCAGCTACAATAAATCTAAATATATTTGAATGCTTCTCACTTTCTAATATATTTAATTGGGAAATGGAACATTCTGATTGTTCCTATGGCATTTCTAAGGCATTTTACTGACCCACACATCAAACCTCAAAATTGTGGTGTTCTTTTTTTGTGCTTACCTTTTTGTTATGTTTATTAAGCGAGTGATTTTATGATCTGTTATGCTCTTTAGTTTCATTTCTGCTTCTCAAACAACTCTCATTTGCTTAATTTTGCTGCAATATCGACTCCAAACATGGGTTAGAAACCATGTTTTTCTTTAAGATCCTTATGTTTCCATGGCAAATCAACAGTATGTGGGGTTTCATAGTTATATTTATTGCAATTGAAGATGGATTATGTTTGTTCTCAGACAGACATGGTTCTCTGTTTAAAATAAGATTTTCAGCCTGTTTAGGAGCGTTCATTCCTATCCCACACCCCACTGCATTTTTTATACATATATCTGTTCATCCTCTTGATATGCCGATATCATCTTGAATGTATAGGTGTGGCCCTTATGGGATACACAGTCTTAAAGCTGCCATGCCCTGTTGTGCATTTCTTTGGCCATGCCTCCTATAGCGGCATGGGCTTGTGGAGAAAGCTTATACCTCATGCACAAACACCACTAGAGCTCGTCTCTTACAGTCAGCCAAGTCTTGCTGCATGGTGCCCCTTGGGTTGAGCTCAGCCTAGGAATTCCATGTAGCTGTGCTCTTGAATTTTCACTCAGAGGTATCCCTGAACACCTATTTCATGCTGGGCACACTTCAAACCCCACAAATCATCTTTCAATGCCATGGCACAAATGAAGAGCTTTAGCAGATTGAAGGTAAACTCCAGGAAAACTACAGTATGCCTCAGAGACAGAGCAGGAGAGGCCAACAACATTGCCATCATTCTTGGCCCCGGCATTAGGAGGGAATTAAAATGCCCTGACATGCCTTCAGCAGTCCTTAGACTTAGGGGAAAATTCCTTTCTGACCCCAAATCAGCAACTGTGTAACTATATATAGAAGAAAATAACCGTATACAGAAGAAGACAAAAGAATAAATACAGTAGTAGTATGTCAAGGAGAGGAAAAAAAGGTAAATCCTGGTCCTCATAAGTGACCAGAATAAGCTCTGAAGCAAAGAATTATGCTTTGCTTATCTATTTCTATTTCTAGACTCGGTAGACTCAGTCCCAAAAGACAGAATCTAACACTGATCCTCGGTGTTTTACTGACATTGGCATTATATGAAGGTCATGAGCTGTGACTTAGTCCTCCTGTAATACAAGTAGTAATAATAGCAAAATCATATTTGACTAAGAGACATTTGGGATGGGAGCAGAGGAAGGAAATGACTCTGACAATTCAGGAAAAATGCTTAGAATGGAATGAGGTTGCAGGGGGAATTAATTTTTTGGGGTTTCAAGCCAATTGGCTCATTTTTCTCTTTGGGGACAAACTAAAGAGAAAGAAATGTATTTATTTTCATCTCTGGATTTATAATCTCTGCATCTGTGCAGCCCCACTACTCTCATCTACCTTTTCCAGGCAATTCGTATTATGTGAGCATTCTGCATGGAAGTGCGTTATAGATACTGTTACTCAGCTGGAAGAAGTGCCAACTCAGAAAGTGAGCTGAGAACACTGGGAGCACAGATGCATGCCAAATGCTGAATGCCAGATGGGTGACGGGTTGGGTTACACGTATGATATCTGAAAGTAAGGGGTCCTGGTTGGAAGCATCCTTTCACCCCAATGACTGGGAATGAAAATTGCTACAATGACTCCATAAAGCTAAAACCCCTTCCATATGTGTGTGGGGAGGAGTCAATTCCTCAGCTGTCTGAATCCCGTATATTTCTATTTATGTCATTTTTTAAATATAATTGATAAAGTGCACAATTATCTATGTCTCTATTCTCTGAATAAGTGGTCCAACTTTGTGAAAACCAAACTGTTATGGAAACCAAATAATACGTCTGTTCTAAAGTATATGAAGTACCTTCACTAAAGTTTATCCTTTAAAAAAAGTAAAAATCAAAGAGTAACTCTGTATGTTCTAAACAGCATTTTTTAAATTTATTTAAAAGAGAAAATTCCGTAGGTTTAAGACGCTTAAATATATGCTGTATCAACGAATTATGAATGCCATTGCATTAAAATCCAAAATAATTAAAGAATAGTAAGTGTTGGTCACTGACAACTACAAAACAAGATAGCAGATATTTTAATGGATTTACACTGAGAACTATGAAGGCATAGGTTTCACATCACTCTTCATGAAAACCTAAATAAGTTTTCAATGGCTTCAATAGAAAATTCATTCAGGACTGTAACTGAAGAGTTTTCACCTCCAAAAAGCCACAATCATCATTTCATGGAAGACCTATCTACGGAATAGGAAATTTTGATTATTCTGTTAGTTTTCTAGGGAATCATGGGGGGTGTGTATGAAAGCATTTCACACTGCTACAATAAATTAAATCAAAATATTGTAAGGTGGTTTATTCTGACTGTAAACAGGAACCTATGGAAAATGTAGCCCATGTTCTTTTCTTGGACATACAACCTCTGCACTTGACAATTTTACAGTAGTACTGATCATATTATAGAGGACATTATTTTCATTGGGTAAAGTATCTGTATTGAACAAATACTTTATTTATTTTTCCTAGTCTTAGATGAGAGTCCTCTGTTAGTTAAGGGTGGAAACTAAAGAAGAGTGAAAACATGAGTTTTCCTTGCAAAGTTTTCCCTGCAAAGTTTTCCCAACCTAGTTTAAAGATGAGATGAAAGTTCTGTCATTAAAAAAAATGAAATTTATTTGGATTCAAGTTGGTGAGCTGGTTATTGCCATTCCTTTTCCGTACAGAAAACATATAAAATATATTGAGCAAAGACTTATTTTATCAAATATATATAAAAAATAAGCTGGGTCTTGACTATCCTTTGGTGTTCTTTCTTGAACAGTGCTTGTTTGGGAGAGTCCCAGAGCAGCAGCAGCTCTGAGCAGCTGAACATGTATCATGCAAAGTGACTTTTTAAACTCTTCTGTCAGCTCAAGATTTCTAGAATTTGTTATCTTTTACTCTGATTCTACCTACTATCATTCATCTTTGACACACCTCCTCCTGCAAAAGGCCAACAACACAACCTAGAACTGATTATGTTATATTTTTATACAACCCAAAGAATTTCTTGTCTGAGAGGAACTGCAAGGCTGAATGCTGGATTAAATGCTTAATTTTTTGAGTAAAACATAATGTCTCGGGAGAAACAGGACAGGAGGTAGCTGGAATGCTTGTAGGCATGCAGCAGTTTTTCAGAATCCTTCCTTCTGCAGCTGTTGCTAGCAAAGAAAATTTGTGATCATCCTTTTTAACTGTTTTTTTTTCTTTGAGTTTTGCAGTGACTGAATATATAGAAATTTCAGGGGTTTAGCTGCCAGTTAACACTTCCCTTCTTACAAAGTGTATCTCTACCCATATCAGGTGTGGTGAGAGCCTTCTAAGACTTTGATAAAGAACGTGAACATTTTGACAACCTGAATTTGCTATGGTTTCATGTGACAGCTTTGAAGATAAATAAATCCCAAAATATTCACAAAGTCTTTTAGCAAAACAGACCATACAAAGACTGGATCAAGCACCAGAGTGAAAAGCCATGCAGAGACTAAGTCAATGTTTATCAGTAACACATTCCCACTAGCCTTTTGCCTTCTCCAAGCCCCACTAATGCCACTGACTCATACAGGTCAAACCAAGACCCTAAATAGTTTTCAGGCTGCGCCTTCCATTGCCTGTTCACAGACCTATTTTTGATATGTCAGTGTGTATTTTATGAAGAACTTGGGCACTGTTGGATGACAGCATCATTGCAATTGATGCTGAATGTAAAAGACTCCTGGGTCATTAAATTCTGATCATTGCTCTTACCAGCAAGTGCATTACACCATCCTTTCATAAGCAGATCAGGTTCCATCTCAGAAGTAATTAGCATTTGCCCTACTTATTTTGGAGGCCTTTCCAGCTTGTTACTTCCTACATCCAGTAGATATCTTGTACCCATGCCGCTTTATTTTAGCGGTTTTAATCTCTGCAGTTTATCCCAATAGCAATCCTATCTTCTTTCTTTTGCATCGCTAAGCAAGCCAGGCCCTCTTCACCTCGTCTTCTTTACTATTCATTCATTTGATCACCCTACCAACCCTCTCTCTCTCCTGTTTGAATTCATCTGGGGAATCTCTCAAACCTGTGGTTTCATTTTACAACTCATTATATCCATATATGTCTAGATAAAATTCTGACTCATTCCTTCTAGCTCATTAGCTTTGGGGTGGCTTGCTCTTTACATAGGTAATCTTCTAGATCATGTTTCAAACCAAGACCATCTCATTCAAATTACCTTGCCAAGTTCGAGGGCTTAGGCTGTGATTCAACTGTCTCTGTTGATTTAGAGATATATAATACACTTATCAAAGAAATCATCTGTGTTTTTAACTTTAAAATGTTTTGCGGAGCTGGTTGGGAGGATAACTGCTATGTGTTGGATTCAAAAGCTACATCTGTACTGCTTTGTGGAGTGTTTTCTGACATACGGACCACATGTTACAGCTGATTGTATCTGGACTGCACAGAGCAAATGCAGGTTCCTTCAGGGCAAAGTGACTGTGACATTCGTGTTTTTATGCAACCAACCTAAACAGCATTTTGTTGCCTGAAATCCGGTGTACATATTGTATTGGGATGAAGTATCAAAGCAGGTAGAGGTGATTAAGGATACCTGTTGGATAGAGTGCCTGGAATTAACTACCTCAGAGGCATACGTGGGTTTTGTTTCAGAGACGATTAGTCTTTTTCCCTCTGAAAGGGACCCTGGTTGTGAGGTATCATACATGCAGTAGGGATTCATGGAGGTTTGGGACCTGGGGGAGAACTGGAAGCAAAGTTATTTGACAGTATTGACATAGCTGGGTGATATAATTCAAATGAATAATGTTTCTTTATCAGCTTGGTCTGAAAGCATCTGGTGTCATTTTATGTAAACTGTGTAGGAAATTTTCTACAGCTACCATTTTCAAAGGATTTGGATCAATGGAGGATGGAATGCAAAAATAAGTCCAAATTTCAGACATAATCCTACTCTTGTTAGTTACATCTGAACAAGCAGAGCCAAATTCTGAAAATTTGATATTTAGTCCTGAAATAACTCGTCAAGACTAAATGTAGTTGTCTGCATTTAGTACCTTGAGGATCACTGCCATTCTATATCCAAATAGTTCCAAAAGTCCACATTTGTCAACTGAGAGTTATACAGGTGCTTCTCAGTAACAGAGAAAATAGTATTTTAGCCTATAATGTTCTTGCTTGAGGGTTGCTTGGAAGCTAAAAATTTAACACCATTAGTGATGGTTTACTTGCTTCCCATTTATGTAAATATAAACAGTGCTCTTACTGACTTCTGAAAAGATTATTTTTCTTTGATAATATAGTGTGACAATTTTTTCCAGGTTTTCAGCTGTTCCCCCGTGCATCAGTGGTTACCCCCTTGATGGCGAACTGTGAGTAGCTGCTCATTTGGAATACTTACATTACCTATACTGATGTTCATTAAGTATGTACCTATCATGTCACTTGTTCATCTCCTTTGTAACCTAAATACTCCTGATAACATTTCTCTTACTCTAGTTGTCTTTTCAGTCTGTAATCATGCTGATTACCCTTCTTGGGACAACTTCTATTTATGTTTATGTATTTGAAATGAACTAAGTGAAAATGAACCCAGTATGGGGAGACACTGCTTAGCTATTCTGCGACATATATCATCATTCTAACTTTTCTCTAGTATAGGCTAATTTCCTGATGACTCTGTTGACCCCTCTACTGTAGACATATTCCTGTGAAATGCCCACCCTGCCAGTTTATGGCTTCATAAATGATGGACAGAATGTAGTGGGTTTTTTTCTGAATTGGGCCTTTAATTTGCATAAAATGGCATAGGGCTAACAAAGCTGGGATTATGCCATGAATATTAGAGTGGTCGATGAACTCAGCTGCCCAGCAAAACAGATAGAATAAGCTACCTTTGACATTAGAGAGGACCATTTATTCCCAAGTGCCAGTCAGGTTGACCGTGCTTTGTGAGAGAATCTCTTAAAACTGATCCTCTTTAATAAGAGTCTGTGGCCAGAAGCCATAGTATAGCAGCTTTATTTGGCTTTTTTAAAACGTGATAAAACAGGTTCTTTCCATTCATATGTGTACATGGGAGGAGGGGGACGTGTCTGTGTGCCCTTCATACTAAATCCTATTATAAGCCCTTCATGAAGCATTAATATGTAAAAGCCGACCTCCCGCCATCTAATCTAGTATAATAAGAGCTTGGATACATTATTAATTTTTGTCACACATCTGAGGCCCCCTTTTATCAACCAAAACCCCCATCCAAATCCCTTGTTGCATCATTAAATTGTGAAAACAGCTTCATCATTCATGACAGAAAAATGGAAGGACCCTGAGCCATATGGCAGAGGGAACAGAGGTACCAGCCACCCGTAGATGTTTCCCCAGTCACCTTCTTGCAGTGACTGGTGCTTAAAAGACCCTGCAATGCAGCAGGGTGACAAAATCGTCTTGGGTTTTTTGTACAATATTGGCTTCTTTGCCTGGAAGCAGACGAACCCAACACCAGTGCCTGGGATCGGAGCCCAGTTTAATCTGCAGGATTTTGAACTGAACATGAAAGGTGGTGTTGGCAAGTACAACTTGAGGGGTTCTCTCTTACAGCTCAAGGTCAGTTTATGTCTTCAGAAGTTGAGAAGTTGGGTCTTGTCTAACCATCCACAAATCCCCTGGTCATGCTGTGAATTATACCTTGCTTGCAAATCAGAAAAACACACAATATATCTACCTGCTAAAGGAGAGTAAATAATTTCTCTCTTTAAACCAGGAAAATGTAAAGATGTAAAGTTCTAGGAAATCTTTGGACTTGCATTTCTAAACCAATACTTTGCCTTACATTTTTTATGCTTGTTGTCATTAAGGCTGAGTTAGGGAGAAATATTCTGATTTCAGTGACACACTGATGACACAGTTTCAGTGAAAATCTTTGAGATGAGATGCACTGACATACAGTTGTCTGAAATATCATTCAGTTTATTCATGCAAATAATCCTATCGGATTACTTGCTGGGAAGAAGGATTTAGCCCTTAATAACAAGAAGAATGGCACTTTAAAAACAAAGATGAGTTTGAAGTGAAAGGTTGATTTATATATTTTCATTCAGGTTAGAATGCAACGATGATGAAGAGTTCAACATAGATGAGACATAATTGCATTGTAGAGAAATTTAGTGTAGTTATGTAGTAATGATTCATAATATGAATAGTGCCAGGATTTGCTGTTTAACAGGTAATGAGAAATTTATGTCATTATCATAGAATTATATGGTGACTTTAATTTTTAAAAAATTATTCTATTCTGCCATTTTTATTTCTTTGTGTAAGAGAGTTCTAATGTTTGAATATACAAAAATGAGCTAAAATGGTCACTCCGCTTTGTTTTACCAAATAAAAGTCCGTGATTATTGCAGATCTATTTTTGAAACAGTACTTGGCATGTACATCAAAACCTGCATTTCTATTTTAAATATATAACTGCAAATTTGGGAATTAATTCCCTATCCTGTGTAATTTAACAATGACCCATTAATTTCAGAGAATCTTTCCCAATTTACAGGAAGTGCTTAAAGTGTTCACTTAGGAAATCAGTGAGGAAATACTGCCACAGCATTTAGGTAATGCTTTTGATAGGGCAAGGGGTTTATTATAGATTTCCAGCATGTTTTTAAAATAATTTTTAAAGAGTGTATCAGCAGTTAAAATATAACAATATTTAAATTATCCTGAGATGAGGTGATAAAAACTAGTACAGTTTCACGCCTTTCCATACACGTGTGACAGCACAGCAGGTACTTTATTCACAGACAGCTGCAGCTTTGCAATAGCATGAATGTGGAATAGGAAATATTAATTTAAATAAAATTATTATATTTCTAGATTAAAGACAAAACAAGTGCATAGTTTTAAGGCCATCTAGCCTGACATTTGCTATGGCATTAATCCTTATGTTTCACTTGATTATCCCTTATATTTTGCTTAATTATCACTGTACTGAAAACATTTGTTTATAATAGCTAAAATATAACTTCCGATATAAGAATTTAACACCCAAAGAAGAAGAATCTAGCATATAATTTCTCTGGTTGGACCAGTGGTGGCTAGTCATTATTGTTAAGATTTATGCTTTTTTCATTTATATGGCTCTCATTTACTGATTCTTATTATATCTTTCCATGGGACTAAAGCACACATTTATACCCAGCAATTTTTTCCAGTGGAGTTATATGCAGACTTTGTAATCAGATTACCTCCTAGTATTTTTTGTTATATACTAATATACTGAATACATAGTTCTTGCTATTTCTTTCACAATAGGACATTATATACTATCACCTTTTAAGTAATTAAAGACCTCTAAATAAATCTCTAATTTTTCAACACTCATATTAATATGCAAGTACCCAAATTACCTGCAACAGTCCCAGGTCAGTGTCATTGACCTAAATACACTCACTGCTCTAAATACAGAAAAATAAATATCCCAGGATTACATCGACTTCCGTATTAGAGCATCATGTTGGAAGCTCATGATGGGTTTCTAGTCCAGCATGGCTTAAGATCCCACTCATCATGACTGCTTTCCGGGGTGGTTCCCTACTCCCAGATGTTACTTCACACTTGAGTGTCTTATATATAGGTTTCAGTCACTGAGAACGATGTTTGTTTTTTAAAATTTGTAAAGATGAGATGAATTCTGATTAGCCCTAGACAAATTTCTTTTCATGGACTCAGTAGAAATTAAGACTAGGTGGGGTTTGAGGACTTTCAGCATTTCATACCCATCCTGTTCACACACATCGTAATCATATAGTAACAACCCCTCTGGTGGGAGCCTCTGTAATGCTGACATTAAAACCTGTAGTTTAAAAGCATTCAAATGAGATTTTATATGCTTTTAAATGGCATGAACTGCCATTATGAGTAATAGCTCAGCCAATTAAATAGTGTGGATACATGGTATTAGGGCATCACACTTGAATTTTCCTGTTGTCTTGTATTTTTCAAGGAAAAATACTTTTAAACAATGCAAAAGGCAACTCAGTTCCTTCCTCCTGAAAACCCTGCTCACACTAGTCAAAATCCACTGTTATTTAGTGAAAAATATACCATTGAATCCCCAACACTCTCAACAAAAAAAAAAAGTCTCACTCTTTATTCACTTTTTGGGGAGAAAGCTTTGCTATTACTAATCAGAAAGGGTTGTAACCAATAAATGTTTATATTATTTTGGATTTGTCTCTGGAATCTGCTTGTCTATTCTTGCCCCTACAGTCTCAAAAGCTCTGAATCATAGCTGATTTTCTCTTGATAAAGAGAGTTACATAAACATCTCTGTGGGGACCATGAATTCTACTCCCAGTGTACTGCAGCCCAGGGAGAAGGGAGCTTTTTTTAGTGTAAAGCTGTACGTATGTTCAAATAGGAGAAGTAATCTAGGTTAGTTGCAAACCTGGATGTCCATGTGACAAGATGCCTTCTCTAAACTACTAGAGCCTGCTCGATACTGCTATCATTGTGTCATGCTTAATCGATGGCAAGGTTAATTGTTCATTGTTCTTTGAGAACTTAACCCTGAGAAAAGGTATAGCTGTAATGAACTCTACCCATGGCACTCCACATTGTGCTTCCTTTGGACCTCCAGTCTCCTGTGGTTGGTTGCATAGTGGTTTCGTACCAGCATCCTCCAGAGGTGGATCCTCCTCTGGGAGAAGAGGTCTCTAGCCTTGTGGCAAAAGAGAATCCTCTTCTATTTTCACACACTACTCAAGGGATGCAAGTTTAAAGCTCCAGTGATTGCAAATGAGGGGGCGCCTGAGGCCCAATCCATGTCTTTTGAAAAGTGATGTTGTCTTGCAATGTACTGAAGGTTCCCTATTCCTACAGAAGTCAATAGAGGTTGATAGTGTTCAGGAGCACTGACCTTTGTAACATGCTAGCCCAACTTCTATTGACCACCTGAGAGGTAAGTGCTCAGGAGATGTGTTGTTTCTGAATGTTCTCTGCAATTTTTGAACACGGTTTTGTTTGACCTTGTTGGCACTACAGCAGCGTAAATATACCTCTTTCAAATAAAGTCTTTTTCTTAGTGTTGGGCTGAAAATACTCTATAACACAAAATTCTTAGTGATGCAGTATGAGATAAATTGAGACCCAAGCTATCAAGTGCAAATTCCTGAGAAACTCCATTTACTACTTGTAAACCTGTAAATCACTAAATCTGATCTGTCAGAAGTAATGGGGAGCTATGCATGATAAGAGCAGTAGGTCAAGGCAGAACAGAATAACTATGCAGCAGCAGCCTTGAGTTCTACAATTAGCAAAGGATGTCAGTAAAATGCTACCCATTGACAGACTCAGTTGAAGAAAATATATTAGAGAGTTCAGAGCTCAGGACTGCTAATTCTTGATTGGCAGTAAGCATTTTAAAACAGGGTCAGAATCAAAATAAAGGGTTTCAGCCCAGCTTGAAATTAATGCATTGTGTGTAGAAAGGTTTTCCTGATACCGCAGGAGGGTCATTTCTTCCATGTGTTATACCTTAGAGAAACTTTCGAATTATGTCAACCCAATCTCTATAATTGGTTGCTAGACTGAATCTTCATGTCAAGCAAACTCAGTGCCATACACTCAGCAACTCCCTGTCAATAACAAATTAAGTTCACAAAGCACACCTTAATCTTCCTCCCAGTTTCCTTCCTTTTAGCACCTTGGAGTCAGTTTTTCATTCATGCTGTCTTTTCCATGTAATCATTATCTCCTTCCCTTCTAGGGAATGAAGCTCTTGAAAATCTCCCTTCTTCTTGAGCTCAAGACTGAGTTTCTCACAGATCATCTTGAATCTGGTGATGCTATTCTAAAGTCTATTATTTTTTATGTAGAGCACATCTGAAGTTCATTTTTCTGTATAAATTCAGACTTGCTCTGGATGCAGAATGCAAAGGAAACCATTGACACCACAAAGATATTCAGTGAGGTTTGTAAAAAAAAAAAAGTTACTTGGCTATCATCCACCACAGTGTGAAGGGACCAGTTGTGGCTGTAGCACGAGACACGTAAATCAGCAGACTCTTACAGTAGCTCATATTCTATTAGTGCTGTAGGCCTCTAGGCCTCCATACTCACTTGTCTGACTTTTTCTCATGCAGTTTCTTGGAAAGGATATGGACATCAAGGCTTGCAGCCTATTTTGGCTGCCGCTTTACCCTACAGTCATCCTGTTCATTTCAAGTTGAACGTGTAGATGTCAAAATCTCTTTGTAGTATTCAGGAACTAACTTGTATTTTCACCTCCTCAATACCCTGTTATTCCAACCACTGCATCTAACCACTCAGCACTCTGTTCTCTGCCATTTTTATCTACAAACTAAATATAAATCACAGCTACTATCCGTATTTTATTATTTGCAATTACTGGCATGTATGTTGTAGCTAGTTCCTTAATTAAATCTGTGATTTACATAGTCATTTGCCTTGTGTTGGAGTTGTCTCAGAGGCTTCCACAATAGTAATAACTAACCACTAATCTGTGAAAATTGCGGAGTTAAAATACACCCAGGTTAATAACTGGAACTAGTCTTCATTTACTGTTGCAAATGTAAATGTTTGTGAAGAGGAGGAAAATTTGATTCATATATGCCAGGTTGTGTGTTTCTGCTACTGAGTTTTCCTGGGAATGTCCCTGCTGTTGTCTTGCAAATCTTTGTAGTTGCACCACTTTAAATCTGGATTGATTCAATTACTTTACTGATGTTGCTCGGGTGAATGAAGACAGATTTTTGATTCTCTGAGTCAAATTCTGCAGTTTTTACTCAAGCAAAACTCCAATTAATCCTGAGGAGTTACAGCCTGTATAAAGATGCAAAAATGCTCGAAGGAGGAAGAAAAGCAAAAGAACCCTTTAACTGGCTGTTAACTGTTATTCGAAAGAGCCTTTTACATTTCTGAACCATTATCAGAAAGATGGCACTTGTAAACAAACAGGCAATGGATACCCCAGTTTAATAAATGTTGTATTTTGTTTTATTTGCTTTAAAAGGAGCGATATTAGGGTTATCTCAGTTACAGAGCGTCTCTCCATTAGTAAGTACTCATTCTTTTTAATGTAGGTCTCTGCCTCAAAGGTATTATTTACCTTGGAGAGAGCATTTTTGCCATAGCTCTCCTCTCCTCCCCCTCTTTCTCAAACACACACAAGTAAGCTTGCTCGCCAGGCAAAGCCTCTCTGCCTATGCAGGCCTACCTTTGATGTTGCACACTCCTGAGAAGAGTTAAAGGTATATATTGCTGATTTTAGTATCCATTTGCACTTCGTTTGTTATTGTTTTGAAGAGTGGCACTAGGACCTTGGCTGCTTCTGCAAACGATGAGCCTATGGCATTAAGGATGGATGTGAAAGCCTCATGTGTCTTGAATACTCAGTGGATCTAATTAACAGGTAGAATCGCACCCTGGGTGCTTGAAAAATTGCCAGACACCATAGAAACGAGTCCTTAAGTCCCCGCACCATCTGCACTTCCTTTTCATTGTGGAAGTCTCATTGAAACATGTTTTTCGCCCATTCTAAATTCATTTGTGCGTTAATGGAAAATTCCTGCTGATGGTTTTCCTTTTTATTAAAGCAAAAATCATGAAATTCTTTCGTTCAGCCACGGAAAAGAGTCTCTCAAGCTTTGACGAAATAACGAATCTTTGAATTTGCCTCTGAATACGAGTGGTTTGAATATCATTGCCACAACCTCCTTAAACGACTTTTTAAAGGAGAAAGAAACCAACACGAGCTATGCCCCGCAAAAGCAGAAGGTAGTTGGAAGGCGGGGGATCAACGCATCGGCACCCCCGCGTTCCCGGATTTCCTGCAAGCCTTCCTTCCTTTTTGAAGGCGACTGCCTTTCAACCAGGAGCGGGGTGCTGCGGGGGAGCCCCGGCTGCGGCGGCCCCGGCCGTGCCCCGGCCCGGGGGTCGGTGGCTGCCAGCGGGGCCGCCCCGCTCCGGCTCCCCCGCCGCGCCCCCCGCCGCCGCCCCGCGCTCCCCGGCCGCCTCCCGCTCGGACTCGTCCAGGACCCGGGGGCTCTTTAGGCCGTCGTTACCTGTTAGCTGCCAGCCGGGACGAGATATACCCTCCGGGGATTTGGGTGATTATGTATCCCCAGAAAAAAGAGCCGTGGATCATGCCAACTGTTTCAGGATCCCAATTAAACTTCGCTTTCTTCCAAGGCAAGGGACCGGGAGAAAAGGAGAGAAAGAGAAGAGGAAGGCTGTAATCGTGCCAGGTTAAAGCACTCACCCGCAGTAACCTCACCCCGGGCAGTCGAGGGGGGGGTCTAACCCCGGCGGTGGCACTTGGCACAGGGACAAGGACGCGGGGCGCCGGGCGCCCCGAGCTGCTCGCTCCGCCTCAGCCCACCCCAGCAAAGACTCCGGCTGCCGGCCAGAGAATCAGCAGCAAACCAAACCCGGCAACTGCAACAAACCCAGCACCGCCCGTGCCTCTGCGGGACGCGAGAGGGGCAGGGTCGCTCACGAGTGACCGGAGCCCCGCGTCCCCTGAGCCGCTCGGCCGGGGCAGGGTCCGCGGGGCCGGGCCGGGGCAGCGCAGGGCCGGAGAGCCGCTGGGACCCGCCGGAGCAGCCAGCTGCTGCCCCGCCGCTCGGGGCCGTGCCTGCCGGGCTCGCAAATACAGCCCTGCGCGGGCGGGGGCCGAGGCGTCGCCGGCCCTCCCTGCCCGCACGGCCGTGGCTGCAACCTCTTCCCGTGCAAGGAGTGAGCTATAGGGGTTGGTTTGTCTCCGGACTTGTATATTTAACAGTCATTCACCTCTTTCTCACTACGCTGTAACTCGCTTTAAAGCGGGTCTTATCATTTACGCCTTTTATCAACGCAAATTCTTTCACCCTGGTGTTTTCAAACGTCCCTCCCCGTCTCCGTTACAGCGCGGCGAATCCGCTGGCAGGCGCTTATTCGACGCCCTCCTTCCCCCATCCCCTACATTTGTTTTACGAGATAGCTGCGTTTTTCAAGGTTGTGTGCAAAAGGAAAAAAAAAAAAAAACAACAACCTGCCCGCAATTAGTACCGCCAAATGGAGCTGGGAACCGAAAAGGAAAAATATGAATAATGGGTAGAAATTGTTTCTCCGTCCAGAACGGCGGCGGGGCCAGGCGGTGCGAGGGGGCCGCCCGCCCGGGCCGGGCAGCATCGCGGGCTGAAGCGGGGGAAGCGCCGGGAAAGCGTCAGAGCCCGTCTCGCCTGCGCTAAGGTGCTTGACCTGTGAGTTGTACTGGGAGGACATGGGATTTACGAGGGAAGGGTTCCCACCTCTTTAATAATTTTTCCTCCTCGGTGTATGGTGCTGTTATTGACCATATCCACGATGGCCACTCCCAAGTTACATCGGATCCCGAAGGAAATGCAGAATCCCAGTCCACTCATGATGGCAATGATGTACCTCCGGGGCAGCCCGAAGCAGGTACAGTCGCACAGCGGGGCTTTCTTCTCGGGCATTTCCATGGGCTTTCCATCTTCCGTCAGCTCGATGGTGTCCCCGGGCTTCTGCCTCTTCTCTAGGACTCTGCCCGACACAAGAAGGGAAAGTCAAGCCCTGGCCGCCTGAAGGCACAGCCACTGCGGGTAGCTGAAGGCTTAAGTTCACCTCTCCCCCCGCCCCTTTGGCTCCATTTGAGGATTTATTCCTTGTTTTCCATTCACCTTCAGCTGTTCTTTAGCAATGACCTGTGGGAGTCACGATTAGTCATCCCCAACTCCCCCCGCCACCCCGCCGCAGAAGCCCAGGGAGGAGCTCTAGCTGAGAATTGCTCATCTATCATTAAAGACTTCTGCTTAAATATGTAGGACGCATTAAGAAGACATCATCTGTAACCACTGCAGAGGCGCCATGTTGGGTAGCCCAAGAGGCATAGTATGGAAACCGACACAGGCTGTTGGAGAAGGTTTCATTCCCTCCTCGCTGGATCAGAAACACCAAGGGGGATGATCTTGGCGTGAATCTCGCTTCAGGTCTGGGAACAAAAGAAATATTAACAGAAAGGGAGGGGGGGCGATGTTGCTACTTATTTTAGGTTTGCAAAATGGCTGTCACATGCAGTGGAAGAAAACATGACCGTCTTTAGAGAACTGGCATCTCCGGAGAAGTCTTTCCAAAAGATAGTATCTGCTCAGCTAAACGTTGTGAGAGTGTGATCGCTTAGCAGGTTTAACCTTCCCAGATCAGCTTTAAGCTCGATCTCATTGCCCCCACTCCCTTGGTTTTACATGAGAATCCTATCTCCTAGAAAACAATGTCCAGGAATCCGAAGGGGAATGGCTATTTGCAGCTATTTCGAATCAACAGAAAAATACCGACACACCACACCCCCCCGCCCCCGTCATCCACGAAAAGTGACTTAGAACATTTCGGTTTATTTCTTCTTTGCTGGAAAAGCTTTAAAAACGCCGTGCCGGTAGTAAGAAAGATCGGGTGTAGCGAACGAGTGTCCTGTGCTGAATCTCTTAATCTTCTTTTGCAGTCACTGAGATATTTGAAAGGCAGAAAGACTAACCGCTTAAACCTAGCTCCATCGTCCTGAGGAGCGAATATGTGACCATTCCCCGACCCTCGGGACTCTCCGAGCGCTGCCCTCAGCCCGGCTCTAGGGCTGTTTTCTCACGTCAGAAATCTCCTCGGAGGAGCATCTCTTTGAGGTTAACTCATCCGGCTAATGGGGCAGTAACAATTAGCAGAATAAGGCTCAAAAGGTTCTCCGTCTTTTGGAGAAAATACAAGGATTTTCTCCAGTAGTTACTCAGTTGAAATCCTCCCGATTTTTCTTTGCTGCGAGAATTATTGCCGTGCTTAAAGACCGCAGCGTTAAGAAATATCTGAAAGTTGTGAATAAAACAAAACACCGTGGTTTTAATATTCAAAATTCGTTCGTGCGAATAAAGAATGATGTCGAAGTGTCTTCTCCCGGAATGGGCTTCTCGTCTTCGGGAAGACACTGAGGTATAAGGGACAGGGAAACTCTTTTAATTCTAAGAATCGGAAAGGAACTAGTTCAGTCCCGTGCGTTGAAAAAGATTCGTAAATCGCGCATTGCTTAATCAAGGGGGGAGTTCAAACGGAGTTTTGCTGGAAAATACAAACACCGTTTCTCCATTATTCGCTGTGTGATAAAAAGCTGTAGACACGATCTTTTTATGTATATGATGTAGAGTCTTTTAGGGCGAGAAAGAGGTTTATTTCCTTAATTACATTTTAAGCAGTTATTCTGGGTTATCAGTATTTCTTTTTCTGACCGTTGAAAACGACTTAAATATGACCAAAACCTGTAGGATATTCCCTGCGTTGTTGATGGCTTTGGTTTTGCTTTTGGCTTTTCAAAATTATACTCTTCCTACTAAAACGGAAAATCTTGATTTTGTCTTTATCACTTCACTGATCTGTCCCCTTCCCTGAAAATGGCAGCAGAAGTTGTGACTCATGCTGTGGAACAGCCTTGTGCCTGTGCCCAACACTGCCGCATAGGTATGGAAAAAAGACTTTTACGTGACCTACCCTAGGCAGATAGATCCGCAGTTGCCTTTAATCTGAAATTCGAAAAAAAAAACCAAACCCCAAAAAAAGCCAACACCAAAAAAACAACTTCGGGGTAATTTCTAGCAGAGAGGACAATCGAAAATACATTGGAATTTCACAGACTCTTCTCAAACGTCCTGGAGGTCACTCAAGTCGCCAGACTGGATGGAGCACGATGTGTCAACTTTAGTGCATACACTTTTTAGGTATGCGAGAATTTGGGCTTGTTTGTCTGTGTGTACAGGGCTCGAAGAGGGTAGAAATGTTCTGTACACACAGAAACATACTGTTGAGTGATGTTTTTGAGTTTAGCAATTGCAGTTGTGTATTACTTATAAGAGAAATGGATGCTTCTCAAGGCAGGCGGATAAATAATTAAACACATCCCTCTATATGTTTCAGCTTCAGGAGAAAAAAAATCGTTCGGATATCAATTATTTATACATCTCCATGTTTATCTTCCTCTGACGACGAATTACACAAGGGACAAGACTAATCGAAACCAGGAAAGATTATTATTATTATTTTTTAATGATTGGTAAGGGCAGGGGGAAAGATCCTGTGACTGCATTGCAAATTTAACACGGAACACAAATACAGGGAGCTGCTCTTTCCTAATTATGATTTCAAGATGGGATCCTGTTTTTGTGGGAGAAAGATGGGGTAATCTTTCGCTACATATTTACCGGCACCATCTACGAATCAGATAGAGAAGTTACGAGGGTGCCATATTGAGAAGCTTCAGCACTAGTTTCCAGGATCCAGATTATATCAGCAGTGTCTCAGCAGCTCCCAGCCCCTCCACCACTAACCCCCCAAAGCATTCGACCTCCTTCAGCAGCTGGCGCTTAAGAAAAGCTTCCAATTATTTCTAGGAAGAAGAGTCCTGTAAGAGATCTCAGTCTTACCTGTAGAGTTGACCAAGCGATTTTCCAGCAAAATTCTTCAATCCCTCCTTGCCAGGGGTCAAAATCCTTTGTTTTACCGACTCCATTCCTGCAGGGGTGCTCGCTGGCTTCTGCTCTGCTCTGGATAGGGCACTGCTACGAGCAACGATGGTTCATATTGGTTTAATCTCTTAACTTTCCCCCCTCATTAAATGGCTATCGGTGCACCTCCGGGTAAAGGCAGAGTGAGAGAAAGCGTGCGCGCGTGTGTGTGAGAGAGAGGGAGAGACGGCGTGCGGAGCCGGGGGGGGAGAGGGCGAGGGCGAGGGAGCGCGCCTGTGTGCGGCAGCCGGCGGGGAGTCTGAGAGCGCTGCAGGCAGCCCCCGGGTTTCCCGGCAGCGCGGAGTTGCCAGGCACGGTCAGAAAGTCTTCTCGGCCTCGCAGGGTTCGGTGGTGGCGGGTGGAGGCAGTGCCATGCCCGGCTGGCAGGGGACGGAGATCCCTCTGCGGGAGCGTTTCAAAGCAATCTCGGTTTGGCGCTGGCGGCGTCCCCGGCTGTAGAGCTGGAGGGGGAGGGGTGCGATTCGCCGCCGTAGGCAGACAGCTGCGAAGTACCCCGCGCGCCCGGAGCCGCTGGCCAAACCCCTCGGACGGCGAGGAGCCCCGGCCTGCCCGCGCTGCCCCCGCCCGCCCACCCGCGCAGCGCCGCTCCCAGCGCGGCCGCGCAGGTCGCGCCCCGAGGCGACGGCGGAGGCGAGCGGCACCCTCAGGGCGCCGCGCCCCGTCAGCACCGCGGACAGCGCCGCGCCCCCGTCAGCACCGCGGACAGCGCCGCGCCCACTCCGCGCGCGGGGGCGGGCGGCGCTCCGCAGCCCGCGGGGAGCCGCGCCCTCCCCTCCCGCCCGCGCCCGCGCCCGCGCCCGCGCCCGCGGGGAGCGGCGCCGCGCCAGCGGGGCCTCGCGGGGGCCCACCGTCGCCGCCCTCCTCGGGGCCTGCCGGAGGCCGCGGGCAGCGCCACGCCGCGGGGCTTGCCGCACGTCGGGGCGAGCGCCGCTGAGCCGTTCGCACTGCTGGTGCGGAGAAGGGACACGGCCTTCGTGCAGTCGGTCGCACTTCTGGGGAAACGGGGCACTCGTGCAAATAATACGCTCCTGCTATAAATAGGCAACAGCTACCCTAAAGGTATATTTATCTCTACAGCCGTATTTACTCGCACAGCTTATTTCATAGCATATTAGGCATCCATTAGTGACTGCTTTCTCTTAAGCATTTAATATCTTCCATCTCTTTTGTGTCCTCTGCTTTCATGCCTCTGAGAAGGCCAGCGTAACATGTAGACTTGATTTGTGGTATTTACAGAACTGGAATGAGCCGGGCACGTTCTGAACAGAATTATTTTTCTTTCCAGAATCCAGCAGTAATTTTCTGACTTTAATCGCTTCGAAGTAGATTGAAGATGCAAAACGTACTATTTCTTTCTAAGTCATAACCGTTACATTTCTCTTAGGCTTCGTGTTAATCTTAAAGTTTCTGTAGATTTGTTAATTAAAAAAAAATAATGTATAACTTGTGCTCTAAACAAATCCTTCTGAAATTATTAACGTCCTTCACTTACCTAGTTGGTGACAAAATGTAAACAGCAGATTTTAAAAGTAAGATTCCCTGATGAAAACGTGGGTTGTAGCTGCAGTATCCTAGAAGCAACTGCTCTTTGGATTTATAGAAATAGTTTTTCTGATGTTGCCCTCTGGTGGAGGGTTAATGAAGGTTTCCAGCAGCAAAGCACGGTTATACAAGAAAGACCAATCATTGTAATATCGAAATTCCCATAATGACTAATCCGTGTAGAATTTCAATATTTCCTTTCAAAGTTGTAGAAGAACTACAAAGTACTAGCGTCGAAAATGAATTAAAACTACATGTAATTGAAATGTTGCTAATTAGCCTCATAACACAGAGCTGATTTCTAAATCATGGTAGGTACTGAACCTGGCTTTCAGCATAGGTTTCAGTACAGCATCTTCACTACCATTACGCTGCCGAAAAGATTTTTCCCACTACATGCAAAGCTGCACAGTTATATAAGCAAGTCTTCCCAGTTTTTCATGGCTCCAGTGTGCCATTGCAGATGCTCAAAGGAAACCCGTATTAATAGATTTTTTTTCTGAGGGGCAGCAGGGACAGGAAATCATTTAGCAGGAATGAAATGGGATTGCATTCCGTAACGCAAGCCTTTCAGAAAAGTACTGAGCACTTTTCTGAGCTGGAATTTGAGACTGTAAAGTCTGCAGGGCAAAGGTGCTTTGTTTATTTGCACACTATGTACAAGGAGCTCTGGCTCTTTTTTTAGAAAGCTCAGCACTGGCATGGTTTTGATGCTATGGGTACTCAGTAGCAGCAATAATTATTAGTAAAATAATAGCATTTAATAAGTAAATGATGACTGATTTGGGAAAGAGAAATAATTTACCATATCACATGCAAATGAATTTAAAGGCCAGATGAGACATTCCTGGGTGTAGACTCTCACTAGAGGAGAACTAGTTAGTCCTTAACTGGATAAAATATGCAAAATAGCTAACAACCCTGGTATAGTAAAATGCTACAGTGACTCGGCTGCTGCTGTAGCCATCAGAAGTAGAAATGTTATGTCTATCACATGTTATATCTGGATATTACTCAGACACATCCCAATCAAGCTCAGCTGTTTTGGTTTCACACGAGGCACTAATAAGAGCAGCAGAAAGCTAATGTCATTAGTGTTATAAAATATGTACAGACCTGTCAGCTTTTTTAACATTATATATTAGTTATTTAACCTTGGTAGAATAAGCCATTTCTAGAAGAAACAACACATAGTATTAATATATGTTATCAAAATTGTTATCAATAATTATTTCCATAATGAATACCTGCCACAGACAGATTCCTCTTGCAAAAGGCCTAATTCAAACTCCAGTGAAATCCCTGTGAGTTCTTTCCACTGGTGTCAGTGGCAGGTGAAATAGGATGTAATGCAGAAAATTCTAGTCCAGATATCACTGCTAAATGTTCACGTATTGACCAGAAGGAAAGCGATTCAGTCAAAAGTCACCCCGTAAAAAATGCAGTTCTGAAAAGGCTCTAAGAATATCTGTGGGATGATATGGTATGATGCAGGATGCTGCAGATGCCTGCAGTTTTTCACACAGAGCAGAAAGCTTATTGTTTAATCCTGAAATCTTCTAATTAAATACAATTTTCTTCGCCTGATAAGATTTTCTTTTTCTTTTGCTTGTGTGAAGGCTAAAGGATTGAGTCCTTACCTGCCCTTTTGTTTCTATAAATAGTTCCTTTGACAAGTTTCTGATTGAGCTATTTCAACAAGTTAATTGAAAGAGATGAAGAATTACAGGTCTGGTTCTTAGCTCAGTTTTTCTTATTACTATAGATCTAATCTCCACATTTTCCACAATAACCCTCAAACTAGTGTCTAAATATAGTATAATCCTTTTAGAGGACTACAAAGTCAACACAGCAACATACAATTCTCTTCACTAAGTTTTAGTCTTGCTGAAGCAAACTACACCCATAGCTAAGATTTCCATCCGTGATACATACCAGTGATTTAAAAATGCAATTTATTTAAATTCCATTTTTGACATTATCTTTGCTGCTGATACACTGCAATAAGGATTTTCTCTTTCCCAAGTGTCATGCATGCAGAGCTTATAAATGAATATGTATTTTATGATTCATTCTGAAAAATAATCATATATGTGTTACTTTAAATTCATATGATCATACAGATTCAACCGAAGAGATTTTGTTTTCCCCATCTACTGAAAGGCGACAAAATACCGTTCTTAATGATACACTATCATCTTCAGAAATAAATTATGTGCTTAAAGTCTTAGTTATGCCATTAAATACATGTCTGTAATACAGGGTCATTTGGGACTGAGGACAGCATAAGCATGCCTCAAAAACTATGATCTAATTCTTACTCCTAGTTATGGTAGCTGTCCATTGAATCCAATGGAATTTGATGTCACCTTAAGAACAAAGCAATTTTTTAACCTTCTTTGGGACTGCAAAATCCCAAAGCAATACCACGATAATGATCTTGCTTGTCAGGCCACCAGGAAGAAGGTTGTCTGGAAGAAGCAACAGCTTTGTAAACTCTGTTTCACTAAACTATTTATTGAAAATAAATATTCAATATTTCAAAAAAATATTGAAATAAAATCTTGTGGCAAGCCCTTGACCGAAGAGGCAGAAAAGGGGGACAAAGAGATTGTTTTAAACCAGGAGCTTCCTCATTCTCCCTGAAAGTTTGTGAGGGTCACTCCCTAGAACAACTCAGGTGGGCTTTTTTTTTATCGTCCAGTGTCATGATGGGTGATTCACAGCAACAACTGGACAAGTCTCTTGAAAAATCACACAATCAAGCAATTTGAGGATTTAGATGTAGCGTCCACGTGTTGACACATTAAAGACATGTCTATGCTGAATCCTGCACTCCAACCTGTAAAGATTCCTGAATCCCAGCTAAAACTATGTGAAGTTGGGTTGACAATACTTTATAGATGGTTTTGCCTTTTGGAGATAATCCAGCAGTGGCTAAACATATATCGTGTGAAACAGCCTCGTTCTTTTTTGTGCATATAACTCCAGACCTAGGTTGTGTGCACAATGTGGTTATTATGTCCTGTTGAGAAGTGTATTACACAACGGTGTTGAAAGGAGTAGCTGTAATGTGCCGTAACACTAGAAGTTCACAGAATTTCTTTCTGTTTCCTTCTGACCTGTGTCGCTTACATCTTGAATGATATTTTAATTTCCTGAACTGTGGGCCGGATTGGTAATTTATGTGCTATAAAACAAACATGGCAGAAGTTGAATTGTTGGATCAGATGTTGGCTCAGTGTCTCTACACCAGTGCAAAGACTGTTTATCTTTCTCCTTTTGCGTCCCAAAAAGAACAGGCTTGAGCTGAAACACGCTAAAGAATGCACGTGTCTGGGCAAACATACACGCTCACATGGAAGATCACTCGCAACCAGCTCGTGCTTCTTGGAAATAGAAATCTGGAACTTTGGGCCAAGATCACAGGGACAAATAGAAAAATCTGGCAGGAAGCTGGCCGCAGAGGCAAAATAAACTATGACTGTGGATTTTGTCAAGCAAAGTCATGTAGCTTTTCCTCTACTTCAGCTCAGTGTGATATATGACAGCTTAGAGCTTGTAAATTGGGCTGCTCTCTTTCAGATGCCCCATTCAGTTGCTAGAACATTATTACATTGCTTTGCCAATAGCCTAACAAGCACAAGAAATGACACATAATAAAGGACAGAAGTTGCACACTAATTTTTCAGGGTGATTTCTAGTTTTAAGCTGAACTGGAGGTAATTTGCCCAGAAATCTCTGCACTAACATAGATGATGAAACACTCTAATGACTTGCTGCAAAGCCTGGTATTTGGAACGTTGCTATTGCTTTCTGAGAAGGCAACAATGGTCGTTTAAAAAAAAAAGAAAAAAAGGCATAAAAGTATCTGAAAGCTGCACTTTTTGGAATTAAGGAATATCTTATTTTCAAGCGTATAAATTCATAGTGTTGACTCTAATGGCAATGCCTAATTTTCAGGTAATCACGGTGCGTTTGGCTCGTGTAGCAGAGCAGGTTCGTTATGGTGTTGAAGCTGTTGCTTCAGCCCTCTAGTGGCAAAAGCCATTAGGGCACTAGAAGTGCAGTCAGTTTTTATGTTCTACTAGTACAGCGGATTTCACCGTGAAAAAAAACAACAAACCAACCCATTAGGTGATTTGCAGTTACTATATATGACTACTCCACGGCTGGAAATTTTCCCGTTACATTACGTAAAGATTTATTTATTTCCTCCTTCCTCCACTTCCTGTCTAAAATCTAGTTTGTTTTTAATATTAGCAACTAGATTAAAAAAAAAATCTCATAAAAATCCACCCAATAGCAAATGCCTTTTAAATCATGAAAGCAATGATATTCATGTTAAAAATCTTTTTTTTTTTTTTTTTTTTTTTTATATCTGTGGAGAAATTTAACAGTATCAAATATATTTATCTTGAAAGTAAATGGGAGTGCTTATCTTCTTCCCAGATATTACAGGAACATCTGTTCCTTTGAATTCCTGTACTGCTCCGTGAGTTAAATGCAAAGGATCCCGAAGGACTTCAAGCCCTCTGTCATGTTAGACAGACAGAAACGCCCCTACCTCTGGGGGTGAGCCGCAGCAGCAATTCTCTTAGTAGCCAAGAAAGCTATGCAACACTCGGTGAGTGGGATGCAATTACCCACAATGAAATTTAGCCAAGGATTGCAGCATATTATCCTATCTTTTATTAATATGATGGTTAACGATCTTTTATATCATTAATCTATCATTATTTTATTGTTCCATGATGTCCATCATTGGACTGTTTAACAGCTTAGGCAAGGCTTTTACGCAAGAGTCGGTTTGGTCTTAGTGCTAGTCAGGTCTCTTCTCACTCCATGAAAAACCTTGAGGGAAATGTACAAATTGAAGACTGTATTATGGTGCCTTTTTATTGCTAGAATTAGAAAATCAGAACCAGATTTTCTAAGGCTGCAGTAGTCCTTTCTTTTCTGTTGACTTGTCTCTTAACATTATTTTAAAATGTATTAAGAGAAGTTTGGGGAGGATTTTCTGTTGATTCAGATTACAGGTCGCACTGATTTGAACAGGGCTTAAATCTATTATAGACAGTCATTTGCTAGGAGAACTGTTAAGGAGATACCAAAGGTAACTTCAGATAGATCATTTGATCAGGAAACTATTCCTGGTGGGGAAAAACAACCCAACACAATTCATAATAGATATTTGGAAAATGGTTGTGCTTAGTGTAACAGGGACCCGCCATCTGAGTTTGTGGGCAGACTCTCGGACTACAGTGTTGGGTCTGGGATTGATATTACAGCCTGAATTTGTCACTCATTATTTTCCATGCCTCAGGTTTTTTTGGTTATGAAAGAGGGAGAATAATCCTTATTTAGGACAAACATTGATTTGCCAATAGACTAAATTAACCCAAAATACATAAAATGCTGTGTAGGAAGAATGTATAGAGATTCTATTACCTGTAAAGCAGTTTCTGTAAGGAGAAACACATACAAAAAACTGTAATTAGTAATCTATATCCACAAAGTATAATTTGCTAGTGATACAGACAGCCAACACATTCCGCCTTCACCACTAGACTCTGCCAGAACAGGTTGCAGTGATCTAAGGACACTTCTGTATTTTCAACTGCTATACTATAGCTTTTCTATGTAGAAGGATATTGAGACAGTGTGTATAACTGTAGCAAAAAATAAATAAGGAGGAAGTATGTGTCTTCAGTTGATGTTTGGGGTTAGAGGAGTCTGTAGAAAGTGATTCTCACACCTTCCCAAGAAAGAACCACGTTTTTCACTGAGGGGGGGCTTCTATTCATCCCATATTTCCTTCTTCAGTTTTATTCCTTGACAAGCTGACAACCATCACACGAATTTAAGACTGAATGTAATCACATTTCATCTCTTAAATTTCCTTGGAATCAGCCTAATAGAATTGTCTCCAATCTGGATCCAAAATAAGAAAATAAGGAATTGGGGGGTGGGGCGGGTGTTCTTATGTCATATGTTTGCATCCGTGTCAGATAACACTAATCCAAGCTAGCAATGCCAGCATATCCTCAAATGACCAGTATTTTAATCAGAAGACTCCCATCATTTTATTTATAACATAAAAGCAAATATTGCTTGTTCTATGAGCATCCGAATGAATGCATCTGGCTCCCTGAGGCTTCCTGTCTTCAGTAACCCTAGTTTTCTACTACCCCCTCCTCACACCAGGCCCTGGTAAGGATCTATGAGAACTCCAGTCCTCCCCTGCATGTTCCCTAATGCTTCCCTGTCAGCATCCTTCATTCCTGTCATGTCACCAGCATGCCTTTTCCCTCTCCCTCATCTCTTATTTTTCTTTACAAAACTGCTTTTGGTAAACTATTTTTCTGAAAATTGTAGAGAACTCTTAACTCTGGCACTTTTATGTTTCTGGGAAATTTGACTGAAATAGCTTCAAAAGTGATTATGAAGGGGAATGGACACACACACAAAAAAGTGTAAGTCTTATTTCATTAGCAAACTGGACTGAAACAATCAGCGTTAGATGTTGTTTTTGTTGATATCCTGTGTCATTAACAGCGGAAGTTATCTTTGGTATTACTCTAGCTTTTGAGAAACAATTCCTCTGCTTTCTATAAACCACAAAGGTCTCACCTCTTTTACACTTTTTACTTAAAAAGTGCTAGATACCTTCTTTGGAGAACATGTCCATGGGTTTGAAGGCAGAAAAGTCCAAATGTTCTTTTTCTTACCACAAGATACAAAGGAAAGCCAAAGACTGTAAAAGGTTTTGAGGGACCGCTATTCCTGTTGGTTTGTTGAATACATAAGATGTTCCTCATCCCCTGGAAACATTAGAGCAGCACATAATTCAAGACAACAGGAAAACCTCTGCTTTATTTTAGGGCACTGCTAATGAGCTCAATGGTGATTACATTTGTTCCATAGGGCAGGGGGGAAGATCGGGGTATCACATAGCTAGCTTTAGGCCAAAGCACTCCACCCATCCATTTCAAAATATCTCTGATCTCTAAATGTAACTAAAAATATCAAGTTCTCAGTTCAGATCCCTTTTCTAAATGTCACAGGGAACACCCTCAAGCTTAGGCTTCACGTGCATTTCATTTTATAATCTGGTGTTTAAGAGTAAATATTTTATATCTATTTTTTCTTATTGTTTGTTATAAATAAATCATCACAGAACTGGTGGATTAACTACTTGGTTCCACTAAAGGAAGCTGTGGTTCCAAATGTGTTGTGTAGTGCCATGGGGTGATATTAGCTTTGACAGCTACACTACAGTGGCACTGCTCATGATTAGGCTCTAACAGGCACAAACTGAAATGGGTGGAGTGCTTCTGGATCCTTATTTAGCACCTTAATTTTATATATAGATATACCAGATTAAGCCAGGCACATCCACACATTTAGGACCATGGTCTTGATTCACTTCCAAGTCTGTCCTTCCTCTTCCTTCCCAGGTTCCTCTGGATGTAGTTAGCCAGAAATTCAGATGTTTCAAGGAATGCCTCTGGCTTATTCATTTCCATCTGGGTCAAACTGAGCCCATTGATTCTTGTGTGACTCAGTCTCTGTGTGACCAGTTCTGATGTCTTTAGCTACTCCCGGGCTTCTCCTACAGAGGAGGTGAATTTTAATTACGTATTTAGTGGTCTATTACAAGACTTGGAAGTTCAAACAGTTCAAAAGACTTATGCTCAACCTTCAGCCCTTACTAGGCTCAGGGTTTGCTTGTCTGTCTCTTAAGTTGGCATTTTCATCATGAAAGCCAGGACAAGCTTTTCTGTCTTGGTTTTCAGCCCAACAGCCCTCAGCTTAACAGCTGACATCTACTGGGCCTTCACCATGGACTTTTACCGCGTTGTGTCTGATTATTACAACTCATTCTGTACCTGAGGCACCTTCTGGCTTCTCGTGTGGCAAAGATTTTCTGGCTGCTTCCCTTTTCTACCCAAAGGGCACTGTTTTATGTTTTTCTTAACTGGCTTTTTGTTTCTCACAGCTGGCGAAGTGATTGGTATTACCATTAGTGCTATCTCTGTATGCTGTGGTGTATGATCTGTGAATCCCACTCTGTTTGCCAAAGCCAAATACTAAAGTGTAGATAGAAAGCTCTTATAAGGCAATGCTACTTATTCTCTGTTTTAGTGTTACAGAAACTTCTCAATCCATTAGAAAATAACAATTTAAAGAGGGAAAAAGACAAATGTCAAAGTCTCTGCTTGGGCTGTATTCCTACCTAACTCAGCAGGAGGCATGTCTCTGCAGAATATCAAAAAAGGAATTCAAGATTTGGCCTTCCATACGCAACTAACTTTAATGTGCACATTGCATTTTACCAGTGGTCCATCTTTAGCTGAGAACCCTTCTATACACAGTTTCACATCCTCTACGTTCTCCTTTCAGAAGTGATGCCAGTTCCTCAAAAATCATCTTACCATTTGGTTGTTCTAAAGCCCCCTTGAGGAACACGTATTTCTTAGCTATTAAGCCTGCTTTATCCATGAAAAATATGCATTACGCTACAGCCAAGCAAAGATCAAGACTGAAATGTGTATAAATATGTAAGAAAAGGTAGGCTACGAGCACAGTTCTATCGCTGTTCGCCAGATGTCCTGAGATCACACCCTGGGGGCTGCAGCTAGGTAATTAATTTCTGCAACACATAACTTGTTAAATTTAGCTGTTTGTTTTCTTGTTCTCTCTCACTTAATATTTTCCTGCAGTTCCAAACTGTAAGTCTCACTTTGTATATAATTCCAATAAAATCACTGGGGCTATTTCCAGAACAAAGGATCTAAACTTTCTTACAGGGATCCAAATCGTGCCATGTTTTCTGTGCAGATCATTTTTTCCCCTTATCATGATAGACTGACTTTTAACTCAGTAAGGAAGGTACTAGTTGTACCTATTTTCATTTTGTTTTATTTTGTTTTGTTTTGGAGTGATGCATGTGTCCGGTAATTGGTCTGAGACTGCCAATTCATTCACACCTAACATGTTGTTATATATTCCTTTTTTCTGGATGTCTTCTGCTTTCTGAAGGGCTGAACACATCAGAAGCGTTACAAAGGCTAGCCTTTGTGGCCTTTGGAACAACAGGGTTCATGTTTTTTTGACTTTCTGTTAGGAATAATCACATAGTCATCAAAGCTCTGAAATAACTACATATCCCCTAACTGAATGGCTGGAAAGCAAATAGTCCCTAAAAATCCATTCCATCAGTCACGTCTTCTTCACTTCCAAATTCTCCTTTATTATGAGGCCCCCATGGCTCATGGAAACTCCTTTCCCTGGAGGCAGCTTATCTTTAATAAAAATCTCCACTGAATCCATGAGTTCAATCAGTCTCATATTACTGAGTCACTCTTGGTGAATTGAGTTGGTCTTCTGCTTTTCACAGACAAATTTACTTGGCAGGCTGCCCATTTCTTTCCATTTATGACAAGAATATTAACCACTCTCTGAATGGTGCGTGCTCCATCATCAGTGCACATCATAAATCATTGAGAGGTACTTTCGCATCTGGTTAATATTACACCTAAGGGCTTCACGCAGCGCACGCTTTCCTGGTCTACATGGGCATCTTTCCTTTGCTCAGGTCTTGTACCTTGACTAGTGTTCTCCAAAAGGCTTCATAAATCAATTGCTTGTCTTTCAAAAGCTGCCCTATACTCTCCAGCACTTCTAATAGACTTCAAAATGATCCTCATTAATCCTTCTTCACTAAAAGGATGGGTGACCAATCATACAGCCTGAAGGAGATGGGAAAATATGACCAGTGAGGGAAAGAGAGAGCAAGATTCTCTCTTAAGTCCATGTGGAGCCCGGGGAGGTCAGATAGTGTAAAAAACAGCCCAAGTTTCTCTACTCAAACTCAACCTCAAGGAATATGGCCTTAAATACAATAGGACTTTCTCCCGAGTGCTAGCATTTTTTCAGGAAATCTCACGATTCACGTTCTGGAATTGCTTTCCCATACCACTGGCAGGTTATCAGCCTGAAAGTAGGCCATAACTAGACCTTTTGTGGGGGGTGAAGGGGGTTTCTGTTTCACATGTATATTCTTTTTTTCCAAAATACTCTATGCCTCATCATCCCATGCCTCATCTACCCTGTTTCCCTGTAGTAGGGTAATGAGCAGTTTACAGATCCAGTGGTTCTCAGCGTTTGAATGAGTGTCTCTTTATCAGCAGAAGTGGGATGGCAAATGTACAGGACAGCTGAATCACCTTCTTCTCCAAGCTTTTTCTTAATTTAATCCTTGTTTTTTCCACAAAAGGTTAGAGGAACATAAACAGGAAAAGATCACCTGCAAAATTAAAATAATTCTAAACAGTTGATCGTGTTGCTAAATATTTGGGCCCAATTCTGATGATACCCTTAACAAATACTTGACCAAAGTGTAACTTCATTAGTTTTTCTGCTAGTAGCTACTCCAAGAGAAGTCAGGCTCAGAAGTTCTTTGTGCATCAGGAGGGAAGACTGAGTAAACTGAGCATGTGCAAGAACTTTTTTCTTCTTGATTACATTCAAATACCTGATACTACTCAGGACTTTTATTTATGAATTGGCCTAAGATTAGTTCTCCAGCTAATACGAATAGGCGACCAAGCATATCTAGTCTGTCTGACAATAAGGCCACATGACAACCCACACATGCAAGTAGCTGAAATGCAACTTGAATGTGCGAATTGGTAACTCAGTCTTGCAGAACAAGATCAAAGATCGAGAATCGCAAGTAGAAAACTTTTTGCCTTTGATGATAACAAAAAAAAAAAGAAAAGTTCTGTTCTTATTATTTTAACATATTCCCAAAAGCATTCTTAATAACCCTTTAGAAAATTTTGTATGATTTAAAGCTCTTTCAGTTTAAAAACTGTCCACATAGAAGTTTTTTTCATGAAAAATCCTATTTTAGAAAAAATGGGTTAACAACCAGGAAATAAAAGTAGGGGAATCATTTCATTTGCCAAAAATGGTGGGTCAAAATGTGCTAACTCCTTTCATTGGCATTTCTAATAGTACATGGGATGTATTAAAGCAATAAAAGAAATAAACAAACAAATCTTGTTGAAGAGATCAGTTGTGAGTCTTCAAAAGAAAATTTTGAAAGCATAACTTTTGTCAGGGTTTTAGTTTTTCATTGCCTATTTCGCTTCATTCAAAATCACAGAATATTCAGGGTTGGAGACTGACAATTGCGGTGCCTGAAGCCATTTTGCATGATCCCTGAAGTTGCCCACATTAGCAGTCTTTAGAATATCAGCATGAGTGTCAGTCTGTTTCCTACATATACGGTGTAATCCCATCTTGGGAAGTCGATGGGGCTTTGCTATTGATTTCAATGGCAGAAAAGTTTTCATTTCTTCAGCTAATATTGTGGGAGGCTGGAGTTATACAGATGCCCTCTGCTGCTGACTTTTCTGAATTGTGCTGTTACAAAATGAGGAGGCTACTCCGATAACAACCTGTTCTCAAAAATCCCCACCAGCTAAGAACCAGCAGAAAGGATTGATGCAAGTATTTAGGCTGCATGCTGCCATCTTCAGAAAGTGTCCACCCACCCAATGGGTTTCCTGGCAGTGGGCCACCATGCTCTCGAAAAGATGCAATTTTTTCTTCACAAGGGTTAAGGAAAACAAAGGAAGGCAAAAATGGAATACCTAAGTTTGGTGAGTGGAATACCTAAGTTTGGTGAGTTTATTCCTGTTAAGAAAAGGAAAAGAGGGCTCCATTTGTCAGCATCCTCATGCTGCTGCAGTTTAACAGTAGCGAGTACCAACGAAGGGCAGCAAGCAGCCCGAAACTGCACAGCTCAAGGAAAGGAGGAGTGTTGGAGAGGTGAAGCTGGAAACTACGTAGATGCAACAAATACGGTTGTTGTTTGGACACGTCTGAGCACTGACAACGGAGGTGACTGGCACACTGGCCAGGGTAGTCATTGTCCATATGGGGAGGCAAATCAGAACCCACCACTGTTTAACACCCTCAAGGATTTCAGTAGATGCATCAGGGCCAAATAGTGATCCACGCTCCGACATGTGACAAAACAGATGTTACTGTAGTAGCAAACGTGGTGATCTGTCCTGGTTATCTTGCAAAAAACATCTCAAAAGATACAGTGCAGCTGGCTCAAATGGCAATCAGAAAGGGGAGGATTAGGAGATACATGGTTTCAGCTAAAACCAGGCTGCAAAGGAAAATCATGCTCTCTGAGCCCAGCATTTCTCCTGGAAGATGAAAATACAGATAACAGAGATGTTCATTCCGCCCCACAGATGGGATGAAGAAAAAGCCCCTGGAAGAAAAGTCCTGTGAACAGTGTCCAAGACGGTATCTGCATTTCCACAAAAATCTGTTTCTGTTTTCTATCCAAATTCAGAGACATAAAGCACGATGTTTCCACTTTACGTGACAGACGTCTTCTCTCTGCGTTACAGTTAACATGAACATCTTGTGATTGCCTGTATCATTATTGCCAGTTCTGAGAAGAGATTTATGGTAGGACTGTCTTCATTTTTTTAGGTGTTTGACATTTTACTGACAAATCACTATGGTCTGATCAAAGGCATTAAAATCGACAGAGAAATTCCTATGTACTGCTTTGGATTGGCCCTATCAGAACACCTCCAGGCCCAGCTGCTGTTCCAGCATGCTTTAAAAAGCGACAAGGAACATGTTCTTCGAAGACAATGATCCCGTATCACTTGCTTTTCCTACGCTAAATAATATCAACCCTTTTGCAGGACAGAGGTTGAATTATAAAGTTTCCGAATGACTGAGAATTTTGTGCATTTGTGTGCCAAATATACGCCAAATAACTGGCATTTATTGCAGAATGAAGAAACTTGCCAAGGTAGCCTTACAGGAAGTTGTAATTGCTCTCTCCACAAAAGAAACTGAAGTTACCTTGCTCAGCACTTGCCCCATCCTCATCAGACACCCTGAGCTCTTTGGAAAAGGTCTTGCTCCTGTGACTGTCTTTGTGCCCAGGAATGAGTCAGGTCCCTGCAATGACACATGCATGAATAAATCACTGATGAGTGGCGGTGTCTGCGCAGGAGCTGGGGCGGCTGCTCTGTGCACAGGGAGGTGTCTGGTTATGCTGGATAGACATTTGAGTCTATCCTAGCAGCGGAGTTTATCCTAGCACTGAAAGTGAAGCAAATGCTCCAAATGATTTCTTTGCATTTAATTTCTTCCAGGTGCAAAAGCAGAGGAAAGCCTGCTTTTCCCTTCCCCGCAGAATCAACCTTTTGGATGCCCCATTTCAGTTCCTGTATTAACTGCTAATAAAATTGGCTCCTCTCTCCTAGGCAGGAGAGACTTGCTGACAGACTAGCATTTACATTTAAAGGCTTCTTCTACACATCTGAATATTAACAAGTCTCCATAGCAGTTTCTCTACGTGGCCTGTCTTCACGCCTCTCTGGTGCCTCAGTTTTTCTATCTTCTCCAGTTCATGAGCCCTTACACTTTTATTTATTCACCCTCCCCCTTTTGAAGATAAAGTCATTAATAAGGACTTCACAGTTCCTTGCTAAATTCAGTTCCCTCCACATGCTCAGCAGGTAACCCTAGCACTTTGAACTTCCAGTAAAAGTACGAAGCAGGTTTCTTTCTGCTTTGATTTCCTCTACCCATGTCACCTCCTTCAGCTCTAATCACAGGAGTGACCCCATTGACTGGATCATCATCTTTTTACCAATCCCAGGGAGAGTACTTCCATTTGATGAAAAAGTTGAATGTTGTTCATTGGTACGTGGTGACTCAGCATATTGTGGCGTCTTCTAATTAAAACACAAGTCATCGTGGCGGGCTGGTTGTAGCCATAGAAATCATTTGCTATTTTCACATGAGTGCACAGCAACAAAAATATAATGAAAAAGCACTGAGCCACTTATTGCTTACCATAAAACACACAGGATCTTGTTGTTCCCTCACTCAAAACATGAGACTTTTCTACTTAGAAATCTTTGTGGGAAAAAAAAAAAAAATCTCTTTATGGTCATATATCAGACTGTCCCATTTTTTTAAAAAAGAAAAAAGTAGAGGGCTGGAATGTTTGTCTTTTCCCAAGGGAACACCCCTGACACACCCCACAGGATCATCTCTCATTGTTTCTCTGGCCTGAACCTACGCGCGCCAGCTTCAGTGGAGTTGAAGTGGCAGGAACCATCATTGACACAGAGTGCCTTGAGCTCTTGGCTGAGATACAAGGAATATTTCTTGAAATGTTCATGCAACGTGGCATCAACACGAATATCCTTCTCCCAGCACAATTCTCTGTTGCCTGACATGTGCCCCTTCACACCTTGCAGTGTCTTGGGAGGATGCTCTGGAGGCACATGAATCTCACTTCTAGCTGAGAAACCGAAACCCATGCGAGGAAGCCTCTGTTAGCAGATGAGTGGAAGTGTGACCTGGCACCTAGGATTCGGTGTTTGGTACTACTGCCACGTTGTCTCCTGTACTGCTTCTGAGGAAGCCAAAAAAGCCATCAGGACACAGAGGCAATTCTATGTGAAAGGGGAAAGCAGGGAATCCTTCCTGATTGCAATGCACTAGCAGTTTGCTTAGAGCGGCATGAAGTCTAGACACCTTAAAATTAACAGATTGCCATTATGTGGTGAGCTGTATGGAAATCTCTTGGTCTCTCACCTATTTCAGCTGGGTTTTTTTTACCTGGATCTTTGTTAGAGAAATGTTGCCATCTTGGCCATGTCTGAAAATAATAGTACAATTTCCATCAGTATAGACGGAGCCAGGATTTTATGTGAAGAATAATATAGATGCCACAAGCAGAAAACAGGCTTAACGGTAACGTTACTGTTTGCTGACACTCTACTAATGGGCTAATGTCAACAGAAACGTTTAGTCAAGAGAATCCGATAGCAAAACTGTCTGTTGTGATGAGGTTGTAACATGGCAGAGAATCCATCCTTCCTATCAGTTTTTCCTGCTAAAACCTTCTGTCTGGAGTATTTTTATTCCTTTTTGAAAACGTATTAAAAGAGCCAGTGAGCATGCAGCACAGGCTGCTTGAACATTGGCTTCCTATTGTACCGCACCAAGCACTAGTTGAGACAACTTAGTAAAAGCCATCAGCATGGGAGATGCATGGAATTAGGGGCCGTCAGATACAGAACTTTTCCACCATGGCTTTTCATTGCTGAGGTGGTATGGTTCAGATATACTAGCAACACAAAGCCTTTCAAACCTACTGTGGTATGGAAGGGACAACATAACAAAAAGGCTCATTTACTGAATGCCTCTTGACTACAGAAGTAGTTATGATGTCCCCTACGTCTTTCAGTACCAAAACTGAAATGCTGAATAGCATTGGATGTTTAGAACCCCCAAGGACAAAGCTAGGTCAGTCTGTAATTCAAATACAAATGTGTTTCTGACTAGCTAACAGCACTGGTTTGTTGAGGAGTTGAAAAAAGAATTAAAAAGAATCATACCCTTACTAAATGTTTTAGACTGACTCATTTCTGACTGAGAAAGCATAGTCACTAATTATTGCAGGGGAATGTGCATATGTGCCTTCCAAAAATTGATATGGCTGCTGAATTTCACATCCTACTCATCTCCCAGCAGATTTCTCGGTACACATGCTTACATAAAAAAAACTTCCTGAGCTGCATCTGAATGATGTAAGTGTTGGGTAGAGACAACTGATTATTTAAAACCAGAACAAGATTTAATTTAGCTATCCCTTTTTAAGGGTGCCAAGACTATGCCGCAGAGTTGTTGTGACCACCCTGAGCATGCAGGAAGCCAGACAAGAAATAGTAGCTGTGGCTCAATGAGGCTACAAAGTAATTCAGATATTCTGGAAATTATTTTGTTATCATTCTTATGGTAATGATCATAATTTTTTTTCCGTTTACTTCTTTCCGTCTGTTTAGGGAAGATTTTCACGTCTAAGTCAGTCCTTTGCGAGGGCTGCCTTTGCCCCCTCTTGGTACAACCTCTTTGCCGCACCAGACGTTAGGAACCCCGGCCCCATCCCCTGCGTCTCAGCCGTGCGTTGTTCTCAGTCTCCTTCCAGTTACAAGCTGGGCGCGCAGATTGCAGGAGCTGCCGTTGGTACAGTTGTGCTGACCTCAATGTATTTTCAGTGCCGTGTTTAAGATGTTATTTTCAGAAACCCTGGTTTTCTCTTAATTTTGAACATTTTGAGGAACATTAGACAAGATTTTATCTGTTGCAGAGCCCACACATCTGAAACAGACATGAAATGTGCAGACTTCAGATCTTGGGATATCGTTTCTTCCACATCTTGCCGTTCTTTTCCACTGATCTACTAGTGGATGGGTTACATATTTTTCTACTCCTGTAAGACAATGTATTTTACACCAGTTTGACTGAGATGTACATGTTGGAAACATTTCTTCTAATCAGTACTCCCGGCCATTTTTTTGCATAGAATAAACATGGACTTATTTTTAGGAAGACCCTTTAATCTGGGTAGATGAAGACACTGAGCAAATTAGATGCCCTTAGCTGTTTTTCCGATGCAAAAAGTACAACCACCAAAATTTTGGTGCACCTCTTCATTTACTGCACAAGATAAAAGAAGGAATTAAGACTTTTGCAGGGTAGCTACAGTCCCTGAGCATGGGGAGACCCAGGTGTGTTCCAGCGTTTGTGAATGTCTCACAAATTACCATGCTACTCTTTCTTATAAAATATAATTGGCTTTAGATGAAATTGTACGCCCCCATTAAACTTCATTACCCATTTACCACAGGCCTCAATGGAGGCAAGGTTTAACCTCCAAGAGCAAAGCTTGAATGCACCTGAAAACTTTTAACACTTTCATAATACATAAATATCTCCTATATCCTGCATAGCTACAGCGCCCTCGTCTTTTTTTTCCTCCTTTCTCACTTTCCTTTTGCTACCACTTTCTTCTCCAGCTTTCTTAATGCTTTATTTTTCCTTTTGATACCTAATTAAGTAACCTATCCCCCCTCAGTAACCAGCACAGCGGTAATAGGGTAATAGTTACACCTTGCTTGTTTTGGTCTTTTTTTTTTTTTCTTTTTTTTTAATATAGACAAGATTGTTTTATTCATCTCACACATTTCTTTCATTTGATTGCTGCTGTTGCCTCTCTCAATTTATCATTTCAAAGTTACAAAGGAAATGACCTACCAAATCAGGCAGGTGACCCTGTTCCCAGAGAAGTTCTGATAACGTGGTAGAACAGGAGTGATAACATGTGCTGATGCTGTCTGTTGAGAGCAAGTCATAAACTTGAATCCAGATTCTCTGATTTAATCTGAAGCCCTACACTGGTGCCAGAAGTGAGTTTTAAGAAAGATTAAAATATGTAGAGGTATCTATGAACAGTAAGACTTTACCAGTCCCTTGGAAAAGCTTTAGCTCTGCCTTATTTTCCAGTATACGTGCTCAAAGCTATTTAAGTGCAAGTATGTGAACCACTCACGCTGCGTGTGAAAACTGTGTGTGCGACTGACTGAGAACTTGAGAAGTCACCTCAGGTCCTGGCATCGCAAGAATAAAAACCGTATCCAGAAAATGAAGGGAAAAGCAGCTTGGTTGAAAACGAATGTGTGTTAACGTACTGTTTGTACCGTACCTAAAGGACGATGAAAGTGCTGAGTCTTTTTCACTGGAGTGTGGTCTTCTAATGTAAGGAATTTGCAAAGCTAAATTCCCTCATGGGCTATCACACACTCGTGCCATCTCGGTCCATGTGCATTGCCTACAATATATGCAGAACTTAGTACAGGTTTTCCTGGGTAATTCATTCTTAAGAAAATGCACAAAGACAGAAAAGACAGTCGGACAATGTGATTGTCAGGTGGAAGATGGCAGTCAGATGGAGGCTTTCTTCAATAATCCAAGTAAGAAACTTGTGAAGTTAAAATTGCAGGAAATCTATATACAGCATCCAAACATCCTGCAAGGAGTTGCAGAAATCCGTATGAACACTTTTCCCCAGGAGACTCTCTGGGCATTTAACTTTTAATACTTCAGCTCCTCTCTGAATTCTTGGGATTTTCAAAAACAAGGTGACAGCACATTAAAAATAAACACTGCTTTATTTGCCAGATTTAGATCTTATTAAATGTACATATATAAGTTAGCTGAACGCAACCTTTAAAAAAATTATTCCAACATTAGTGTATCATATATATCAGCAACATACTTAGACAACAATGCCACTCCGATTACATGACAGTACGAGTCAAAACAAGCAGTACACATAGAACAGTAGGAAAGTCCATCTATTTTCACTCCGTTCTGTTGTCTCAAACTGATCGCGTTACATAAAAAAGTAAAAGCGCAATAACAAAATCTTCTAGAAAAAATTAGTGTCTTATAGTAGCACTCTTATTTTGCAGTCATTTGCTTAGAACATACCACATTAAATCTTTCCAAGGTAAAAATACTAACTTTTAATTGGAAAAAAAAAATCCCTGATTGTATTACACTTGAAAGGCCAATTTTCTTCTTCTAACTAATTCTAATGAAGCAATCTACTGTTGCTTAAATTACTGGAGTTCCAACACAGAACTATCTTCACTTTGGTTAAAGGACACTTTTAGATACTTCTATTAAACACATCAAAATCAAACATTCCAACAGGGAGAATAAGCACATCCCCAAACTGACCAGTCCATTTTTTCTTATTTTTGTCACTTTTCAAGAACGCTTCGGGAAATGTATATGTATGTGAACCGTTATAATCCTAATCATACTAGTAATCTTTTGTCAAAATACTGCTTAATGACAAGTAAAGGCAAACTATTATGTAAAGAGGCATTAGACTTATTTTGTTATGTGACATTAGCTCTTAATATGACAACATTCTCTTTTCAACAGTTTCTATATATGAAGAAGTAATGCTATGAAGTGTAATAATATCTTTTCTATATATATATATTTCTTTTTAAATAAGCTGATCCCAGATTTTTTTCCACTTTCTCTTGTATGATACAACATATGCAAAACATCTGTTTCTATAGCATTAAATAGGAAGTGATCACAAAAAATAAGTTTGAAAGAAGCAAGAAGTAGGGGTCAAACCATCAGTTCAAATTCAGGGTCTGCATATCAATGCTGTATCGCAAACTAAGGTATTGCCTTGTTTTCCTCCATCTTGCTTTTAAACAGCATTATTCATTCACAATACATCTCTTTCGCTGACATCTTTTCAAGTGTAGTATATTAGGACACTTTATTAGAGGACCTGAAGAACTCGTGTTCCATAAGCAGGAATAGTGCATCTAATGCTGAATTTTCAAATCCGTTTTCAGCTTCAATCAGATTGTATGTTTTGCATAGAAATACCGTTTTGCATCTCATCACCTTACCGTCTGAAGCAACTGTTTGCATTGCTAACAGTAACAAAACCGTGAAATCTAAATTAAGCAGTTTAGTTAACAGTATATGTGTAAGAAGCAGCAAAGTGCTTGTTTACAGCATTGTGTAAATTCTGGTGTCGCCTACAGACTTGTGGTGACTGATACTCTTCTTTGGCTTATACATTAAGCAGCAGAGCTAATTTATTTATACATGCATTCCTCCAATAAATCCATTACTTCAAATATATCTGAATATTCAAGAACATGGTCAGTTCATCATGAACATGAATGGCCAGTATGCTTGATTTATCAAGCAAACTTACACAACAAAGCTGAATAACTTACAGTAACGAGAAATGTACATCTGCTTCGACTTCCTTGACTGGCAGCCAAACCATGTGATGTTTGTTCGAGGTAGGCACTTCAATGTTAAAACTTTTGCTAATAATGATGGTTCCACCCAAGACATTGACTTAAAACTCTGTAACAACATTAAGGTTACTAGCCAAGTATTCCAAGACATAGGCTAGGTCTGCTAAAACAAAATATGGAAACCTTCAGTTCTGGATGTAGTAAACAGTACATCATTTGGCTGATATGGAATACAAATCTAAATTTTTTGTGTATACTTGCAAGGAAGTATAACTTTCAAAGTGCAAATAGAGTAAAATTTCTAATCTCTCTAGCTAGTGTACTTCAGCATGAGAGAACTCAACAGTCTGGTGCTAATCTAGGTAATCTAAGCAATCTAGGTATGAACTGCTCTCTGTGAACAGCTCGCAGAGCACTAAAACAGAAGTGTGCCAAGGCAGGCATGGTTTGGCTAACACTGTACAGCTATGTGTGCAGGTTCACAGTATCACGATGCCTGCAAGCACACTTTGGAAATATGCATTTCCCCATAGTGATCATTTTTACATCTTTTGCCAAATGCAAATAAACAAGGCACTAAGCATGGAAGTGTTGATATGTTTTAAATATACAGCAAAATCATTAAAATGCCTAACTGCTTCAAATTATAAAATGAGGGCACACTCATAAACAGCCGGTAGCTACTTTGCACGAGTACTTATTATATATTTATAAACTCGACAGCTTTGTAGAAAAGCCCCATGACAAAACAGAAAAAAAAAATCCTTCTAAAGATTAAAAAGAAAACAAAAAAACCCCAAACCAAACCCCCCAGGCTCCTATGTATAAGGACAATTACAATGTAAACATAGAGTATTTGGCATGCTTAAAATCTTTTGAATACAAATCCACGTACAAACCATCCAGCTAGATCAATTAGTGTGGCACTGCAGCTCCCAATCCACTGCACTGTGCAGTCGTACTCCGTAGTATGCACCGAGTACGGACGCGCAGCTTTAGCCCTGTGTTGGCATTCGCAGAGAATCCAAACAAAGACTCCAAACAAAGGAGCAGCTTTGGCCAAAACTAACATCAAGCATGATCTTCCAATGGCAGTTTTTGAGACTGAGAAATAGATTAGCTGTATTTCTCCAAATTGTATACATCTTTTCAAAAAATACTGTCATTAGAGGATTCCACCATATTTGCATTTAAAGAGCAAACTCTGGCAGATGGTATCTTTACGAAAATAAATTATGGGGTTTTTTTCCTTCATTCGTATGTATTAACTGAATTCTGTGCCTATCAATAATTCCAAGTGGAATTAAGACAATATATCTTTAAAAATCCATTCCTTCTAAAAAGTGTATAGAAGTTCAAAGCTGCAAACAAATATTTCATAAGACATAGTGGACGCAAAAAAAGCCCCAAACCCTAACCCATCTATCAGGAGTGTTCTCCTATTTAAATGATCATCTCATAAAAATAATAATTGTCAGCATTTTCCACAGCAGTAGTCCTCTATGATATCCTTTTCATTCAGCTGGGATACAGCCTGGAACTTTGCATTTAGCAACAGGGGGAGGGCTTGGTGGTAATGACATTAATGTATCCTGTGAGCCCTTTGAGGGTAACATTCCCTATACTGGGAATCCAAATTCTAGGATTACAAGATTACACTTACTCTTCAAAGTGAGGGGTAAATAGAAAACAGTGCTGAAGTCATACAGTTAAGTAGATTTACTAAACCTAGAATGCTCAGTAAGACTTTTAAAGACAGGTCTAAAATCTTTGGAGTGAAAGCAAAGGGTTGAAACTGTCCTATAGCTTTCAAGATGATGCATATACTGAGCAAATCACAGATTAAAAAAAGCTAAAATGAGCCAAATCCCAAACAGTTGTTTTTCCAACTACATCGCTCTGGATAACTCCATTCGCCCTTCTGTGGCGATGAACTCCTTTTCCGTGGCTTGTTTATCACCTTGACACAGTCTCTCCTTCAGTTTTTCAAGTTCATACTCATGTAGGATTTTCTGTGTTAAATACTTTTCACGTTTTATTTTGGCTTTCACATCTGCAGGGACATCAGGAATCATCCATGCTACAAAGAATTTGACGATGAATACAACATGCTGCCAAAAAAAAAAAAAAAAAAAAAGGGAAGCCAGGAGAAATGTAACAACTCATTACCAAATGAAACACCTATTGTTTTATCTAACAGCAAATAGATCACTTCTCTTTCTGTTCACAAACAGAATACATTTCATTTGGCTGTCCTGGAACAATACATAACAAACTAATGTGTATGAGAGATGGGCACGAAGATGAAAACACTTCCTTTTATGCAGAAACTTTAATGCCAAACTCCCTCTTCCCTTCAGAACTTGCAAGACAGTGGCTTAATACTGAAGTGCCAGTTATCCAAATTACTGATTTAGCTATTTTTAGCCAATTTTTTTAGCCAATATACATCACTGCAAAATGCCTTCTGGATTTTGAATACAGTCATCTCGCATACAACACTTCAATGAAACCAGGAGGAGTGAAAGTGCTAGTTCTGGTGGTTCATGTCTTTTCCATCTGCATAGAGACCTTTTTTATTCTGCTGTTTTATTTCCATCAAATCTAGCAGTCTCCTCAGCTGTTTTCACATTTCTTACTCCGAGGTTAACTTCCTGAAGTTAAAAGACCTAGTTATAGTAATCATTTAGGGCACAAGTATTTGGTATTACTTAGGGAAGAAACTATTTTATACTCTCAGCAATTCTATTTTCTGTAACATTACTAACTACCTAGAGAATCTGTAAGGTACTAATTTCGGAAGGAAATTTGGTAGGGAACATACCTCCATAATAATTATAAAGGCCAGTTTTGCAGCAAGAATGTGCCAAAACTGCATAGAGTGTAAATATCTCCGCTCATGATCTGGTGGATATCGATAGTCTCTGTACCTGTTGGATAGAAAGACATGCAAAGGTGAAATGTCATATTCAGTCTGAGACAGACTACAAGCTCAGTGACACTTACAGGCAAATACAGCTGTCACTTAAGGAACCTTTTCACCTTGTTTTAAATGGTCTATTTCCTTTTGCAGAAAAAGGTTGCCTCTCAATTTGTTTCTATCTTACGTTTGCTTGAACACCCTCATATTCACAGCAACAGAGTAGAGGTGAGGATGTGCGGGAAGTGAAATATTGTACATCGGTCACTTTTTTTTTGGGCAATGATCAAACAATACAGGACGAGTGATGGAATGTATCACACAGTAACGGACAAGTATTGAAGAAATGCGACAGATGTGGACAGATTATGGACAGGACAGGCGCAGGGTTTAATGGAAGGACAGTCTTGAGTACGTGTTCTACACTCACGTGTATAAATAGGGTAAAGATTCCTGGGGCTTTAAAGCTAAAACATGATACAAATGTAGCTGCTTCTTAAAATGTTGGGGTTTTTTTGTTTGGTTGGTTTGGTTTGGGGTTTATTTTGTATCAAAACAAGTACTTTTCTTTTACCACGGACTTCTCCAAAGTTCTTTCTCAATTCTTCTGAAACCTCCAATGGTTGTTCTAGAGAGAAAGGACTGTTTTTTAAATGAAAGGAGGATGGCCCAGATCCTTGGTGGTATCTAGCACAGTAACGATTGACTTTAAATACCATATCTCATTTTCAGCTTTGGAATCTAAACATCCCCTTAATGATACTTCCTTGTCCACTTAGGCATTGCAGCCTAAAAACCTTTGAAAATATAGGCTGAAGTTTGCAACCTTAAGGATATCAATCTCCTCCATCACTCAAAAATCAATAGTTTAATTAAGTAAAAAAAGAAAAACAAACAAAAAGCTGTTAGCAATGAGACTATTAAACATCAAAAAGGTGATTTTTTTCCGTTACTGGCATGACCTCTCACCATCTCAAGCACTGCCTTGTTAATAGCTTAAATATTACCTCTCACACTTTAGAATGATGAGAATGACATAATTTAACTTCTAGTGGACTACTTACATCTGCATTGACTTGTTATGCTGTATTCTAAACAAAGTGATAAAATATTTATTATTACACCAACACCAACCTGCATATGACAAGGTTCTCTGGATTCAGTTGAGGCTTGTTTTCGTCAGGAAAATCTGAGATTTGAAACACTGACAAACTATTGTTTATGTATCCAGACATAGGCGAGTCTTCATCTTCAGAATAAGCGTAGTAGTAAACTAAACGAGGAATCATATCTGATGTGAATGAAACAATAAAAGCCTGAAAAAGAAATTGGAAAAAGAAGATAAGGAAGTACCTTAACAAAACTTAAGGTACTTACAAAACTTGTGAGCAGATTCATAAAGGGGTTTTGGTACTGTGACTCTGTGGCATAACCCAGGATCTTTTAAGCAAGGGTGAGCATGATCGGGGCACTTTACCTTGGTAAAGATGCTGACTGCAGCCTCTGCTGCCAGGACCAGCACTCAGCGAACAAAATATGTGAACAGTCCTTACAAGAGGCACCAAATCCCAAATATCCCCTCACACCAAACTGTCTTCCATCTGTGATAACAGCACTCCTTACTGAAAGAGGAGATGTGGTTTTGAATTCTTGTGAGAAAGGATGAACTCAAATCCAGTGTGTGATCACTTTATGAAAGAAGGGGAGCCATTTTCTCCAGCTGTATTTAAAAAGGAAACAATGGCTACCAGCACATTTTGCCAAGAAACTTGAGATATTTAAGACGCTCAGGTACCTTGCTAGTCAGGCAATACCTGCAAGTGGGTTTGCTGCCCAAGACATGTGCAGATCTGATACCGTTTACTATTCTACATTAAAAAGAGGCAACTCTTTTGCTCAGCAGTCTGCTTTACTTTATATTTAAGATGAAATACTAGCATAGCATTTCGTTTCCAGTTTATAAAAAGTACTCTGAGCCACTGGCCCCATAGGGGCATCCAGAAGCAGTTGAACAAGCAGAATTCCCACAGAATAGGCCTCATAACGACAAGACAGAAATGTCATCCGGCCGACAGAATTAATCCACCTCTCCTGTCCCCTACAGTCCCCTCTGGGCAATCAGTGTGCTGCATCAGACTAAGCTTCAGACTGGCTTATGCCATTCCAAAACACTGGAAAAGACAGACAAGTGAATGAAAGATTATGGTCTAATGAAATGTGGATTGGGAGCTGCATGTCATCAACATACGGACAAGCCAAACCACCCAAATGGTTTGACCGTATCTCCATAGGGTAGCATGTGATGAAGTGAATACTGTTGATGAAGGAGAAAAAGCATCAGTGGATTCTCAAATCTGCAAATTCTGAGTACATGGAAGAATCAAAGTTAATGTAGCACAGTCAACATACTTACATTAGTGACAACAGACAAGACGGCCATTCCGTTCAGGATTTCTTGCCAAACTCCTATGCTATGTGCTTTCGCAGCCACAGGTCTCCTGTACTGAGTGGTTAATTTCCAGGAGTCTACTCGAATCTCCAGGATATTATTCATCAGAGCAAGAAGGGGAGCCAGAGGAAAGGATGCCACGAAGAGAGTAATGAATCCAAACTGAATAACTGCAAGGGAGAAAAGAAAAGTGCCAAAATCTGCCCCTACAAAGGTACCCTCAGGGTGACAACGAAACATGCAAGTTGCCACTTGCAGACAAATAGCAAACTTCTACCAGGCTGCACAAGAAGTCATCTCCAGCCCTGGCCTGAGCTCAGTGACAACCTGCCCCAGCCCCAAGACTTCTCCAGTCTCTTAGGGCTGCTATTCAGCAGCATCCAGGGGAACACGGCATTCGGGTCCTGCCAAATGATGCTGCCAGCAGTGCTGGACACCAATTCTTTCATGGTGCTGCAGTTTTTCTCTCATGTAACTGTACGGGAATGGGAATGTACTCATACATCACATTTCTGAATTATGAGAGAGGAGTAATTTAAAATAAAATAAAACGACAAGGCTAGTTTTCCTCTCCTGCAGTTTGTACAGAGCAAGCCCGTTCTTTGAAATGAAAAAGAGCAAATACTTTTATCACAACCTTCCCTCCACCTATTGTTATTGGTTTAGTCAAAATATTAATACCAATTCTGTATATAATAGTTCCACTAGGGAGTCTTAACATTAGTTTAAGAATTGCAAATAAAATACACAAATGATCCCTTTAGTCATTACCAAAATGAAATGTCTCTTGGTACAGAATGTGACAGTCCTCAGTGCAGAGCCAATACTGCCACTATATTTTAAAGACAGGAAATAGAACATCTTGTCTGGTTTAGGCAGTGGGTAAAAATAAATTCCCATACACCAGTGATCAGTTCATCCATGATTTCAGCGATCAGTTCTTCATCTTAGACAAGCAACAAAATTCCTACTAGCTTAGCGGCCCCAGGACAATGCTGGAGCGTACTGGTTCAGTTCTGATTCAGGAAGAGCAAGGACATGTATTAACAGGCATGGCTGACAACACTGATGGTTCTTAGCGTATGGATTTCACAAGATCACAGCCCTGTATGAAATATGAAGTGTATGAAATGACAATAATACAGTTGCAAAGTTCTAGGCAGTAATTATTTCTGTACAAATAAAACCATACAAGGGACCACTTTTCAACAAATTTTGTCTTTCTAATAGACAAATACTAGTATTTTTTTAGTGTCTTTTAGATTCAGTTCGGCTTCAATTTCTAGTTTTAGTTTCTCAGGTTTTGTAAAGTAATTTCACATGCTGACCTGTTCACGTTACTTTTGGAAAATCCTATTCTGTAACCCATGCTCCCTCTGCTGGTCTACTGGACTGTATCGAAGCACTAATCAGTGCAAACCTAAAACTAAATGGATCCTCTCTGATCCAGTTCGTAGATCTCATATCTGCAGTACCCACCCTTACAGCATACTTGGCACTCATCCCATACTTACAATTTCCACTGACAGCTGAGAATATGCTTGGGAACAAGAACAGAACAGACACCGAGACAGCTGGCTGCACCGAGAATAATGTTCCCCATTCAAATGAGGGAAATGATCAGTCTTTGCAGCGTTTCTGTGAAATTCCCTGCAGTCTAAGATGCAAAGGCAGCTTTTTTTTTTTTTAATTGGGCTGACCTATTTAATGATTTCCAGCAGTTAATCGTCTACTGTTTACCAGATGAAAGCGGTGGCATCAACCCATAGCAATTAATTGAGAAGCTATTTTCTTGAAAGTGTCAGTACAAGGTGTCTTGTCCTCAATTCCAAATGTATATTTTTAAACTTACCCATTTCTAGATATTCATAGAACAGGCCTAAGGCTCCAAATGTCTGCAGATCATGGTCTTGCTCCCAGCGACTGTATAAATTTTCCGGATTATTTCTGGCTTTCCGGCGACCCCACCAGTTACAAATCCAGCTGTATATGCAGAAAAAAGTTAACCATGAGAGAAGCCAATCAAGTATCCCTTTCTTTAAGCAAGCTCCTTGTTGCAACATGCTTTTACAAGCATGGTTTTCACAAGAAGAGACCAAAAGCCTCTATGAAATGAGTCTACTTGTCAGAATTTGCACTCCTTTACAGAATTTTTCTTAGCTTCTTCATATGGCAGTACTTGTTACCACTCCTTTCAAGAATTTCCTCTGTCTAGAACATGCGCATCTCAGTGTAAGAGATAACTTACGGTACAATGGCCTCTTGGATATTTCCCCAGATCTGTTTGCCAGCCATGACTATGGTGAGCTGTGTCGTCAATTCTATCAAACAGCCCGCAGGATCGCACTGGCAGAGACAAACTGGGGATTAATGGACATGAATAACGGACATTACCCAGATAAACTATATTCTACTACTGTATATATGAAAGAAAGAAGAGGAGTTCTTAAAACTTGTTAGGACAATACTTAATTTTCACCTGGACTGCCAGCTAACATACCCTCTCAAGGAGTGCTGTTACAGAAGGGCTTTCAATGCTCAGTGTGCTTGATAAAACACACATCAAAACATAACGACCATTTAAAGACAGTAATTCAGAGATGCTTCAGGCTGACCGCTATGCAGATACACAAAGACGAGGCAGCAGGATCTGCATGCAGCAGCCACCCCACAGCTCCAGCAAGGTGAATCTATGGTGCTCAGTTAGCTCTCAGCACCAGACCAACTCTGACCTAGCAAGCATCTGCATTTTCTATTCATATTCCTACATCAGAGGTATTTAAATACCTGCCAGTATCTGGTCTCTGCTGTTTGCTGAAAACACTAGTTTTAAAGTTTCAACTCTTTATTGAGGCCTTCTTAAGAATTTAGCAGTCAGCCCTGTATTAGGAAATACTCTATCACTAAGCGCACTGCATTACTTCATTGTGTTTTGCATGAAGTTCTTCCTCCACTACTGACTCCCAAGCAATGCTTCACATTAAACAGTGCATTTCATCTCTGTACAAGCAGCATAATTAGCAATGAAATGAGGGGAAAAAAGCAAAAGCTTACAGACATGCCTCTTACCAACAAGTTTCTCTGAAAATTTAGTGCCTCAAAAAGCTTATGAAGACACCCAAAAGCCAGAGACCATTGCCATTTATACTAGCTTTTTTCAACCTAGAGGATCACTTTTAAGACCTATGGCGAGATCCACTGGTATTTCAGGAGAACTGGGGCCAAGAAAAGCTTTTTGATTTTTCACCCTTCTGAGCGAGAGCCACAGATTTTCACTGTGGGTACTTCCCTGACTAGCAACAGCTGGAAGAGTCCTTGGAAGCCCCTCCATCAGCCTCGGGATGGCCAGCTGAGGTCCAGCTCATTCCAGACCAAACCTGCAGCTGGCAATTTATGACCGCACAGGTTGGAGGGGATAAAGAGTTTCAACTAGTTTATTATTATTCAATCCACCTTAATCAAGAAAGTCCTACCTCTTCGTTTCGCCAGCTATTAAACATGTATGTGTAGGCACCTGGGTAACCAACAAACTTCCCTTTGAAGAAGGCCACGTAGAAGCAGGATGAATAGTAGTTGACAAACTGGAACAGAAACATTTTCATAGTAAGCCTGTTCTCATATTCCATATGAGTTCTGGGAATCTCTGTGAAACCAGAAAACATTAATTTTATTTTCCTTTATTCCCTTTAAAAGGATACAGATTCATAAATAGTCATCACCCACAGTGCCTTTACATCCCTAAGGCAAAAAAAAAAAAAAAAACCCAACACAAAACCAAACCACCTACAAACATCTGCTGAACTGACAGAATTCCTGCTCTTGGACACCCTGCCCTTAATTTACAATGCAATGCTCTGAGTAGACAAGCAACTGAAATTAATTCTTGAAACATTTATAAGCTTCAAATTCCCCTTCTTTGTACTGTCCACTAGCACTTGTCCATCCCAAAATCTTACACTATTTTTAGGAGATCCAAGATGAATCTCAAACATTAAATAGCAGGGTCTTCTAGACTGAAAATTTCACTCTTGGCAATGCACATGATAAATACTTTTTTTTTTTTCTTTGTGGTAGAAAAGTATGTTACAGTATTGTTTTGGGTTTTTTTTCAACATGCTGTATGTGTATAACTTATAGTGAAATCATCAGAAACTGGATGGGTCCTGTGCCTCTGAAAGATGAGACTCATAGTGGGGGGGCAGAATAGGGAAGGATACAGGCATCTCAGTGGTACTGAACATCACCAAGCCTTTCCTTAAGATTTTGCTGCCTTCGTAATCACATTCTCCATCGTGTTTACATTTTTAAAAGGTAGCAGGAAGCCCCAAGCACATTATTGGTAAAATGCGCTGTTAAATGATAACATATAACCAATCCAAGCTGGGAGAAAGGGAAAGAAAATACACCCCAAGCATTCAAGTCCCTCTGAAGTGGTCAGGACCTGGCAGACGTGTTGAACTCACCTGCCCTATGGCAAACTTATTTTATATCTGAGTAACCTAACGTTTCCAAGCTTGGCATAAGTTTGCATGACAGAAGATATTTACTGGGAACCTGACATCAGAGTGTACTATATAGAGGAGGCAGTACTCAGGTGAGGTAGTCTGCCTAGGGTGCAGCTCATTAAAATATTTTTACTGACAGTGAGCTGCTCAAAAGCTTATGTCAGATACTCAGTGTCTACAGCACCAGAGATAGGTTATACCTGCACGTCTGACCACAAAATCTGGCCTCACCTTTTTAAGGAATTCAAGGGTGTTAGAACAGACACTCCTGGCAGCCACAGCCAACATTTTGTACCCTGGATCCAACCGTGTCTCTAAGCCTGGGCTAAGCGCAGCTGCCAGGGCGGCCAGAGGAGGGCAGCAGCCCCATAAAAGTAAACGGATTTAGTTTCCCTCTGTAACTGATAACCACAGGTAGTACTGACAGTTAAGAAATTAATCCTCCACACTTGCAAGCAGCAAAATAACATTACTGAGCCTTCATGCTTATAATTCATGCCCTTCAAGAAAGAAAGATTAAAAAATGATGATTTTCTGGTTTTCTTTTTTGATTTTGTTGTTTGGTTTTTTGTTTGTTTTTTTTTTGCTAGGGGCAATTTTACTTATTACTTGTTCTGTCTTTCTTTGGTCTAATTTGGCCAAGTGAGAGAAACAATACAGATCTCTCAGAAAAGAGATGATCCAGGATAAATCAAAATAAAGCCAATGCAACAGCCCATTAAGTTTCTGCCAGAAACACCTTCCAATTCTTGATTCCACTTGTAAGACCTCATAAAAAAAGATCATCCAACTGTTTTTATGACAGCTGTACAAACTACAAATACATAATACTTTCAGCTCTCCCCCCCCCCCAGCTGAATATTCTGCAATTATTTCTTTCTATAAAGCACCTGCAGGGACTCGCACATCTAAATCATTAAGGGCAAACATAGAAAAATACGTAAGAAGGGCTCTAGGGAATGATATTTCCAGCAAGCAAGCAAGCAACAGTCAAACATAAAAACTGCTAGAAAAGTAACAGATCTTTCTGGGCCTGCCTGCCGGCTCCTCCAGCTCTGCAGTGAGCGTACTGCAGGTAATGCTACCAATGGCTACAGCCAGTGACACATCTTGGGCCCAACTTCTCAACCTGCTCAATCTCTGCCTTCAGTCTGTATTAACTCCAAATCTGTAAATCCACAGCTAAGGGAAATAGTGCCAAGAAAAAAAACCCTGGAAAATATACTGTCCTATCCCATCCCCCAGCCTCCTACCTTCTCCCCCCCAAAGTAAGAGGCATGATAAGTTAGTCTTTTTTCTTGTAAAGATGGCTGTGAAAGCTGTGATCTATTTTTACAAAATATATCTTCAGGATTTTGAATTGGAATACTGCTAAATCAAGACAGTTTGATTTTGCTTTGGTGACTAATAGAACACATGATAGTTTTTAATTATGTTCAGAACTATGATTGTCTCTGTAGTCTAGTTTTAATATAAGCAAATATTATACTAAGAGAAACCAGTTTATGATAACTATTCCAATGCAGGGAAAATGTTCAGTATGGCCATGGATACAACTGAGTCATTGCTGCAAGCTACAGACTAATGTCCTAGTGCTCCCCCTGTGTCCCAGTTGAGAACAAGTACATAGGGCACCTCTAAATGGGTTCTACTTTTAGTGATTCTTTGAAAGTTTTGTCTTTAAGTACACTGCTTACCCATATCAGTAATCCAGATGGCTATTCTCTCATATAAGAAATTCAGTATCATGATGATGACAAAATTCAGGCATGAGGCTGTGACTGAAGTTGCCAGCTGAGGGGTCAGTAATCCACTGATGGGCTGTAAAGTTCGAGTGTTCTCCATCAGGCTGGCAAAGGCAGCATACACCGCAAGACGATACACGATCACAGCTATCATGCTAGCTATAATCAGAGATACCTATGGAAAGGACAGAGATCTGAAATACACTTAGAGCTCAGTATAGCTATGTGCATGCAACTTTTGAAATAAGATGTAAATCATCACGCTTTATTGTTTTTAAATTGTATTCTTTATGGGTGTGAGTTCAGCAGCACTGAAATGCAAAGTACACAGGCAAAATACTTTGTTATATGAGATAAAATCATTTTGTTGGGTTTAATGTGACACAAGAAAAGCAGACAATCTAATACCAATATTAAAAAAAAAATAGTGCAGAAGGATACAGACTCACAGAAATGGAGATGGAAGGGACAAGTTAGATTGTATTGTCCACCCTGAAATTCACTCTGCAGATATTTCTACAGAGGAATATGTAGATATTTCACTGTAGTGAATAATACTTTTTTTTTTTTTGCCTTTACTACAAATTTTTTCAGTATGGTCTGTTAACAGCACATAAGCCAGAGAAAAAGTTATCCCTATGCTAAAATGTCCAATTAAATTACTAATTAATCACAGATTTCCAAGGTCTTTTTTTTTTTTTTTTAATCTGAATTGAAGTGCGTTTTGCATGACAGCAGGAAATCTGCAGGACAGTAATAAAAGCATGTGTTAATATCATGATTAAAACCAGTTTGTGTTAATGTCATGATTAGTGATGATCAGCAACTCTGATATACGTTAAAATGATGATTCAAAAAGATGCTCACCCAGAACAACACTGTAGTTCCTGAGATGCAGAACCGCACAGCCTGGCTAGTTAAAGGCAAATAAGGCTCCATCTCCTGAAACAGTCAAGCAAGCACAGCACAGTTCACAAATCCATAATCTTATTCTAACATCAAGCAGCACACAGAGCTCTCATCAGCTGTGTGAAAGTGCTCACATCCGAGGAAAACCATTCAGAACCCCCCCTCCCTAAAAGGGCAGATAGGACATGATTTTGAATGTGCTGGGGGAAAAAAAAAAGATCAGGACGGAAGTGGCCATAACAATGCTAAAAGTAAAGACAGTACTTGGAAAGAATGGTTGAACCTTTGCAAAAATCAATCAGTAGCTGAAGGAAAAAGACCACCTCCTTCTAATGAACAGGACAGAACTATTACTGTAATGCTAGGTCAGCTGTCATACAGCTCTGAGTCCAAAACTGGACTGAATTTTAAGAAATTCTTCACGTTGAGGTTTCTTAAAATGGTCATTTACTTGGATGTACCATGTTTTTCCACACAGCCAGAGAGTGTTTTGCTCCACTCCTTCAATTATTTTTTTTTGTCTTAAATTGAAGAAATGGCTACATTCATTAGTTGCCAGCTAGGTCTTACCCAAGTGAGTATCCCCATATAGCACATGAACAATTTTGCATGTTCGTGTAAAGTTCTCTTTTTCGCAACCAATTCTAATTCCTAAAATATCAGATTACATGTATTAAGAAAGGATCATTTAAGAACTAATGCCAGTGGAAGAAGATTTAGTAAAAAATAATCTGAATTTGATAAATCTTTACTGGGACAAGGCATTGTAGTATGCTTACACTCCTCTTGGACAAAGGGGCACCGATTACTACAGGCGAGCGCAATATTAAGTATATTATCAATACGTATATTGAACCAGGAAATGCTTGTTTTGACAACAGAAGATATTGAACCTGTAAAATATTGTTGAAGGGAGTTTATTTTCTGTTGCACAAAAGCTCAGAATGTGCCGAACGCACTGGCATAACGCAGTGTAATTATGCTGAATACAATGGCCACAACTGAGCTGCATATTTCTCCCTGATGCAACCAAGCAGCAGCAGCTGTTTTACAAGCGTTGCTTCTTGATGGCGATATTTTTCAGTCAACCGGCATGCTCATACCAATGTGATTTTGTTGGAAGTGTAACGTGCTGTTCTCTCAGGAGAGATATACTGTCTGTATCTGCCTAAGTATACTTACTGAACACAATTATCATTACTGTAGTCTCGAGTCACAACAAGTTTGTTTGATGATGGTAACAGTTAAAGGCTCTATTAACAGAACTATTAAAAAAAAACAGCTGAAGATAAGATACAAGCACAGATATCAGGTGGCTTTACATAGGCTCATAACATTTTATACCTATTATGTATTCATAAACAATACGTATATTCTATACTAAGAACAAATGTTTCGCACATTCTAGGCTATTCAACAAGTTTCCTACTTTAGAACAAAATGTAGGCAATAATGTGCAATGACAGAGCCTAAGTTTGAATGGAATGCTTCATTATTTATGTAAATTAAGATTCTACTGTAATCAGCTAAACCAGATTTTAGCTATGATCTAGCTAAATAGTTTAGCATCCTGATCAAATGAGGTGTTAATTAAAGCCTCAAGATGGGCAATTTCTGTTTCAGTGCACCTAGAACTTTGAATCATGCCCAGGAATAATGAGGAAACAATTTTCTGAGCAAAGCAAAGCCAGCCTTGGGATGCAAGAAACTCAGTGACCTGTATGTGTATTATCTTATCAGTCTGCAGAATTAACTTATTTGAAATCGCTGTCCTTTCACGTGTTCAGTATTGCATGTTATCTAATGAAAGGAAATTACACTACAGCATGGCTAACCTGTATGGTTTGCTATTAACTGGGTATTGATAAGGATCACGGCTAAACCCTGCCGCACAAAAGCTTCTGAAAATCCACCAAGGTAATAAATTGATGTGTCATAAAATGAAGGATTGTACAGTCATTGAATTTTTATGGTAATTGTTAATGCATACTTAGAAAGCACAGAACAATGCAGTATCTCACTCTGAGATAAGAAAAATATGTTATGGTCCAATTTCTGCTTCCAAAATAAAGTCCAAATAAACCATCCTACCTACGAGATCTGCATTAATTTACAGAGAGAACAATTTTATCCCTCAGGACAGTTATACAAATGCACCTCAGCCATGCCATCTTTGGCTGTAATCTGCTGCGGCTGATTCACCTCGCCAGACTATGGGTTTTGGTCCATGCTACACACAACCGCTGCCTACGAGTCGGCCCATTACTTCCCTGTCCTCAGACGACTACCCTCTGCTGCAGCCCATTACTTCAGAGCACACAAGGGCCATGAACCACCTGTGTGACTTCTCCCTGCTCTTTCCTTCAACTGCAGCAGAACCACAGTGGTTCAGCTGGTTTTGGTCGCTGTGCAGCCATCTAAGAAAGTGAAGGTTTTGAGCCTGAGCATACACAGGGATGCAAACTAGTAAATAACAGGCAACAGGCAGGCATCTGTTTTCAATTAGCTGAACTAGCTAATCAAAAAATGATTTACCCAAAATTATTTTCCTGAGCATCCAGAAATTAATACCTTGGCAGAGCTACACTCAAAAATCACAGTGCATAGTTCTCAAAGATCTCTGCGTGACTACAGCGTACAAGTTACAGGTATAAGAACAGCAGCATTAATGCTGCATGTGCAGAAGGGGAAGGAGAGACAGAGAAACTGTCTCTCATGAGAAATAAGATTAGTGTATATATTTCCTAATAATTAAGGAGAGAATCCCTGAAAAACACGGCTACTGTTTATATAACAACGGTGCTTCCCATCCTCTGGCGAAGCTTCTATTTCTTTCCTGAAGACTGTGTTATCTAAGTCTTGTGACTAGTGAAAATAAGTTATTTATATACAATTCCAGGAAGCGGAAGGATGATTTAAAAATACGTCAAATCGAGGCAGTAGATGTTGTATTGGAATGCAACCATCTGATCCCTAGATTTGTCAAGTAACTCGTACCTAAATTAAATTTAAATGAAGACAATTAACATCTAGTAGGTATTTACATAGAGCATTTAACAGAGTTAAATAGTGTGGTTAATTGTATCTCAATTAGATTTCAGACAAAGGGCTTCAGCAACCTTCATCTCTCTAGTGTTCCCCAAAGCGGTTGTATATCAGAAGCAAAACCACAGCTAGTCCCACTTTTGTATCTTTAGATCAAGACAACTGCTCCTTCACGTGTTGTGCGGGATGACAAAGGGTGCTTTTAAAGGTATGAAGATTTCAGAGACTGCTACCTTGAAAAGTGAAGGACACTGTAAAGATGGTGTTAGCCAAGTGAAAGCTATAAACTTTGCCTTTGTATTCCTGATTTAATATATCAGTTTCCTGTGCAAATTAAAATCAAGAGAAGATAATTAATGAAAGTTATGCACACTCCAGAGGCAAAACCCCCCATGTTCTCATTTATTCTGTGTCAAAGGCCTAGATAACAAAAGACATGTGCAGGAAGAGAGCCATGGTCCAAGAGATGTGCAAGAGGAGGCTGAAGGCTGAGGGCCCTCGGTTACTGTTACCTTCAGACTGGAAAGCAGGACAGCCACACCGCAACGGCCCTGTGCCAGGATAAACAGACCCTTGAAAGGCAGGGCTGTCAACTCCAGAACTTATTGACGCTGACGCAGCTACGCTGCTTTTAGCAGTTAAAGTGTTTATCTCCGATACTAGTCAATCAGAACTCATCAACTGGATGCCTTCAGCGAGAAAACAATGTGTTACCAAATTCCGCTTTGATATTCGATACAATCTGTTGTGTTCAGTGAGGGCGTGGCTGGCATCACGTTCTGCATATTTAAGCCAAACTCACTGCTACCATAAACACTGCTCTGTGAAGATGTAATAGCTGAGGGCCTGCCCTGCTCCAATATAAATGTGGCATTGCTTCTGTGTGCCACACAAATCTTTACCTAGCCACGAGATACAGACTTGTTCCTGAGGCAGAACTCACACGTTATCAAAATATCTTTCAGCACACAACTGAATTTGCATGCATGTCAACCCAGCAGGCTCATTACCTGAGTTACAGGATTTTTCTTCTTTTGGGTACATTTTGCCTCATACTCAGGCCTCAGCTGGAGTTGTTGCTGTTCCTCTTCGAAATCGACCAAATCCCACTCATATTTTAGTCTAGCTTGCCGTCTCTTCCAAAACTCCAAGAAAAGTGTAACTGCAATTTGGAAATGTTAAAATACAGTTAAGGGAGAAGCGAACAAGTTCATGAACCAAGTTAAACTTATTTCTGCACTGGCTTCTACTCTGCTGTCTATTATTTATCCTCAGAGTGTGACCCATCTATTTTTATCGACTACCTATTAAAGTTCACAGCTAAGACCATAATATGGATTAAGTAATTTATTAGCTAACTGAATTCCAGAAGTGGAGGATAAGGAAGATGCCAAGACAGGATATGGGTTTTTCCATGGTTATGATCACCATGTTCAGTTACAGTTTAACTACTTTCCATATGCAAATAGCAACACGGAATTAACAAAGGAACATGATAAATCAACTAATTGCTTGTGTATAAACCTGTAACACATGAACAACTATTACAAATAAGCAGAACTGTTTTAAAGTAGTATGTTCAAAGATTTCTGTTGCTTTTTGATGATTATTTGATATCACGGTCATTTTAAAGAGTGAATGTCTGATGCTTTTCATATAATCAAGAGTGAGGCTGGGTTAAGAAATTTTTAAGACACTAAAGGGAACTGATTTCATGTATAAAATAAGCAACTATAAGTTATAATATTATATAACATTTTAAAAGCCCTCTATAAACACCTTTAAAATGTAAACCTTTGGTAATCTGATCGTTCTTCTTTGAACTGGAGAGGCTTTACGGTTTACAGAAACACAGGAAAGCTTATCTTCTGCAGTTCTAAAATCTTTTGCTGGTACTTCCTGAATGACTAACCCCTGACACTCAAAGGCTTGTGCTTAAAACCAAGAAAAGTTTAGGAAAACAGCCATACAACATCATCTTATTACTTTTTTTTTTTTTGAGAATTCTCTACAAAAAGGTTAGTGGCTAGGTCCTTTGATAATAAATACACAAATAGATTTTCTATTAGCACACAGACATCTTTGTGTGTTAATGAAATATCTATATTCAAATCAAAGATTTAATTATAATGTTTCATACAAACAGTATGAAACAGGAGACGAGGTATTTAAGGAAATAAGAAACAATAACTACACTATCCTACATCCATAAACCTTCACAGAGTTTAAGAAAAGAACATGTATTCAAGACAATACGATCTTAAAGTCTAAAAAATATTACTTGGTGTGAAACCATGCTTATAGAGGGAGTCAGGAAATCCACCTATTTCTGCATCATGAAAACATACTATAATGTATGAACTTCACTGGAGTAGAAGCCAACTGATTCTCATCCTAACAGCGCTGCTAACGAAGCGGTAGTGCTGGACCACCGTTCAGCAAAAGGACACAAAAGCTCTCTGCTCCCTCACAGGGACACTGATAATGTGTGGGGCTCAGCAGAGCGCCTTACAAGGACTGCACAGGGTTGGACCACTCTGTCTTAGGTTACTAAGGAAAGAAACAAACGTTAGCAGTTTGCAATGCTTATGTATCTCATGTTAGAGTATGCAATGCTTATGATATCCTAGATATCGGCTGGATTTTGCTTCGTTTTGTTTAAGTCCAATCCCTCTGTAACTTCAAATTATTTTTACTCTTTCATCACTTTTGCATCTGAGGTAGAATATTAAAGTGAAGCCATTATTCCTCTTCTTCCCATTACCAGTGTCCCTCAGCAGTTTGGCCAAGATCTCCTTACTGCTTGACATAAAACTTATCACATGTACTCACCCCATATGCCCATGAAAATGGCAAAGAAGACAGTTGCCACGTTGTCAAACAAATGGGAATACTGCAACAGAATACACAGGAACAGGTCGGTACCAAAACAGTTTTCAGTATGAACAAGAATGACAAGTGGCTGGAGAACCAGATACAGACCTCTGAGGACTCACAGGTGGTGTTTAGCCTCCAGTAGTCACACTTTCGGTCACAAAGAGGGCACATGATGATCTCTCCTCCAACTGCAGGGTCACAGATTTCTTTGCTGAGGAGAAAATATTGTACAGTATCTGTTTTCATAGCATCTGAAGAGATACTATATGAAATTTATTTAAAAAAAATAAATTAAGAGCTTCATTTGTTCAAAGCTCAACATCTGCAGCTTCACAGAGATGCCAAGTCTTGTCACATTCACTGGTGTTAACCTGTAGTTGGTCAGGGCAAGCCAAGAAATGTAGCGGCTGCTACAAGGAGGAGAACTAGCAATTCACTTGGTATGGGCTTTCTGATTCTACCATAGAATCATATAGGTTGGAAAAGACCTTTAAGATCATCAAGTCCAACCGTTAACCTAGCACTGCCAAGTCCACCACTATACCATGTCCCTAAGCACCACATCTACAATGTCTTTTAAATACCTCCAGGGATGGTGACTCAACCACTTCCCTGGGCAGCCTGGTCCAATGCTTGACAACCCTTTCAGTGAAGAAATTTTTCCTAATATCCAGTCTAAACCTCCCCTGGTGCAACTTGAGGCCATTTCCTCTCATCCTATCACTTGTTACTTGGGAGAAGAGACCGACCCCCACCTCTCTACAACCTCCTTTCAGGTAGCTGTAGAGAGCGATAAGGTCTCCCCTCAGCCTCCTTTTCTCCAGGTTAAACAACCCCAGTTCCCTCAGCCGCTCCTCATCAGACTTCTGCTCCAGACCCTTCCCCAGCTTCGTTGCCCTTCTCTGGACACGCTCCAGCCCCTCAATGTCTCTCTTGTAGTGAGGGGCCCAAAACTGAACACAGCATTCGAGGTGCGGCCTCACCAGTGCTGAGTACAGGGGCACGATCACTGCCCTAGTCCTGCTGGCCACACTATTCCTGATACAAGCCAGGATGCTATTGGCCTTCTTGGCCATCTGGGCACACTGCTGGCTCATATTCATCTGGCTGTCGACAAACACCCCCAGGTGCTTTTCAGCTGGGCAGCTTTCCAGCCACTCTTCCCCAAGCCTGTAGCGTTGCATGGGGTTGTTGGGACGCAAGTGCAGGACCCGGCACTGAGCCTTGTTGAACCTTATACAGTTGGCCTCAGCCTGTCCAGATCCCTCTGTAGCGCATTCTTACCCTCAACACTCCCATCCAACTTGATGTCGTCTGCAAACTTACTGAGAGTGCACTCAATCCCCTCATCCAGATCATGGATTAAGATATTAGTAATGAATCAGAAGTCTGTAAGGAGCTGTACTGCACATGCACTGCCTTCAGGTGAGATATAAACCGTGTTATTTCTCGTCAGGTTAGTAAAGCATTCAAAACACCTTTTCTAAAAGCAGAGGTATTAATTCAGCTTTGCTATCTACAGTAAAATTTGCTACTTCAAAACTACTACAGTGCGCAAAGTTTACAATCCTATGATAGTCCTTCAGTATCCAGAGAAATCTGAACACGTATAGCAGTATTCCCAGGTGAATTCTGAACCTAGCTAAAATGTAAGTCTCAAAATGACATAACTCAATAGAATGGATGAGAATTTTAACCTGTTATTCATCCTTTATGGTTAAAACTCAAGATTTACTGGAAGCCTTCTTCTAAGAAACAGTGAGCAATGAAATGCCAACCTCTTTTCCTCTCCCCACCCATCTGTCTGCCCCCCCAAATCCCTGACTACAATAAATCTTGGGACCCTTGAAGAAACAAGTACAATGCTTATTTAAAAAGAAGCAAACTCTGCCTTCCGAGATACTGGATCCCTCTTTGACGGGAGAACACTGCTGATCTGTCCTGTGCTCCTGCTTTTGGTAGTTAGTACAGATGATGACCTACACAAAAAGGTCAAAGGACTACTCTGCAAGATAGATTAAAATAGAAAAGCTTAAGGCAACAATAAACACTTGAAATGAACAATTTTGAGAGATGTCAGTGGTACTCTTACGACTTTATATATTGCAGGTACTCCAATATAAAAAGCTATTGCCAAATGGCAATAAAATATTGCTTTTCACCTACAAAATGAGTCTTACTCATTAATAGTCACAAGTTCTGCATTAGCTGTCCACCACCATTTCAGTCAATAAAGGTAGGAGAAGAACAAATTTGTCTGCTCTGACAAGCTTTAAAAGCTTGTTACCTGTTTTTTTCAAGAACAAAGTTTTCACGTTGCTTAGCTTTTTCCATTCTAAGCCCAGAAGACTGTCAACATTACACTCACCTGCTCATATTTTCATTCATTGTAAACAAGCCATAAAGAAAACAGATTAAGCCAACAACTGCTGCAAGGAATAACATCTCAGTGTAAAATCCTAGCCAGGCAAAATAGATTCCAATCTTCTCACCATAGTACTTCCTGAATACAAAAAAAATGCGATTAATAGGAATACAAAGCGAAGTTTAAAACTGCAACAGAGCAAACTGGCCAGAGTCAAAATGAAACACTTGACAAAATTCTCATTTAACAGAAGAGTAAATCCATTGATGTACACTGGAAAAATGGGATTTGAAGCTAGCTGTGAGAAGTTACACAAGCTGAATGAACAAAATATATGGCCTCTTTTGACCCTTTTTTTCTTCCTAGCAGGAGCTCCAGCTTTAAAAATCACTCTTTCCTCTTCCCACAGGATAATGTAAATGAAGATTTACTTTTTTGATTTTCCAAGGAGTTATACAAAATGAAACTGGGCACAACAGTTCTAATCATATGGTTAGAATGAGTGGGTAATTCACAGAAATACAACTGGTTGTGTTATGAATGGGGCAACTGTAACCCGTGAATGAAGTAATGTTTTTGTTATAGCATATGAACTGAATCAAAGAAATCTTGGGTAAAGTTAGTTCAAATTTGGGTTTAGTACTGAATTAAGAGTCAAGCTTCAGAAACTGATTTTATCAGTGTTTTTTCAAGTCTCTGTTGAAATTTCAAAATTTCAAGTCAATCTTTAAAAATTGTGGCAGATATTGATTATAAAATGCAAGGTATTCTTCATATGTGTTCTTCTACAGCTGAATTATCTGTAAGATACCTGACCCTGGGACGCTGGCTAGATTGAAAGAGGCTTGATTTGAGATAAAGCATTTTTCCAGTTGCTAGTAAAAGCCTGTGTCGTGTCCTCCAAGGACCTAGTGCCCAATTAAGTATCCAACTCTCATCAGATCTTAAAAGTAGTAAAAATTTCTCAGCAGAATAAAGCTACAAATGAATACACACTTGTATTACAGTGAAAACCAAGTAAATATAATAAAACACAGGCAGTATTTTACCTGATGAGGTCCAAAGGCTGTTCTTTGTAGAACCGCAAGAAACGGGCCCACTCCATGTACAGCGTGTATCTCTCATTGTCACAGTTTGGATCATTTGCCTTTTTCCAGTACTGGCACTGCGAGCAAATCAGAGTAAAGGCAAAACACCTCATTGACAGACTCAAATACTACATTAAAAGAAATGAACACTAACAATGATGATGATGCATCCCTCTTAAGATTATACCAATTAAACTAATTTCCAATTCAAACTTAGCACTCTACCTCACCACTTTATTTAAGTAAAACCCTTTCTATGTATGTTTTAAGATAATACACATTTTCAAAAAACATTTCTAAATCTTGGACATTAAATCAACCTGCACTGTAATCACATCATGTTACTTCACACCAGTGTTGTGCTGGTACAACATACTCCTTTGCACCGGTAGATTACTGCAGTGAATGGTTTGTTCCTTTACACTGGTGTAGAATACGCAATTGCAGAAGTTCAAGCTTCCCTAAAGTAGGAAACCACCGTTTTACTCCCGCTTCATTAAAAATAATGCAAATTTAAATCCTGTTCTCTGTACTTCTGAATCAGGATCTCATTGTAAATTGCACAGCCAAAAGCATTTCACCAAGAGACGTAAACTAGGGGATATAAATTAAAGTTGTTTCCTGCCTCCAGCCATAGCACTATAATGTACTCCGTGCTGCAGTTTCTCAAGCTGTAATGCAAGGACATGCAAAATGAAATTCTGATGCTAATTAACTTCAGCACTGTTCATCACTATCATGTGTCTACCTGTCAAATACTAAGAAAATTTTGGAACTTCATCAGTTTCCTAGAAATTAAACAGCACAAAATAACCCCAGTTTCTGACAGCTCTTGTGATTTTATTTTGTGTTGTAAAACTCTGCCTTTAGAAATACTTGGCTATGTCAAATATTCAGTTTGTGAGCTTGGTTTTTCCTTTTTTTCTCTGAATGTCTCTCAATCACAAAGAAAAGCATGAAAATTGGTTTCTAAATAGAACTCAAGAAGTTTAAACAACCTAAAGTTTGCATTTGAAAAATATTTTAAAAGGTTAAATAGTTATTTTTTAGACAATGATTTGTGAGTCTGTCTCATGATTTTGGAATTTTTTCATATAATTTCTTAGCATTTAAGGTTGGTTGTACTTGTATAGATGAGACTCTTGTGCAACTGCTTTTTATTATCTGTGGTTTGGTAGTCCCAACAGTATAAAGTACTTCCCAGCCTAGACTAGTCTTCTACAGCCTAGACTCTGATCAGCTAAACTTTCCCCCTGAAAACCTAGAGAATGTCCATTCATCCATTTCTTTTCATTTTCTAAGGGAGAAAAAAATATTTAAAAGTATAAAACTATATAACGTATTTAAAAATATCCTGTGGTAGAATTCACAGATATAAATAAGCAATTTAAGTTCACTAAAGCATTGTAACAAATCTCAAATAACTATTAAAAACAAGGAGAGAATTTAAGATTTAAGCAACAAATTAAACACAACATTCAGAAGGGAATTAAAAAAAAAAAATCCATAAAATACGGTAACCCATCTCTGTTTTCTCCATGGGATTTCAGGGCTAAAGCCATATATGTGGTATTAAAAATTGACCCTAAAGCAAAATCTAAACACCAGTATTTACCATCTTGACCACACTTCCAGTATTTGCAGTTGCTCACCAAAGCTCACTAGGAGATGGACAAGTGACCACCCCACACTGAAATGTAGGGCTCACGCAACTCATCTGACTTCAGTCCCAACATGGTATGATCCTAAGAGTATTTATATAACTACACTATATGTATGTACACATCCTATACACACACACACTGCTGAATGTAAGCACCTACAGCAGGCATTCATTCCTTGTTGCAATCTTTCTAATGTACTACCGCATAATCTGTATCATTAACATTATAGGAATATACTATGGAATAAGTCTCTGACACATTATGTGACTGACACACAAATATATGCTAGAAACTCAGCTCCTGTATGCATGCATAGGAAGAAACATTTCAGCACATAAAAGCCAAATAGTAGGGCTGGCAGATATGTCTTGTGTATTATAAACCAGAATCAATTACTGGGACAAATGGAAGGGTTTGAGTGCATTTTCATTTCTGCTGGAAACAGCAAATGTCACAGTAGGTAAAAGAGTAAAAACACTGGGAAATGCTCACGGGAGCAGAAAGCTAAAATACTTACATCATGTAGAGGATATGCAGCTGAATAGGTGCCATTATTTAGCAGTCTCTTAATCCCAAATTTTTTCTTCCCTTCTTCTGTTCCATACGGGCAACGTGTAAGAATATAATTAACCTGAGATTCAAACACAAGAATTTCAGACGTTTCCTGCTTAGAGGCCATTTAACAGAAACCTTTAATAGTTGTGCACTGTGTATAATCTGCAGGAATAACATGCAAAAGCAAAAAGTGTTTCTTCAGGAGGCTCTACCCTGTATGAGACCACTGAGGGCACGCTTGCCTTGTAGACATGTAGAAGATCCATTCCAACAAATACTATTCCAGATTTGTAAGAAAGATACGTAGGCATCTAGGTTTCCTCATATTTACTCACAGCGTATATACTCCTTCCTTGCGTGAATACTCCTATGGGACCGTGTAAATCTACATGTAAATAAAAGTAGACAAATTCACATACGTACTATTCTGTTTCTCATGGATGGTGAGAAGAAAGTGCTCTTGTCATTAATGAGGTACAGCTCCTGCTTCTCCTTGCTGAATGGGGCCGTGAAATAATCTGGTTCAGGGTGCATCACCTTCTCGGGAAGCCTGAGTGGTGCAAGCATACAGTCCAGGGGGTTCTCCACCATTGAGGGAATGTCATTTTCCTTGATGGGAACTTTAATGTTCAGCACTTCTGCATATGTGATCAGAACCTCCCATGGGGCATGGATCTTCACAAAATAAATCTTGCCATCTTCAGATTCCTGCCCCAGGAAAGTTAAATCGGACATCAGACCAAACTGTGTTTTATTGCAAGATTCATGAGAATAGTTGCTATACAAAATTTACTGCCTTTCACATATTTTTGAAAGCTTTAAAAAAAGGGGGGGGGGGGGAATAGGGGGATTTTTTGTATATGTATTTTTTTTTTTAACTGAAAAGCTTATCCGAGTGGTTGTTTGTTCTTAAAGATAATCTTTGCACTACTAAAAGCTCACAAAGGCTTTTCAAACTACATTAACCTTGTACACTGAGGCCTGAAAATTCTCATTACGCTGCGAGTGCATTGGAAATGCAAGGGTTTGCACTGGCAGCCCACGCGTCTTACGGACCACCGTGCTGGACTGTAAAGCTGGTATCTTTCCTGGAGGGGGCAGTTTTCATACAGCGGAGTAGAGCATACAAGACTCCTTGCAAAAAGGAGTTACCAACCAGAGCTCAGATCTGTTACAGCCTCACAGCTATGATAAGGAATATCTTATCGCAGGCCTCACCCCACAGTAAATGCTCTTCTAGTGTTCCTCTGCATACACAGGAGAAAATGGCAATCAGAACGTATTTTTAACATGTTGCTCAATGAATCCCCATCTATGGATGTTACAGACTCTAAACTTCATCAAGAGTTATTTTGCCCCACTCAATCTCTGGCAGAAAAAAAGAGCATGCTGACTGAAGAAGTCAGCATCCCACGTTCTCAAGTTTTTAAACAAAACAGTAACACTAATCAAACATCCTCAAATTGTTACACCAGAGTCCGTCCTCATCATAATTACAACATCCAGTGGGCATACGCTAAGCTATTCACTGACTTCCAAACATGTTACTCATTGTTAGGTGGGATTAAATCTAGCTGTGAGCATACTTCCCGTTTACATGGGTTTAAATGAAATCACAGCTATTTTGGAACTGCTTTCTTTTTGTTATGAAACCAAAAGCCATCAATTCCTCCTGAATCAAATTTATTTTCCACAATTCTTATGAACATATCTGGAAAAATAACTCGAATAGACACATTAAGCTTGTTTCACTTAAATTAGTTGTACTCCACTGGGATCTGGTAGAAAAATGTATAATTTGTCTCAAAGAAACAAAGTGGTATATATTAATTAGTAATTTGCAGGTCTATTTCTTTGGTCCTGATTTTTTTTTTTTTTACCTTCTTATCTTCCGTTTCTAGTTCCAAACCAGCCTTTTGCAGATTGCTCTCAAATTCTTTTCTTCTTTCCTGAAGACAAATAAACACACTTTATTAACTGATGAAGTTAGCAACTAACTGATTGCTTACTGATGACTTCACTTGAGTTTCACTCCTCCTCGCTGCCCTGATGACAACCCCTCAATGCTATGTGACCTTTGTAAAAGAAAGCAGACCAACAGACAAAAACCCGCTGATGCATACCAGACCACTTCTGAGTGAAGGCCAGCCTAGTCATGGCAACACATTGGGAATTGTACTGACTAGCAACTGGAAACTTATTTGTGAGGAACAGGTTCATAAACTGTGCAATCTTGTTAACCAGTGTTGTGGTTTAATGTGGCAGGCAGCTAAACACCACACAGCCGTTCGCTCACTCCCCTGCCCCACAGTGGGATGGGGGAGAGAATCGTGGGGAAAAAAAAAAAGATTCATGGGTTGAGATAAAGACAGTTTAATAGGACAGAAAAGGAAGGGATAATAATAATAACAACAACAACAAGAATGATAAAAAATATACAAAACAAGTGATGCACAATGCAGTTGCTCACCACCCACCGACCGATGCCCAGCCAGTCCCCGAGCAGCGGTCCCCTGGCCAGCTTTCCCCCAGTTTCTATATTGAGCATGACGCCATATGGTATGGAATAGCCCTTGGGCCAGTTGGGGTCAGCTGTCCTGGCTGTGCCCCCTCCCAGCTTCTGGGGCACCTCCAGCCTTCTCAGTCGGTAGAGCATGAGAAGCTGAAAAGTCCTTGACTTAGTGTAAGCACTACTTAGCAACAACTAAAACATCAGTGTGTTATCAACATTATTCTCATCCTAAATCCAAAACACAGCACTACACCAGCTACTAGGAAGAAAACTAACTCTATCCCAGCCAAAACCAGGACAGTATCCACCCCTTATTCTATACCATCTACGTCATGCCCAGGGCCCACACTTTCTAATTAATCACCACCACTTTTCCTGTTTTTTGATATATACACACAGATATCATTCCCTTAGTCTATGGGCCATCCCTCTAAAATGTCCGTTGAGTTCATTTAGTCCATGACTTGGGGTTCCATTTGTCATAACAGTCCTTCAGGGCAGGAGAGATGGTGTGTGGTGTTGGACTGTTGCATGCTGAAGCCAGTTCTGGTTCCATCACTGCTGCACTTTGTTCAGTTTCATCAAAGTTCATTCTCCATTAATCTGGGTGATTCTTACTTTAATACCATTGATATGGCAGATTGCCACCACAGAAGTGATGACATACAATGTTATATAGCAATTAACATCATACAGTTTAATTTATTGGCTATTCTCACCCAAAATCAAATCCCCTTGAGGTACACAGTGGACTTCCCCATGCTTCCACGTTAGTCACCAAGTGCAGCCAAGTCCTTGAGCAAAAGCAAGCCCATGAATGGGTTTTCCTCTGCCCGAGGCAGGAGTAACCCACACTGTCTTCCTGAGCATGTTTTTTTATGTGCACTACAGGGACTTTATCCCTTTCTACAGTATGTGAAAGTTTTGATTGGGCAGGGCCAGCTCAATTGACAGATCCCCTAGTGTTAACTAACGAGGTGGCCTTTGCTAAATGTGTATCCCAATGTCTGAACGTCCCAGCACCCATTGCTTGCAGCGTAGACTTTAACAGCCCATTGTATCGTTCAATTTTCCCGGAGGCTGGTGCATGATAGGGGATGTGATACACCCACTCAGTGCCGTGCTCTTTGGCCCAGGTGTCTGTGAGCTTGTTTCGAAAATGAGTCCCGTTGTCTGACTCAGTTCCTTCTGGTGTTCCATGTTGCCATAAGACTTACTTTTCAAGGCCCAGGATAGTGTTCCGGGCGGTGGCATGGGGCACAGGATATGTTTCCAGCCATCCAGTGGTGGCTTCCACCATTGTAAGCACATGGCGCTTGCTTTGGTGGGTTTGTGGGAGTGTGATATAATCGACCTGCCAGGCCTCCCTGTATTTATGCTTCAGCCATCGTCCTCCATACCACAGAGGCTTTAACTGCTCGGCTTGTTTAATTGCAGTGCATGTTTCACAGTCATGGATAACCTGTGCAATAGTGTCCATGGTCAAGTCCAGCCCTCGATCATGAGCCCATCTATATGTTGCATCTCTTCCTTGATGGCCTGAGGTGTCATGGGCCCCCCGAGCTATAAATAATTCACCCTTACGTTGCCAGTCCAGATCCACCTGAGCCACTTCCATCTGAACAGCCTGATCCACCTGCTGGGTGTTTTGATGTTCTTCAGTGGCCCGACCCTTGGGTACGTGAGCATCTATGTGGCATACTTTTACCACCAGGTTCTCTACCCGGGCAGCAATATCTTGCCACAGTGCAGCAGCCCAGATGGGTTTGCCTCTGCGCTGCCAGTTGCTCTGCTTCCATTGCTGTAACTACCCCCCAAGGCATTTGCCACCATCCATGAGTCAGTATAGAGAGAGAGCACTGGCCATTTTTCTTGGTCAGCAATGTCTAAAGTGTGACACCAGAGAAGTAAGTGCAGTCATGTGTCTTGAGCACTTCTGACTCTTCCGGAGGGTGATGCATGTGGTGTGTTATTGTTCAAGTTTAGCTATATTTCTAACAGAATGTTAAAACCAGATAAAAATAAAAATTGTGGAAGCATCTGGAAGACTAATTGCTTATAGTATCATCTATTTACCAGATTAACAATCATGCCTGATATGGATGTTCAAGTACTGATTACAGACAATTCAAACAGTATGCTTCACAAACAACATAACTGTAAAACTAGATAAGACTAATAAATCATCACGTGTAAGCTTACATATGCTTAGCTTGCATAAAGTCAGTGTGGACTTCACGCAGAGATAAATAAACGTGCCTGTGGCAGTGTGTGATGGCTGCATGACCTCTGAGTTTGAGGCTCTTCTTGAACTCTGTATTTTTCCAAGTAATTCCTAGGTGGTATCTTTAGGTAAGAACATTTTCTTCCCCTCCTTCTCTGTAGAATTTTTGCTCCTATTGTGAGACTGAATTAATTTCCTTTTAATTATAAAAAATTTGCTGAAGAACTGCCAGAATAACTACAAATTAAGCTAAATATTGAGTCCTAGCCTCTTCAGAATGCATTAGCTAGACTACCAATTTATTTCTAGCTAAAACCTGCAGTGCTGTGTGATGTTTTCTCTATTGAAAGATCTTAAATGACATTTTTCAAACACACTTAAAAAAAACCCCAACACACCCTAGTTTTCAGCCAATTTCCTTTTCCTGCATGTCTGTGAGGAGCAGGCTGCCCTATTTGCATTTCAGTCTGCATAAACTACTCAGATAAATGAATACAGACTGAAGAATAGCTTTAATGGCCCTCAAATCTATGTGAAGATGTATTGATATATTTTCCTGTGTTACCGGCCTTGCATTTCTACCCGTCACATCTGATTTTGCCAAATATTATTAGATATTAAATTAGACACTGGCCTAGATAACCTTGCAAATATGGTAATTCCTGAGTTCTAGCACATGCTGGGGGCAAATGCAATTCCATGCATTTTTTAACTCATCTATCCCACAAACCTGCCTACATGCACCTGTATAAAAACACCTAAGAACTCTTGTTTGCTGACCTGCTGATCTAATAGAGAACAATACAACTAAAAGGTGATTTATGATTACATTTGAAAGTGCTATATAACAGCTGACACTCAAGCCTGGAATCCAAAGCTATGTGCTAGTCCGGATTACATTTTCTCCAAACAAAGCACGCTGGCAGGCATTCTTTCCCCAGTAAACGCTGGAGGAGAGCCAAGCGAGTCAGCTCAGAGGGTTCTCTGCCACCAGAGACACCAGCCAGCTCCTCTTCCAGCTGTGCAGCTTAGTAACAGAGCCAAAGGGTCTGGCCCCATCTTACGGATCCTTCCTTACCATACACTTAGTGTGATAAATTGCAGTGCTCTAATACAAATTATGCTCTTTTTACCACCTTGCTCTCTTCCCATAAGCCACCTTCTCCAAAATCCATGCGAATGTACTGTACTTTCCAGTCACTTGAAACAACCATCTTTAAAAGGCAATCAATCTGCTGCAAAAAAAACAACACTCCCCCTTTTCTTGCCAAATACTAGATTTCTTCATGTCGCCATCAAAGGTTTAAAATGGACAAAGTGTGCCCTTGGACCAGTGCTGTTTTGTTTTAGTATGTACTTGTAAGAATTTTAAGCCTACTGTGCCAAACCTAAAAAGTTAGACCTAGTGCATATATTTGTGACTCCACTGTAGATGCCACTCTGCAGTCACAGAGGGAAGAGGATAGCAGCATAAGTAATCACATTAGTGAAGACCAGTAATAGTGGGCTAATGCCCTTCCTCACATTTTATTTAAGTACAGTTCTTAAGCCTCTCCAAAGCATCTGTAAAAGACCGAAACCACATTTTCTGAGGCCACTGTGGCCTATATAGAAGAGAGGCCAGCAGAGCATTCACCTCTCCAGACAGCGCTGTGGATATCCCGCATACTTGTACAGAGTAACTTTACCATCTAACGTATGCTTGGCTGTAATGAACCATCCTGATAAGATTAACAAAGCAAGATCCAAAGTCCAGCGGTACTAATATGCCCAATGCAGATGCAACACTGCATGATTAGTTACCTAAGGAAGATAGACAACTTATAAACCTGTTTCTTGATAACAATGCTGTTACTGCTAGTAACAATCAGTAAACAGGAGAGTAAAATAATTTTAATTTTACAACATACTATTCCTTAACCAAACTCTTCCTCCTGACTTTTCCCCCTCCTCTAGGCAGGGAGCACCAAGCTTACAAAAGCTTTTTACCTATGAGGATGCTCAGGCACATTCTAACTGCAGTCACGTGTAGGATATTGGGAAATAAATATAGCCTTTAGGAAAAATCACATACTACTGTAAAGCATACAAGAACTCTGCTCTTACCTGTACCCTGAGAAAACACAATTCACTTCACAGGCCTACCACAGATGGGCTCAGTCCAGGCACAGGCTGCCTACACAGCTCCCTGGCGAGAACATTTCAGGTGAGACAGAGCCTGTTTAGGAAAGGCCCTTTCTCCTCTCATCCACCTGCAAGCCACAAGAGCCAGGGGCTGACGAGAAAGATGAGATAACCGGCCCTACCGCAGTGCCACGGGGACTGCCCGCATGGCCTGGGAAGGTGCTCTGCGTGCCCCCAAAGTGCAGGAGATGCCAAACACCTTCCTTCTCCAAGTACCAGCCAGGCTGCTGTAAAGCAGCATGGAAAGGTGCCCAGTTTGGATCAAGCCCAGTTTTCAGCTGCTCCTGCAGAGCTGGGGATGCAGCTTCTCACAGTCGGCAGCCTAACAGGATGCAGCAGGAACAACAAGCATCTGATTTTTTTGCTACCCCTGGCTCCCTAACTTTGGGCTATCTGGTGCCTGTGAGAAAGCAGAAGTTTCTGTCTGAGATGATGAAAAGTGGGAAAGGACTAGATAAAATTTCTTTCTGTACCTCTATGCCCCGGTGGGGATAGGGGGAGTTTGCTTCCAGTAAACATAGGAACGAGTTACTTTGCACAGAGATCCCAGAGTCCTAATGCTCTGAAGTTTCTTGTGAAGAAATACACTTATGGACAATAAAGATCATGTCCTGGTCATACATGAATACTTTGTTAGATACCTTTAAAAATTATATTTATTCTTCCATGTTCACATGCATTTCATGTATGGGTAAAATATTTCCACTTATCTGCTAGAGGCTTTGAGGAAAAATATAAAGTATGTCTCACAAAAATGTAATGCTAATTTTTGTTTAGAGACTTTGTGGTTAGGATTTATTCATGTAGCTTACAGAAGGCAAGTTCAAAACAGAGTTTAAGCATGAAAGTTTACGGGGAACATCAAAGAAGTTAATGCATTTGTTCTGCATGAAGCTAAAGGAGAAGATGAACAGACCGTCTCTTACATCTGTATCAGGGCTATGTTGAAACACACAAAGCAGTTATTTATCCCCTTCTTAGAAATGCAGAATAAAGCTGTTTCCTTGAGACAAGAAAACAAAACCATTTGTCACAACTGTTATTCTCTTCCCATGAACACTTCTATTCTTAGCTGTCACATTTTGCTGTATCATTGTACTACAGTAAAAGAAATTCAAATTTCTTTCCTGCGACAACTGTACAATAGCAAGTACAGTATGCCAGACAAATTCCAAAGGCTGCAGTGTATCACTATTTAAATCTTGTTCCCACAAAGACAACAGCACAGTACTTCTATGCTAAGAAATCTGCATTAATTTATGGGCACATTCAATGTATAAAGACCTATGCTGGACATAAACATAGGGCAAATTTTATTTTCTTACCAGACTCCCCAAGGACTGTGTAAAAATTCACACGCCATAACATTGATATCTTCATGCCTGTCTGTTCTGCGACCGCAGAGCTAACCTACAGGGCCACAAACCAAACGCCTTCTTCCATGGGGCCATAAACTCTTTTGCAAGTAGCAGACATACACAGAATTAAATCTCACGAAACTTGATGCACATGTTCTAGCCTTTTGCAAGACAGAGGTGATTCTTCTTAACTAAGTGCTTTTTTTTACCTCAAAGAGGAACTTCAATATCAGCTACTAGCTCTTGGGTTCTTCCCCACACGAATCCTTCAGTCTATAATGACACCCATGTACATAGCCTCTGGTCTGGCAAAGATTCCTGCTACCCCCTAATGACTTATAAAGCAATGAGAAAGAAATTGCTGCACACAATACGAGTGAATGACTAGGCTGAGCATCTGGCTCGTTTTCCTTCCCACTTGAAACACTACCTAAATAGTCTCCATTTCTTCCCTCATGTTATTTGAGTATGACTAATGGAAAAGTTTATTTTAAGAGTTGCTTTCACATATTTTGCATGGATAACTTTTTCTTCTCTCTACACTGATTGGTCTCCTCTTCCTTTTTTTTTAAAATGCATTTTGCTTTATGGGAGAAGAAGGAATCTAGCTAGGATTGCAGCCTGACAAAGAGTCAGTGTGGGTTTTAAAAAGTATACCTTTAAATAAACCTACGGTACCATAGCTGTAATATAACCCTGGTCACCCGAGCAAATCTCCTGAACGTGGCTAGCTGAGGAAAGCAGACTGTGAGATGCTTAAGCTGGGAAAAGCGTCAGAGATGATGACAGAGATTCTTGCTTTTTTTAAGGTAACAAGAATATGATGCAGGAGCTGTGTTCTACACTGGATCGTATTTGCATATAGGCAGCATAAGTCCTTAATGAAAACAGTATTTCCTTCATAAAGGAATGTAAGCAGCAAGCAATTTTGAACAGCTCAACTGTGCAGTTTTTGTTCAAAGGAAATTATAATTTTTAATTATGAAACACTTTAATATGACAAGATATAGGTGAGAAACGTTCTTTACTTCACACACCTTTAGTTTGGATCAAGATGTTGTCATAAGCCTCTGTATAATTAGTTTTCTTCTCTGTATAATTAGCCTTATCTTTCATAATAATATGATTACATGAGAATGAAGTCTTTTTTTTTTTTTAAAGAACAAACTTTGGACATATATATTGGAAAGACTAGTTTGTAAATGTAACCTCTCCTGGCTCAGAAAGAAGGCAGCGAATAAAGAGAAAACAAAATAATTAAAATCCCTGCAATTATTATTTTTTAAACATTATGCTTATATAGAATTTATTGTTCATCTTGACTGCATCTCATAGCACCGGATTTTTTAAATGGCTTGAATTTGCGTATTAGTCAAGTTAGACCTCAAATGTCAGTGTGAGCAAGGAACAAATACATGTCATTTACTGATTCTGTCTGACCTACTGCTACCATTCAGGCAACCTGGTCTGGCTGGGAAGTTCAGGGATGATCACTGACCGGCATTTTAGAGAAAGCCTGTACTCCATGCTCTGTTACACAGGAGGTCTCTTATCAAAGCTACTTTAAATATTCTTCTAGAAGAATGAATACACATAAGTAGAGAGCAAGTCAAGCACAGGGAAGAGCTCAAAGAGGAGCTTTGTGTATATTTTGCTCAGAGTATTAAAAAAAAAGTAGTCTTAGAAGTCTTAAAAAGAAAATTGCATGGATTCTTGGACCTAAGAATCCATTTCTGCTCTAACTGAAGTCAAAGGATGGGGGGAAAAAAGTTATTGTTACATCTCATTTGGATAATGCTTTGCTTATTTAGAAGAAACCTCCTTCATTTAACTATTTACAGTTACAGTTTCACCAAAGCCACAGCTAACTATAAGACTGTTAAATGAAGAAAGCAAAATCATTTTGATTACTTGGCATTGATTGTATAATATCTTGAGCAGCCTACATAATGGAGAGTGATCAATTCAGTAAATAAAGCCCCCAAAATCTAATAAAATTGGGTCCTAATGCACAACAGTAAATTACACAGAAATTTCAGTACATGGAATGGCTTTTTACACAGCTATCAAATTTTTAGCTAAGTCCAATTCCAGCTGAGTGTAGTGATTTGAAAGGCTTAGTAATTGATATTCAGGTTATGATAGATAAGAATTAAGAGTACCTCAAAAAGACAAACTTACCAACTTTTTTTCCCATTCCTTATTAAGATCATCCACATAGGAGAGAACAAAATCAATTCTCCTGACACCATCCCTGAAGAAAATAGAATCTTTGCTTTGATGTCTTTTATCAATCTGTGGAAGACATAGGCATATGATTAAAAAAACCACACGTATTGCTGTTGCTTTAAAATATAACAGAAGACAAAGAGGTTTCCCCAGATTGCCTCAATTCTTCAGTTTCTTCATAGCTGAAGATATACTTGGGCAAGTTTTAACAAGGGCTACATCCAGTTAAAATAATTTCAAAATTAACTGCTTATATCCACAAACACTACATGTAAATAACTGGTATATGAAGAATACATATATGTTAGTGTAGCAGTACTTGTGAACAATGCTCCCATTTATTCTTTCACAGTCTTTGCAGTGTGTCATAGATGATAAAGACAAGTGTTATTATACAGCATGATTTTTTTCTGCAGTTAGAATGCCACTCTACACAAAAGCCAGCTAGGGCACAGTTCATCGACTTGAAGCAGGTAGCAAAAAGTAAATTCCATGCATTTTCTTCTACATAACAAGATTCAGTAAGCCAACCACCACAGAGAAATATGTCCCAGCAACAACCATGTACAAAAACAGCACACGAAGAATATATGGGTTACATTTCAAAATCGAGTATTTACTTTCGGGGGGGAGGGGGGGGAGGGTGCCGAATAAATGTATCAGTGCAACAGGGTAATCAGTATTCTAATTGATCTATTAAAGGTCATTTTTTTTTTATCAGCATGCCAGAATGTCATAATAACAACATTCATCTTTTTCACCGATTAGGCTACAGCAATTAATGTTAAGCAAATAAAGACTATTACCCCACTCTCCTAGGGAAGTTAACATAATATTAGGTATTCTTTATTATTGTATCAGTATTCAGCTCTACCAAATTGTTTACAAGACTAGAGGTTCATACAGCAAAGTGCTCACCATAGAAGCTAATACTCTGGTCTAAATTTAACTCCATGCTAAGAAAGGTTGTTGGTGGTTTTTTTTAACCACACCCATCAGCAAAAGTGTATTTATATAGGACCAAATTGGGTTTTCATTTTATTAGAGTAGGAACAAAAACGGAATAATTCCGAGGGTTATGTCTCTGTCTTCTCCCTCTTAAAGCATGCAAGGATGCACGTGAAAAAGTTCTGAGAAAGCACAGAACATTTGTAACTATGACCCTTGCTCCCAGTTAACAGAAGGCATCACACAGTGAGGCATGTTATTACTGCAGCCATCCAAGCCACTTGCAATATCATTCATCACTGTTTTACCCTGAGACGTCGCTTCAGGAACAGATTATATCTCCTTCCACTCTGCTGGAATAACCAACAAGTAGTTAGCAAGCCCACTGTTCCTCTCCAAGACCCAAACCAACTGCTTTGAGCACATACCCCCCAACTAAAGTCAGCAAGAAATCCGTGTCCTTAAAAAAGCCAGGAAAAGCCTCCTCCAACTATTAGAAAAACACAAGCACCCACAAACATTATGGCTGTAATGTCTTTTTTATTAAAGGCAAAGCTGTGCTGGCATCCATTTTGATAATGAACTCGGGTGTTTTAAAATAATGACTCCTGTAATGCTACTTGCCATCATTTGGCTACTTAAGCAGATTTTAAAAAAGAACAGTAAGAAAGTTTCTTTGGATGTAATGCAAAGGCAACAAAACAAGCACTGGCTAATGAATAGTGCACGTGTGTTTCTGTTATGCTCATGTTAAGTTGGACCCACTGGGACATAAAAAGAAAAGAAACAGCATTTTCCTATTCTATTTTGTGCTTACAGGTTTGGGGTTTTTTGTAAATATAATTGTGACTACAAGCAACTTGCAACTGTTTAGATGTTAATTTTATCAAATTAACATAGTGCGTAGAACCACACTGACATCTACATAGCATCAACAGTTCTGTAATTATGCAGTATTACACTAAGTGAACCCCAAAGTGCATTCTAACAACTTACAATGTTGGGAATCGGCCTAAAAACAGACCACCCCAACCACTAATTTAAAAAGACAGAGATTGTGCAAGCACAGATGTTGTCCTAGTGAACTAACAAAATCCATATACAAAAAGAAAAAAAATTAAAATCAATAAATAATATTTACTTCAAAATAAGCCAAAGGAGTGTCCCAAATTCTTTGGGTAGCATAGTTATAATTAGATTATTCCATACAATTGAAGTAATACTTGATCTTTAGTGCCATCAAAGTTTGCTCATTTTCTAAGATATATCAGAATCCTGCTCAGTTATTAAAGGTCTGACTATCAATTTAAGAAGATGCAGTAGTCATCGTTGGATCTGCTTTGAGAAGGGGAATACTTATCACTTCCCTCTCCTTCTGTACATAGGATTATTCATCATGGATAGCGACAGGCCTACTTATTAAACCCATAAATTATTCCTTTCACAAGAAGAACAAGATCAGTCTTGCACATTCATGCAACTCTGCGCATACATGTGCACTTACAGGTTTAAAATATATAAAATGTTAGTAATTTGCATTGGTTGCATCAGTGAATCGTAAAACATTACAGATTAGTACATCTTATTTCTTAACAGCTCTTTCCAGAACTGTATTCAAATTAATTGATCTTAGACAACCTGCAGTTATTACATGAAGTTACACGTCATCAGAGCAGATATTCTGTGACAGGTACCTGCTGGAATACAAGTAACCGAATTAAAACTTCCCAATGCAGCACAGATAGCAAGCAGAAGCTTTTGAATAATTGAATAATACCCAATGAGGAATTACAGAAGAGATGGAGCCCCAAGGCATATGGTGAAAACTCGAGAGGCAACAGCCACAAGTTGTAACACGGGAAATTTCTACTGGATGGGAGGGTGTGGTTGAGCAGGAACGGGTACAACAGGTTGCCCAGAGAGACTGGGTAATCGCCATCCTCAGAGATCACACAGCTTGACCAAGCAAGGCCCTGACTGAGCAACCTGACCTATGTTTGAAGTCAGCCTTGCCTTGAGTAGAAAGTTGGCCAAGGAGACCTGCAGAGGTCCCTTCCAGTCCAAGTCACCGTATGATTCTATGATGTTATTGCAAGTGTTAAACATTTACCAGTGCTTCCAAAAGTTGGATAAATCTTTTTTTTATAACTAAATAAGCTACAAAGCAAGTTTACAAAAACTACTTGTTCAAAAACAAATACTACCTTCCTATTTTCCTGTAGTAACTTTCCAGTTTTAACAGACTAATTATCTCTGTAAGAACTAAGTGACTTTATAGCCTGCAGACAGATGTGCTAATTGAATGCTCTCATGGTCTATCGTAAAGAGCTAAATTTTGCATGTAGCTAAGTAAGTGCAAACTTACTGGATTCATATGGAATTATATTAATATTCCTAGTTATCACATAATTGTTACCTTCTGTTAGACAACCGGCGGACGTCAGAGTACTGGACCGTGTTCAACCAAACAACCCTCCAAGTACCTAGACTTGCAATCCTCACGTTAGACACGAACTAAAGCCCTGCAGCAGGAAATCCTGACTCAAATAGGGGAGGTTACAGGAAAGACCAAGATGTCAGTATGGAAATAAACAAAGCTCAACTCAAGACGAAGTAAGGCTGTAACACTCCACCTTCACTTCTGCCCAAACTGGTGTGAGTAAAGCGTGTAAATGCTGGTGGTCGCACGCTACATTCAAATCCAACAAAACTCTCCCGCATTGCTAAACACTTGATGAGCAGGGCTTGGCCACCTCGCTCCCACAGGTAGCTCAGATATGCTTCTCCAGGGCCAAAGCAAACAAGCCAGGCACCGCGAACAGGAGAGGGAAAAGTGAGCTGCTGGATGTGGCATCGAGTGCTAAACACTGTAACAGAAAGTGCTTCAGAGAAACGACTTGGGATTGAAGCTGAAGAGACTCAGGTAAACATTTCTGTGGCCCTGCTCACCCACCAAAGCACACAGACAGCTGACCTTGGTCAGTACAATCAGCTAGCCCTCGGTGGTCTAACGATATCACAGTACCTGAAAAGCAAATATATTTTGCAGATTATACCTGAATGATTTATTCCTGTCTATTTTCACAGGACTCAGAAGGATTTCTATTTCTGGTCATCCACCTAACAAGAAATTTATGTCCTTACAGGCCGTTTAGCACAGCTCACTCCTTGTAGGCAACGGAGCTTCCTCCAGATACACCTTGCTACTAAATACACCCCAGTCCTCTCCGTGTTCGTACTTCAAAGACAGAGGAACTTGGCTTAGAGCAATACTTTTCAGATTAATATTCAGGCAGAAAACTGCAAGTTTCTTAGGGGCCTACACTTAGAAACACACTTCCCAAATTCAGTTCCCCAAAGTTCAAGGTTTCACAAGTGTCCAACCTCACAGAGCTGGGACTGCAGGTTCAGACCTCAGCATTCTTCACCTTCTGCTTTTTGTATCTCAGAATGGGAAGATGGTTTAGAGCAGCAATTGCAGTAGCAAAGCAGTAACCAACACTAATATGAGATGGAAGAACCCAATACATTAGCCTCATTAGAGTTGTAGCACAGTGAAGAATCTCTGGCTATGACTCATGGGTATGCTGAGAAGTTACGTCAACATTATCCCCATCAGCACATCTGGGAGTTTTATTATCATAGTGCTAACATTACCAGACAAGAAAACTTCCTGAGATTAAAAAATAAAATTGATTTGCAACATTTTGCTTACTTACAAGATACAGTCTACAAACCAAGTATTTATTTACTGCATACCTTTGATAATCATACAGGCAAATTAGTTTTTATCACAGACAATGTAACAAACCAAAATAACTATGTTACAAAGCAATCAGTTAATGTATACAAACAATACACTTCAGAAAAGTTTTCAGAATACAGAAATGGACAAAAAAATGAGAGTTTGAAATCTGAATCAAAATACAAGGAAAGCCTCCATAATTGCAAGAGTAGGAAACATTCAGCGGCTTAAAAACAAAATTATCACCCTCACTTAGATCCCCAGTTCACTCAGAATATTTATATACCCCTATATAAATAAATATATACACACACCCCTATATATAAATATTTATATATGCTTATATAAATAGGGTTATATACATTCTGTGAAAATCCCTTTTCACAGAATTAAACATGCTTACAGCTATAGGAGAAACAAGCCGATTAAAGTGCCGCTGTGCTAAATATAGCCGTTTGAGAAAATTTATGTCCAAAAGCAAAAAGCTCCTGGAAATGTATTCCCACAACATATGAAAACATACAGGCACGCTACTGAAAATCAAAAAGGCAAATTCCTGGTTTCTGCACAATAAACTCAGTTCCCATTATACCAGAGATCCATTTGCATGAAGTTCTCTTCAATATTCTTCCTTGAAGGAATCTGCGCAACTGAAGTGCTTACCCACTTCAAAGAAGTGTATTTACAACACTCTTAACACCACACATCCCAATTCCCAGTTATGCTTCATGCAGGGTACAAAGCTGCATAGAAAGAAATTTCCCATTCAAAGAAACACAAAACCACAGGTATTTCTTTTAGCTAAAACTTGCAAGCTACTTTTTGCACCTTTACCACACTTGTGTTTTAATTTTGAACCACATTAAAATCTCAAAGCTTGAAAACATGCATTTCAAAGCAGTTTAAGACACCAAAATGTTTGCACTATAATTTAAACACGCAGAAAAAGCCTCTCTGGATAAAAGAACACATTAAACAAGAATAGAAAAAAGAAAAATAAAAAATATGCTAAGAGAGTGTATGCGTTAATGTAAGACACCAGAGCCCAATGTAAGCAAGCAGACAGTTTTAATACACCTCAGCATGTACTTCTTCAGTTGTCTTAAAATGAGTTTTGGTAATTTTTTTTTCTCCAGAAAAGAATAACGGTTATTTTAAGTTTTTTGATATATTTGACAATTAATACAATTATCTTGTCTGTGAATTTCAGTAAGAGGATATTTTCAGCCTTTCCTTACTAATTACTACAATAAGAAAAAAAAAAAGGCAACACACTTCAAATGTTGTCAGTGTTTGTTTCTTGCTCTTTAAAACATTCTAAAGTATCATGCTGACTCAGAGAGCCCTCCAGATTATTATGACAAAAAGGAATCCCACGCTTGTTAATAACACCATAGTCAGAATATATCCTATATCCCATCAAACCAAAACAATGATAAAAAAGCAAACTTTCCAGTTTACTCCACCAATACTTAACTTTTCAATTTTGTCTATTATCCTTTCAATTTGCTTGAATTTATCATTTAAGCCATCACTAGGAATAAACTAAAAAACCACATTCATTTTTATATGCTAGAAAAACAATTCTTTTTGGAAGGATGGCTTCCTTGAAACTGGAAAATTTTCTGGTGAGGGACTTTTTGGCATACAGTAATAGAAGACGCCACACAAATTCATGCAAGGAAGCATGAATGTTGTTTACTGCTTACCACTTGATGTTCAGGGATGAGTAAAGTAGTCTCAGTGCTGTTTAGGCCCTGCCAGTGGCATCACAGGAAAAACATAATGTTGTTAGCGATGATGCAAAGGGTGCTTTAAAATAAAAGGCTATTTCAGAAGAGACAGTGTAGCTTCTGGTTTAAGTTGCTGAAAAGCTATTCTGAGTGATAACTGGATTTTCAGTATAGAGAGTCAAAGTTTTAACAAACCTCTACTTCCTCAGATGAGCTGGGTCTCTAGCCTATGCCACCAACTTTTACATAGCCCATATTGATTTTTAAATATTACTAAGAATAACTCTATTAAGAGCTATACGGTATTCCTCAGCATTTCCATTATAAAAAATAAAGTCTAAACAACTTGGCACAGATTTCCATTTACAAGCTGATAAAGAACAACTTTTAACAGTACTTTTTGTTATTTAATATCAAAGAGAGAAAATGTACATAGCATAGACGGCTGCACTTGCATTCAGAAAAAACATGACACCCCTTAGCTAGCTATTTTTTCAATATGAACTGCAATTACACCATGTGAAGGAAAACAAATGCGAGGAGACAAATCATTAATCTCACAGTGTAGACAAGGCAAATTGGTATCAGTAATTGTAGTTGTTATGCTTAATGAGACTAGTGAGGGCTTCCCAGCTTCCAGTTCTGATCCAAGCCTGGTGAGGCTCTACCCTGATTTTAATTGTACAAGATCTGGGTGCTCATTATTTTCCTGTATGTGGGCCTGGAGGGTGCTGCAACGTCCTCTGGCCAGACTCCACACAGGGATGACAGGCATACCAACAGCAGAGGACTCTGCAGAGCACAGCTATCCTACAAAGACACGTCCATAAGCTATCTGGGGTCCTGGCCCACAACTGTATGACTGCATGAGCAAAGGATTTTGACATCAGGCTTCGCTATTGGAATGAATAATGGTTTGCAATACCTAAGCTGTTTTGCAGTATCTAATTCTGTTAGTCAATAATTTCTCACACTGTTCCTTTGTTTTGCTTCTGAAAACAAATCCTAGACACGTTTAAACAGTGCAACCAAACAGTGCAAGCGCCTTATGAAAACATGACAGTTCTCTATGGAATTACCTTTCAACAGAAGCAGAATACTAACTTCATTTCATTGTTGTATCATCATTTATTTGTTTCGAGTTAATATTTCAAAAAGTGTATTTCCCCAAATCCAATTTTCATAAAGTACTGTCTATGATTTCAAAAATCAGAAATAAATATTTTTCACTTTTATTACAATTTTACTTGAGAGAAACCACACAGGTCCATTCCTATAATTTTGTGAAATAAACATGCCATTTTTGTTCCTTTTTACATTGCAAGTAATACATACACACATCTTTACATTCTTTCTTAATGATGCCATCTCTGAGTATTTACTTATCTAAGTAAGGTAAAAATGTCCTTTTCAGAATTCAGTCAAATAAACACAGAAAGATTGACCTGTTTTTTGGCAAGGAATCCCCATGAGAAAGAGTGCATGTATAAATAGCTGCACTGTGCTCTTACCCTAAGACAGTCTGAACTGGGTTTAGAAATCTAATCGTCTCATCACTGATGCTACTGGAAAAACGGCACTATTTGTAGAGAAATAAGGGCTGAGACAGTTAAGCAGAAAGTTTTTCTCCAGTTATACTCTGAAAATATCTGCCACGTAAAGTACGGTACAAATTTGACATCAATAGGAGCACAGTCTTGCTTTTCATTGCTGCCCTACGGCTCCTGACCTCTCCATTGCACGCTTGCCCTCCCCGTCCAAGCTGGTGCCCTTCCATCTGCTTTTCTTCCACCTCTCCATCCTGTACTCCTCCCACCCACAGCTTCCCACCTCCTCCACGATTAGATATAAATATGGGTTTTAGTCACCCACTGGCCCTCATATGCTGCCCACACTGCTTCACTCAGGGATAAAATTTTAATACATTTAGTCAAACACTAAACTGTAGGATGAAGACACATGGCTGGTAGAGTCCAGCTGCTAAAAACACTTTGTACATTCCCATGCATTTTGTGAAATGTTTTCCTGTTAAACTAGGGAACTTACCCTGCTCTCAATACAACTGCCTGAAATTAATTAGCTGAAGTCACCGGGGTTAAGTATTGTAAAACTGGTGATAGTCAATATATCTTTTCCTGCACATTTAAAATGTAAGAACTCTTGTAGAGAGACACCACTTCTTCGTTATATGCCAGTCTACGTATAGCACAAAGGGGCTCCAATCTTGATAATGCATGACCCCCAAAACAAGAACCAACCAGTGCTTCCAGAAACACTCAAATAGTCCAACTTTGTTGAGATGAAAACCAAGAATAAAGAAGGTTAGCAGTGGTGGCAGCAGTGTTGGACTGGTCCTTCATACTTTGGAATCCACTCTCTTAAGTCTTTAATGTGCTCTCTCTCTTCCCAAAATATTCCGCAGATTGTGTTTTGTAGTTACACTTGAAAGAAGCCTTTTTGTATTTCCTTCTAGATTTTGAAACTGATTTGGTCTGTCTTCACAATGCTAATAATGGTATTTTATGTTTCTCTCTACTTGAAAACCCACTGGTCTGAATTGAAAAATGAACAAGCATGAAAAGTAATGTACATTATGATGGTGTTTGTTCGGGGGGGGGGGGGGGGGGGGGGTGTCAATTCATTTGCAACACCTGCAGCTCTCAAAAAAAAAAATCTATGTGTCATACCCCTAATTTTTGTCAAATGCGTTGCTTTAATACATTTGATGGAGCTCTGCCAATTTACTCCTGCTAACCTGGTTTAAATAGAGACTGCTTGTTCTCAGATTTTCTCACAATCAAACTACCATATGCAAAATCCTGATTAACAGAAATTTTTAGTGAGAATTTAATTGGTGTGAAATTAACAGGAAAGGTGAAAAGTTCATATATAACTGTGCAAAACTAATTCCTACCTTCCTACAGCTAGAATAGGGCACAGTCCTGCAGCTTTACTCAGTGAGTAGTGCGACCACCTGCCTTTTATGAGGGTGAGAAACTCAGGGTCCACATACATACAAAGCAAGCATTTGAAGTGACTTTGTACTACTTAATTGGAATAGCAGATAGACAAATAGTCCTCAGTATACACCTCTTACAGATGTCAATAAATGACAAACTAGTTAGTGATTCAATCTTCCATAAAATCTGTACTAATTTTACAATTATCCCACTTGAATGGCCTAAAATTTTACTATCAGGGAATTTAATATAAATTCCATTTTTTAACCTTTCTTCCAATCATGAATTATTTAACTGACCTTCCCTCTTAATAACAGGAACTCTGTTTTGTCAGTGGGCCTCATCCTCATTTACTTTGCAACTTGAACAACTAATGATAAACACTGAACAGAGATGCACCGTGCTATCAAAACAGAATTGTGCCATTATATATTTTTCTAGCTCTCTCTCTGCATAAAGCACAGAGGAAAAATGGATTCTCAGTTTTTATGTCATTCATTTTTCAATTTGCTTGAAAGGACTTTCAGAGGCATTTATGTATTTCTTGGAACAGGAACTCCATGAAGACTGATTCAGGTAGATTCTACATAGAGACTCAATTAGGACAGTTGCCTATCCCGAACAGAAGTGGCTGTCTGTGAATTACTGATTTAACAATGACATAATTTGAAGCAGTCCCATTGCAGCACCTGTTCTAAAACACCCCTATCATATCCATATTTTTTTTCCTCTCCAGTCTGCTCTTTACTGAAAACATCTCCTTGCCTCCCTGCGTGACAAAGCATCTAGAAATAATGCATGCTAGAAGGCTTGTAATATGAAAAGCTGTTGAACTCCAAGCGATCCTGTTTCTTTTGTCTTTGTTGGAGATTAAAAAGAAAAAAAAAAAAAAGGAGACTCAACAAGAAGCAGATGAAAGAAAGAAACAGGGTAAAAGTAGGAAAGAAGCAATGGATTAGAGCACAAATGCAAAATCATAAGGAAGGACCAAATGTACCATTGATTGGAGGCTCAATTGCTTTTTTGAGTCCTGAACTTCATCTGACTTTTGTACATATGTTGGCAGGCTTCACTACAGACTATTTTTCACCTTCATTTTTCTATTACTTGCATCATTTCTCGTGTACAAAATCATGTATTCCTTTACAGATAACAAAAGAAAAAAAATGCCACTGAATTATGGATAGGTAATGTTTTCTGCTCTCCATATTTGAATCTAGATTTCTTTTTTTCCCCTCCTCTGTTGCTAAGTCAACAATAAGGCCATAGCTTTTTCTCCCTGCTGCTGAGCAGCAGCATACTGTTATTATCTTCTCTTCCAAAAGAAAAGATAGCCCAAGCATAATGAAGTTGTGACCTGAATGTAAATTCATTTAACTCTCTCCCAATGGTCTTTTTATGGATGAATTCCATTTCTATGTTAAAATTACCTGACTTAAATTGTTTTAAGACTTCCAAGCGTTCATATTTTCCAATTGCAGGAACAAAGTTAAGTCCGTGGTTAAGTAACAATAAAGTTACCAACCTATCACCAGGGTAAAATTATAAGAGAGAGGAATGTGCTATCTGTCAAAACAGGAACAAAGCATGTTGACCTGAGCTCAAAAGGGTCTTGGTGAAAAGAGGAGAAACCTTGGTTTGTCTTTCATGCCAGGATAGATGACCCTGTTCAATTTCTATGGGAATGCATCAAGGGTGACAAAAGGCAGCCAGCGAAGAACTGAGGGAAAAGAAATTCTTCCAGTTTATTGAGAAGAAAACTGAAGTTGTGACAACACACGAAGATAAAGGATTAGCATTACGTGAAAAAAAAAAATCAGGGCTATCTTACCGTTGGAATGAGTTCATGGAAAAACTTTAAGGATAGACTTAACCTGAATATGTAGGACATTAACATCAAGAACTAAGCCTGTTATGGCTGATATGAGTGTGAAACTGGGCAAAAAGATTAAGAGTAACTCTGTAACTTCATGTCTGGCTAATGCACAGAAAGCAAACATCAGATAAATGAGACTGTATTAGGGAACATGGGGTAGGATAATGCAAAGCACAGAAAAGTACTAACTTAAATGTAAGCAAACATCAGATAACCAGCTGACCTGGAGAAACAAAGCCAAATAAGCTGTCTCTTCTTAGAGGGAGAAAGGAAAATAACAAACCAAAAAACCTGAGTCATCAAGTCAGCTACGGACTAATATTGCTAATACGGCAATACTTTGTGATATTTAGGAACAAATAATGAAGAAAAATAATTATATAAGGAACATGCATAAGAAGAAAACAAGAGAAAAGGCAGCATTAAGTTACCAACGAGAGGTTAACCAGATATATTTTTCATAAGAAGACTACCTCCCAGACAAGAAAGTGCTGCAGATCAAAGCCGCCTTTCCCACCCCATCGTGAATCTTTCACCCTTCAAAAAGGTTCAAATCCCATGTCTCTACATATGAGACACATGCATTGCACCCTTTCTCCCATGTTGCCTGCCTTTTCCTATGTCCTAAGTTATCAAGTGAATTCTTTCAGGCTTTGGTGAAACAGGTCATCTCCACCTACTCAGAGACACTCTACAGGAACTCAGACTCAGCTTCAGACTCTGATGCTTATCATGGTATGATGATTCATACGCTGTAATTTGAGACTGTATCTGCCCAGGGTTCAGTGAAGTATTTGATATGGCTGTTCACTGAAAATTTTCCTGGAAAAAAAGATTTACTACAACTCCTACAATAGATTGAGAAAGTAGCAGGGTGAACATACTAACAATTTTTAGGATGGAACTGGCAGATTTATGAAAACATTTAGATGATCTGGTTGCATGCGCTAGCAAGATAAAGATCTGTGTAACCTAGGAAGCATTTCTGAGTTCTGTCTGCACAGGACCATCTCTAAATTTGCCTCTTAGAGGTAGGTGAGGACATGTTTTACTCTTAAGAAGTTCAGCAGAACAACTACAGTTTTCCAACACTGAATTCAATAGACATCATTTCTGATGAGTACTCATAGCAAGGATGAGACACTACTTTGACAGAGCAACTATTTCTTTTCCTATCTAAAACTCTTCCTAACTTCCTCTAAGCATATAATAATCATAATTTCAAAAAAATCAGACAACAGAAATTAAAATAAAATACCAATTTCAAGAATGCATATTTTCAATATTCTTCTTTAATCTGTTTCTTAACTGAAGAGTAACCACACACCACTATCTATTTAAGCTATTGTGTACTGTACATGTCAAGCAATGACGTACTGTGAAAAAATGAATAGCTGATGATGCTATTTGGGTTGCACAGGTTTCGAGGAAGAGTTATTCTTATAACTCAAATCTTCATTTGCTTTCTCATAAATCTTGCTGCACTGTCAAAAAGTTCCTAGAGCAGAGGAATGCAAGAGTGTCTTGATTTCCCTATCAAGCCAGCAATATAATACGCAGCATAAAACAAAGTGTTGGGTTTGTGCAGAAGCATTATGTTTTTCCAATTGCCAAAACATTAAATGATCGTGTGATTCTCATTTCAAGACTGATACTGGAAACACTGTTAAGCCCATACTGTTTTCTACTACTACTGTGTTGTAGCGCTAACACTTGTAAGTCTCTTATAAGACTCAGTGAGTATCAGTGTTACTTTCATGGTTTTGCTCCTTCAGAATACCAGAGGAAGAAAATGTTTACATGGATAAAAAAGGAGGTATACGACAATCTAAAAGAAATACTATTTTTAAAACTAATTCTCTCTTTCACAGCTACTGTTCCTCTTTCTTCCTACCAGTCGTCTGTTAACACCATCTGTATTGGACCTTACCTCAGAGCTGCTTGGGACTTCTGATCCTGCAGTTGAACTAGTTTCACATAAAGGTCCATTGCATTCTTCCCCTAAGGAACACAGAAAGTAAGATTCACATAAATACATTTCTTATTTTAAAATATGATTGTATCTGAAAAATGAAGTGAACCTTGAAGGCATGGAACTACGAACAAGCAAAAGCAAAAGCTGGAAAATAATACTCAGCTACATAAAATCTTTAAGAATGGCTCTTTGAAGGGAAAAAACGCTGCAAGACACAATATACTCAGTCTGAACTACCTGGTTGTAACCTTGCAGTCACAGAAACACATTTTTAAATGTGACAAACAAAAATCTGTCAGCATCATGTATTTGATGAGATAAAATTATTTCTTGTCTCAAATGTCTGATAGGTGACTGTCTATGAGTGTCTCATACCTGGAGCTTTGCTGCCTCAGTTATGAAAGTTCAATTATCTCTGGGGTTGCTTGCTAGAAATCAATTTTTTTTTTTTGTTGCTACGGGATTAATGGTGCATAACCTCAAGATTACAGATGACCACATCATGGAGATATGATGACAGGATCAAGAATAGTAATACCAAGCTTCTTCTTGTTTAAATAAAAAACCAAAACCCCCTTCATTTTAACAACAGTATTGAACTCCGACATGACTTTCCCGCAAATATATTCAGTCCACCAAGGACACTGTTACTTAAACGTTAACATTATAGGGAAAAAAAGTCACATGAAATATCTTCAGACCCCTAAACCATACTGAGACATTTGCTGGGTTTGTGGCTCTGAACCTACTCTGTCAACAATTCCCTTTGAAGAGCAATTCAGAGCCCATAAGCTAGGCTCCTGCTCCAAGAAGTTTTTGTAAACAACCATCTCTCTGCTGATTAGACAGACAGACCAGTCTCCTAAATCAGGCAACTAAATAGCTCCACCACCAATGGAAAAGGATAAGCAGTTCTGAGAACAGCTTGTCACAATCTAAAGCAGGCATCTAATAAAGCTGCCTCTTTCTTCTGAAAAAAAAAAAAAAAAAAAAAAAAAAAGGATTCATCATACTCCTTTCTTCATCAAACAGCAAGGAAGTATTGATGGGTATAGCTTAGGCTGGACAGATTGACTAGCACAGCTTAGACTGGACCACTGTCAGACAACTATGGCTAGATTAGTCCTACCAATAAGACAGACCTACTCTTTTTTTTGTAACCTGCAAATATTTTATGTCAAAATTGCATCCGGGCAGGATACAAACTGTTTTTTCTAAAATCTATAAGCAGCTACTTAGACAGAAGAAAAAAATGAAAGGAAACAAAATGCTCTCAAGCTGTGTCTAAGTTCATTTACAGAAAATGGTCTCTAATTTATAACTGCATATGATGCGATGAGAAACTGGGCAATAGTATATAATGGTATATAACATATAATGAAGTTCCTGAATGCTAAGACATTCAAAGTCATTGCATGCTATTTTGCTAAAGCAAACTGTGCCTGCAAAATCTGTATTAGTTGATATAATTTGAACACTTAAGTTTTATTCATGTACCTGTAGAAAGATGCCCACATATGGTGATACAAGTGGGGAAACCAGTGTCAAGCCCTCTCTAAAAAGTTAACGTGGAAGTCAATAATTTGGGATCATTCTGCCTACCCAAACATACCATAAACGCCACAGGGACTACGCTGTAAGACAGACCACCAAACACAGAAGAGGTTTACAGGAGCAGCTTCAGCACAGAACTGAATTCACGTCACCTTCCAACACAGCACAAGCGTTCAACATGTACGAGAAGCAAATGGCATATAATGGGAGACTATTATAATAAGAACAGAGAAGTCTTGACTCAAAAAACAGCTATCAAAATATTCAGATTAACTTACTTGAGAAACTGCTCCTGCAAGAATATTCCTAAGCAGAGGGTCTACCTTCAGACAGGGCTGGCTCTAAGCATAGGCAAACTTGGCAGCTGCCCAGGACAGCAGGCCTGATGAAAGAAAGGGATCATCACCATCACGCTCTGCTGCCTGCTCTGCCTACAGCCCTCGGAAGCAGGTGGCTGCTGCAGCTTTGGCCAAAGGTAGCAAGCCCAGGGGCAGAAAGCCCAAACATCTGGTCACACAACCCTCCACGGCAGGAGCAGCCTGGCACCTTGTCCCTGGAGCAGTAGCGTTCAATTTGCCTATGCTGCTGAGAGGACGGGAACCAATTCCACGGACTGCAACAACAGCCTTGGTGTTTGTTTCTTCTGGCTTATCCTTTCTGTAGTTGTGAAAGTTTAACCCCAGGAACAAGCACGATTCAGAGTTCTACATTTTAAATGCTCTCCCAGTACCATAGCTGATTACTTATGCCACTTGTGAAAGGAAATCCTCTTGGTATCTCTGAGCCAGGGGAATAAAACTGAATAACCCTAGTGCAGCACATAAGAAGGCAAAAAGAGAATGCAAAACATGTATTATCTGAGAAGTACAACACACTTAATACGTTCACTCCTTGAAAAACACATAAACGGGTTCCTAAGCAGTATAAGAAATGCATGTCCAAGTCACGTAGAACGGTATAAAGGAGCCGCAACCCAGAATTCAAACAAGCACCAGGAATGGAGATGCCCAATTAATTCTTAACCAAGAGAGCTGCCCACAGATAGCTAAAAATGGACTTGTAAATCACATTTCAAAAAGCTTGGCTCATATGTGATATCAGTGACTCATATAAAATTAAGTCTGATTTCCAAGAGACTCTCAGCAGAAAGAAAGAAAAAAAAAAAAAAAAGACAGAGGACACACACAAAAGGGAGGAAGGCGTAATGCCGGTTAGTACAATACCTTCTGACCACGACGGCTTGAACTTGGTGAGAATCGCAAAGTCATCTTTAAAAGGAAAAAACACTTCAGTAAGAACCAGAAGTAAAACCCACTTTTAACATGAACCCGTTTAATAATTCTCCTCTATCCTTTACAATACGGCCACTATATCCAAACAAAAGAACAAGCCCTAGAAACAAGAGACTCTGGCCTAGACAGAAAGCACGGAGCAGGTTCCTCTTGAAACATCGACATTCACCTTTTTGTCCAGGCACCTTGTTCAGCAACACAAACAAGGATGCCACTTTCCCGTATCAGCAGCAGGGGGGACAATAATAGTTTCTGCTAGCCAAGAAAACGTGTTTAAAATTCTTTGAGAAATTACAACTTCATATCTAAAGATGGACACTACATGCTCTACTGTATGTAAAGAGATCTAGACACGCCTGCACATCAAAAAGAACAAATGAGGACACCTACTAAACATAAGTGGCCCTTCAATACAAAATTCGTTTGTACAAATTGCAGTCACTCCTTGCAAATTTTTTGTTCAAAATTAATCCCAGTACCACACTATGACTATCAGAACCCATTAAAATTGTTTCAAACATATGTAACTTTAATATTTATTCATATCATTGGCCTTTCGTGGGCATGCACATATCCCATCTGAAAGAAATAGCTCCTTCCCAATGTAAGCATCGTCTCCAACAGCCTTACAGTTCTGCACACAGCTACTTCTAACTCCTTAAACACGTGTGTCTTGGGAGTTTGCACATTATTGGAAATAAATGAGCTTCATGTGGCCCATAATTTTGCAGTATTAACATATGCTGTCCCAAACTACACCCTACTGCAGGGCAACCTACTTAGAAACTTTTGGCATGCCACCCCTAAGAATTACAGACCATTTCTATTTCAATTACAGTCCCAGATGATCAGATCAACAGTAATCCAAAACAGCTCACAGAAATCAACATTCAGAACTGAAGACTGGAGAACATAATCAGGACTGATTTTGCCTTTTAAAATATAAGTAGTTAACCACACAAAAAAGGTACTTTTATTAGTGCAGTCGTACAATTTCTGCAACAAGCATGAAAAATGGCTTATTGTGTAATGAAATGATTAGTCATTCTAAAATAGTTTAACTTTGTTCACAGTGCCTGAATCAGTTTCTTTTTCTACATGGCAAAGCTGACATTTTAGGAAAAAACAGAAGGAATTTAATTCCACATCTGGACCTACTGGTTAAAAGAAGTGGTTTAATATGATTAGTATTTCAGGAATCAAAAAGTTGTCCTTCAAAACCTTCCTATTCATTCCATGACGAAAGACAAAAACCCTTAGTGGTCTAGATGCCAACATGCTCACAGATTTCCTAAGACGCTACTGTAGCTGCAACTTACAGAACTGGCACGCAAGCTATGCAAGTGTGACTGGCCGTCACGTATTTAAAATCAGATACATGGATGGGAGACCACATGCATGACCCACCTACCCTTTATACGACTGTATGACAGAAAGTGGAAAATTCTCTTTGATGACTACAGTGGTAATATAGGCTTTATAAAATTAAAAAATAAAGTCACCTGCAAGAAAACAAGCAGCTCAAAATAAATTCTGTTTATTTTGACCAGTGCTGTTTAATTTCATTTATAAAACCTCATAAAACACAAATAAGTGTACTCAGTGCTGTCGCAAAAAAGTAAGGATGCTGTTGTAAATCAAGGTCTCCTGTAGCCCCCTATTTTCTGATAGCTGGGGCAAGGTAAGCAGCACGGCTCAGTGACGCCACAGGACTAGCCATGTATCCCTCTGCACCAAAAATAAGTTGCACGTTCTCTAGGAGAAGTGCAACCCGTCACAGGCCACATCCTGGTCACAACGGTTGTGCCCAGACTAGGAAAATAAAAGGTCCAGGACACTGGCTCAACCATAGGACTGCTCACTCAATTATTAGTGCACTTGGTGGAACAGTTTTTGGCTTCTAGCGCTCTCCCCGACAGAGCAGAAACACACTCTAGAGGACATCACAGGCCAAGTTCTGGTCTTTGGAGAAGTCTGCCCTGCTTGGGGAAGAAGGGAGTTTAGCCATATGGACGTGGCCAGACTGTGCTACTTGTCCTCTAGGCCAATGAAAAATCCCCGGCTTTTTTGATTACTAGCACAGGCACAGCCTGGGATGCTCTAGCATCTTTAACAGGACCTAACCAGCAATTTCCCCGGAAGATGATGATCTATGTCACTTCAGCATCCTTAGGTAAGCTGGGATCTGCTGGCAGATGTGAAGAAAAAAAAAGCTTGGGCAATGATGCTGCACTCAAGGTATAGCTGGGCACAGAGCAGCTGGCGTGTAGATGCTGCAGTCTGGCAGAGCTCAGAGCAACTCTGCGTCAGAAAACAGAGCAAGAGAAGGCATTTAAATTATCCCTTCTGTCAACTTCTACCACCACGATTCATCTGCACCAAGCAGAGCTCTTGGTAGCTGTCTTTCTACCAGTAAAGTTGTTAACATATTAGGTGCTTCTAAAGCCAAGCAGAAGCTGAATAGACAGTTTTAGGGATGAAAATTTTCATTTTACTACTAAAACTAGGAAATCATCTGCACTTGCACACCTAAGACCTCTGAGAGAGCTATTCCAAAGGCAAAGTCAGAGCCAGGATTCTCAGGCAGGTGCTGACAAACTGTTTATTGTTTGGCAGTAAGACGGTATTACTACTGGTACTACTATTACTTTCAGCATTGTTTCCAAAATACTGCTTCCATTTATTTCCACAATTTTCTTAGACACAGTAACAGCATCCTTTTCAGTCAACAAAACCAAGCAGGTAAAAACAACTTTCAGACCTGTCGTACTGTCCTGCACATGTCTGATGCCTTCAGCATATCAGTTTACACACACATACATACATATCCCTAGAGCAAGTTTTTGATAGTCCAGGTAAAACAGAAAAAAAACCTCCAAACTTACAACGCAGTTGTTATGAGGTAGCTACTTTGTACTATGAAGAAACTTCCTACTATTCATTCTTACCAACACAAAAGCATTGCAAGAGCATTCTTACCAATGCAAAGCAATGCAAGAAATTTTTATTTCTAGATGTCTTGAAGTTACCATCTTAATAAAGCCCTGCCATTACTCAATAACGTGGCCTGCCTGACAAAAGAGAATTCAGTTTAAAACATGATTACCTATCACTAAATCAATGCGCTATTTACAGTACTGCGTCCTTTGCTCCCAAAAGATCACCATGGAATTCCTGCTGTAGTGGATCTACTCTGACCAATTTCCATCTTTGATAAGGAGTCTAATTCAGCACTGAGTCACTAACAAAAATGCATACTGAACAAAGATCTCTCCAGAATAAGGTCACTCTTTCCAAGTTAGCCTCATAATGACTATTTTAAGTGCTTCCATATCTAAGAAAAACATGGCTTTAAAATGATTTAACAACTAAATTTATGTGTATATTGACCGTATCCTCCCAGAGCTGGATGACTGAGTTGCCTAGGGGAACTGAGGACCCACCTAGTATGCTGGCTCCTAAGCAAGTAAAATAAGTGTTATTACTTCACCTGGCATCATCTGAAGAGTAACAACTGCACTGCTGAACCAAAGATTCCATCTCAAAAGTACATTTGAGGTGGTGGTTTATGCACACTCAGAGCCGCTCCTAAAAATTTAAAACTGTTCCTTAACAATGAAAACATTAAATTCTCAGTAAAGCCAGGAAAAATTATTTGGAACATTTTAAAAGAAATTTATTATTCCCTTAAAAAAAAAAATTGCATTCAAGTATACTCTGCTTCACAAACATATTAATTTTGAGCATGTGTTTTATTATTAACGCAGTAATTCCAGAGAACAGGTATTTATCAACACATAGAAAGTAAAAGAAAAAAACATCAGTATTTTATATAGGCATAAATATGCAGAAAAGAAATCTGTTCCTAACAATAAGAAAATCTCATTTAGCATTTGGAAAAGACATGAAGTCCTCAGTTCTAGTCTCTAGTACAGTAAAAGGGTATTTTAAATCAGAACTGAGGTTTACCCTCAGCTGCCTTCCTTTTAAAGAACCATAAAACGTCCCTTTTGATTAACAGGCACTGGGTTAAAAAAAAAGGAAGAAAAAGAAAAAGTTGTGTAAATCTGTTTTTAGCAAAAAACCACAAGCATAGTGTTGTAACACAGAACTTGAATGGCATTTAACATGGTTAAGGCATTAACCATTACCATATTGTATGTACCAGCATAGACAAGACTTAAAGCATGCTGTGAGCACTGAAGTTAGCACTTAACACCTTTCAGGTATCATCATTTTGCAGAATGACACATGTAAACTGATTAAGAGGTTCAAATGTAACTGAAAAAAGAAAGCCCAGACCAGTGATAGCTGGATAAAGTCAGGTATTTTTAAATTGTGTAGCATTTAGATGCATGTTAGTAAGGGGAATAGGATGGCAAATAAACCTCAGAAGAGCAGAGTGGTAAAATACCAGACTGCAGAAGTCCCACCAACTCATGAAACACTATGGCTGTGCTTGTTTGCACTTAGACTATTTATATGTGCAGGGCCAGATTTCATCAGCGCTATTTGACTGCAGAGGCAGACAAACAGCTTGGGCAATGGCCCTGCACATATGTGAAAGTGCCAGGTGCACTCACATCTCCAAGAAAAGATGAAGAAAGGGGAATGGGGGTATTGCTTTGCATCACAGCCCAAGGGAATTACAGGCACTTCAAAAAGTGTTAGGTATAGACTTGCTTTCCTAGCATTCCCAGAGGCACACTTAAAAATCTTACATTATTATTCATTAATGCATTTCTCCAGCTTCCACTGAAATCACTGATGTAACCCTGAAGCAACACAATCTCCGATATCTTTCGGCAACTGCAATACACAAGTTTTCAACGGTATTGGAGGGCCTAATGTACTATTCATTCTATGGACACACAGCACATTCCCATCCTTGTACGAGACATCTTCCATAGATACTATAAGAGAAGAGCGATACACAAACAGGGAACTAACAATAGGGAAATAGTGAAAAGGGTGGGGATAAGTTTAGCATAAACTAGGAACATATATGACTTGTACATTTATTAAGAAAGTAAAAAGCAATGTATAAAAAACTACACCTCGAATTTACTGTCCTCTGGCAGTATTCCTCAGTTTCATGCTACCTGGATGTTTCATTTCAGATGGCCAAGTTCATCTGCAATTTTTTGTTCCTTCTGGTCCTTGTGCTCTACCTAGCTCAATACTATTTTGGTTATGCTTCCAACAAAATGTGTCATTGAGAATTTTGCTACTGTATTCACCAGGACAAGTATTTAATTTTCTTATATTAAACAACATAAAAATATGCCAGTATAGAACGACTTTTTATAAACAAATCCCATCAAAATTTTTTTTTGCTGAAGTATGAGTTTGCAAGACTTAATATTTTCCATCCAAATTACTTTAAAGATGACTGAATAACTCTGGAAGTCATATACTGACTTCTTATCAATCAAGAAAATGAGCAGGGCAATGGACCATGGCTGCCATCACTTAGAGTCTTTTATGTAAACCCCACTCGATTAACACGACTGTAGCACGCAAAGGCATCCAACTTGCCAATGGCCTCAAAACCACGTCTGCCAGTCATTACTCGTTAGCATGGTATATTTCTAGCACACTTTAAGTTGTGCAAACATAGGCTCTCTGATTTCCTACCTGATAGTTAAGAAAACCTCTTTGAATAACAAACCACAGAGCCCTTTCTAATTTAGGGCTAGTGCAGAAAATTAAAGGCCAGCCATCTGCATCACAAGCCCTACCCACAGGGCTTGCTGGGGTTCTGCTATCTTGCCAGAGGCCTCAAATTCCACATTTACCCTTAGGAGCCTGCTAAGAAAGACAAGGAGATCACTTGGGATTTCCAAGTTATAAGACTGCACTTCACCCAAAGATATTCTCACTTCCTAAAAAACAGCATTTGGAACTTCACTAACTCTACTGGTCCTCACTGAAAACCAGTGGAGAATGGTTCTGACTGTACCAGAAGACCCAGACAAACTAACAAGATGAAATAATGAGGTGCTTATATTATATTGTTACGTGTAAATGAGTGATCCACGTGCACTGGAAAAAAAAGCCTGATTTGAAACAGTAGCCTAGAATGAAGTCTTTTAACACAAGTAACATAAAACGTTGGTCTAGTCTTAATTTATTCTTAATGGTCAGATCTGTAACAGACAGATCTGTTACTGATAAATACTACAAATGCAAAAAAAAAAAGTAGTAAATCCCATAACACTTTAATCTATAGCATCTACTGAAAATTCCAGATTACAACTGTGCAAAGAGGACCTAAAACAACTTCTCTCCTCCCCTCTTGGGGACCAGTTACAACTAAAGCAGAAACCCTACATTAGCAGAAACGAATGATGAAAACAGTCTAAAGAGAGAGACTGAAGGCTGGCCTACAGTGTGTGAGAATACATGCTAGTTCTGCCTTGAACCGGTGTGAAAGGAGTGGTCCAAATGTACATGTCGATGTATTCTGAATAGACAGAAATAGTTTCAGAAGCCGTTATTGGATTACTGCAATATGAGTATTGCAGATATGGAATCAATGTATTCTCTCAGCTGTTCTGAGGAACTATATTGACACATAGATTTTCATGTTACATCCCTTAGTCTACCCAGACAGGCGAGTTAAGAATTGCATTATGTTACATTGAGAGAGGTAATTAGTGCTTGCAATGCACGTCAGCACAGTTGCACAAGACGTGAAGTTTCCAGCATTGGTTCAGGCGTCCTGCCTTATTCTGTGCCTTTTTATCAGCAGTAGCCAACTAGCCTGCTAGCACGCCTTTTCTTGGCACGCGACAGGCTAAAGCAGTAAACAGCACAGGTTTAACAGCTGTAGGTTCTTGCAGGAGGCCCTTCAAAGAAAAACACACATCTCTATAGTATAATCCAAGTAACCAAGGCCCACTCCCCCAATTTTTAATCTATAAATAATTCCTGACATATTATTCAGCTTTCTGCAGATAGTTATGGAAGGTTTTTGAGGTGTCAGCTATGTTGTAATTACAAGAACTATCCCTAGCAATACAACACAAGGATCTTCTTTCCCCTTCGTGCATTTATACACATGCGCACGTGACTGTATCAAATACAATGAGATTTCTGCTAGGTAATGAAGCACAACCTGGCAACTACACTGCTCTTCAGTTCCACCCCCAGATAACAAACAATAAAAATCTAGTGGAAAAGTTCACTGCATTATTATCTTGCCACTTAACATCTGACACAGCAACTCTCACCACATTTTTACACATCTGACACAGCAACTCTCGCTACATTTTTACATTACCTTTACCTTCTTAATTACATGTTTATATTAGGTGACTGTACTTCTCCTCCATGTGTATATGCAACTCGTTAATAAGTTTACAGATACTAAATATGAAGACAATGGTGTTTGGTTTTCTGTTTTGGGGGTTTTTTTTGGTTTTTGGGTTTTTTTTTGTTTGTTTGTTTTTGTTTTTTTATAAAATATGTGCTAACAGTTCTCAGCCTAATTTTAAAAGCACATTTTCAGTAGCACCCTTATATCTTATCCTAGTTTTTCCTTGCATCATAGCAATTATTAATCATTTGTACATAGATGTTAAAGTGCCCTTCCATTTTGTGATAGTTATCTCATTTCTGTAGAGACTTTTCCAGAGTGCAAAAACTCCCATTTCAACACAGCTCTCAGTTCTCAACACATGCTGCTAATGCACCTGTTAAATAAAAGCTTGAAAAGCAAAGAAACTTCGAATTTCATTTGTAAGTTGGGAAGAATTCCTTACAAAATCCCCTCCAGGGTGCAACACCATACTTAGGGCACAATTTCACTGACCAGCAGCAAAGGCGGGAAACTTTCCAGCTGCAATTATACTTTCAAAATTTTGAATTTTACTCAGATGTAAAGCCAAATTTATATTAAAAAGAAAAAAAAAAGTCAAACCCCTATGCACTGGAAACCTGCCTTTCCATTAGTCCTATAAACACCTCAGAATAGGACACCACACCAGACGGTACCTTAGCTGGAAACTACCTGGGAGGGAAACACTGAGAGAACATCTCTCTGCCTTCCACTGCAGTAAGGTTTCAGTTGCCTCCTTAGCATTTATTTGGCATTCCCAGCCCAGAACCTCTGCCCACAGCTGTAACCAAGCCCTCCTCCAGGAACCCCTGCAAGGGAGAAACAGCTGCAGAGCATTTTCTTTCATTTTCTCAGCAAAATGGTGAAGCTGCAGACCCCTTTTTTAAATAGAGGCTAAAAAGCATTCACCTGCTATGGTCAGGACAGTCACTCAGTTCTTTACCTGAGGGAATTCAGCTGTATTTCCCAGCTCTCCAAAGTATGGCCTAAACTTCCCACATAATTGCCACTGGGTTAAGAAGGCACGTGAGAGACTCTTAGTCCCTCCTTAGGAGCTGCTCCACTTTGCTACTCACCGGGCTGCAGACAGAAGGTATAAAAGTGACTTTAACCTCATACACAGGATCCTCATCTAAAAGAAAAGTGTTATAAGTCTCAGTCACCAGTCCGAAGGTAATTTTCTTCATTTTTTTTTTAAACTGACACAATCTCTGGAAAAAATCCATATTTAACACCTGTGGTGGAATAGGCTTAACATTTTCATTTTCCCATTAAAAGCACCACAGCGTGTATTAAAAAATATATATATATAAGGTGATATTAGGCAAGTTGTTGGGATCAGTTCCCAAAAGCAGGCTTTCCTACTACAAACTGGAGTTTTCCGTTAAAAGAACATTTACCTTCTGATAACCAACCTGTATTTACACTGTGCCCCCACAGTGACGCATCGCTGCCAGTAAAGAAATTCCACTCAGGAACTACTCGTTGGTTGGTCTAAGAGAGTATTTTCTCCCCTGCCTTTTATATTCTGAAGTATGTCTAAATTTCTCTGAGCTTTTATTTTATTACCTAGGAATAATCTTTAAAAAAAGCTTTCACATTAACAAACCCTCTGCTTCAGCCTCGTGGGAACATGATATCCCATTCAGCGCTTCCACAAATAGATCAGAAATTACTACATACATTGCTCCAGCAAAGAGAGACAGATGTAGTTTTGAACAGAGGCCTGTATTTTATGTTACTAGTATGAATCATAATAATTCTGACTAAATAAGTGAAGTATCATTCTATTAACCAACAGCAGCATTTGGTCCTGGATGGTGAGGCGTTATGAGAAGCCGACACACTGGCACAAGCGCTGTTCGCAAGTCACGTCATCAGCTTTTCCCGATGTTTTGTTGTCTTTTCCAGAGGGAACACGAGCAAGGTGACAACCAACCTAAGTAACTGTTTGAATTTAGATCAGTCTTCGAGCATTTCAAGTTCAAACCAGTCTCCTAGAAGTTTTGCAAAAAGAACCATGCATATAAAGACAGCATATTTCAAATCATGGCATGGAGCCAATTATGAGTTTCCAGAGATCCATAGTCTTGGGGATATATCCCACAGCACAGCTACTGTAGCATTAACATTTCATGTTAATGAAATGAAAAAAAATGCTGAAAGATAGGAATATTTCTTTATGTCTGTGCTAACAACATACTGTGGTTTTCTTCCTCTGATATTTAGACTCTGATTTTGCAAGCTCACTTTTCTTAGTTTTTAATATTTGAGGTAAATGCCACACATCTTCCAGCAGAAAGCAAAATCATGCACACAAAAATGGAAGTTTTTGTGTGCATACATCATGCGGGTGTAATTCAACAGGAAGCCAGAAAGCTTCCTTCAAGATAGAAGTTTTGGTGCACGGTCTCTGAACACAAACTCTGCAAGCTAAACCTGCTGCTGCTGGTAAGTAGTTTTTCACCCCCACAACCTGTTCCTCAGCACTCGAGTTTAATGAAATGCAGTAGTAAACCAGAATTAAATACACATGTACTATCCAAATATGAACGCACCTTTAAGACAAATAAGTGGCAGATGTTTTTTCTTCTGCCTTATTCCTATTGACTCACACTGCCCCTGCTTGTGCATATCAGACATCTATGGCTTGGAGCCTCCTTAAGAGGCTATCTGTTCCTTAAAAGCACAAAGCAGATGTTTCAATCTATGAGAAGTCCCAGTGGCAATATATGCATACTGATAACTTTTCTAAACCACAATTTAAGGAAGATTTGGGTTTTTTTATCCTTGAGAGATTTTTGGACAACAAATTAACATAAACTTTAAAAAGTCTACTCCCTTTATCCCATATTCAATTTGTTTCTGTTTTAGAAAAGTGTTTGATTTAAAAAAAGAATTGAACTGGTGCAAGCTTTTGTATGGACAGTTATGTGCTACTGTATGGTAAATCCTACTAAATCACCCTCGTTCACTGAAACCCTTCAAATCTCCTTATATTCAATGTTTATGACTAAAAAAACCCCACAAGACACTCATGGGAAAACTGAATGCTGCAGAATGAAGTTTACAAACCTAGCTTCCAACATCATTCCCTAAATGGTTATTGCATGTTTTGTAAATATTTTTTAGTCTCAAGCTACTTCAGAAGAACAACCACTGGTTAGAGCAGCTCAGTCCTAAGCACTTTTCATTACCCACAGGCAGCGGGACAGGCAATGACTCAGGCCTCCCCACAAGACTCTGGAAATGCTTTGCTGGCCAAGAGGCTGTAACACCCATCTGCTTCGGTTCCTGAGCAAGTCTGCCAGCTCCACCGGGCCTTCACAGAGAGGGCAAACGTTTGTCTGACACTTGCTGTGGACACCTGCCTCACCACAGTTGGACACCGCTCCTTGCTGTCGCTGTAAACAGCTTCTTTCGGATAATTTTCAGTCATTATCTGCTGTCATATCTCTCTGAAACAAGACTGTCAAATATTTTGAAAATCATGGGTTTACACTAGTGCCCAAGGTGTTTAAAATGGCTTTATATGTTTTCCTAAAAGAGACAGTGTAGTCAAGCTGTGAGGGAAAACATACAACCCAAGCAGCCAACCGCAAAGCTCTTAGTGGTTCATTCCTGCTTTAAGATCTTCATTTCTAGGACTGATGGCAAAGCATGATCCCCATAAAGACATTTTTTGGGGTCAGTGTTTTTCTTTTGTTTTTAAATATCTTAGAATCTTTCTGAAAAGATCAACATACTATCCTACTCTTGATTCATGTTGCCAGGTGAGGTACTGATAAACACACCCTTAGCATTTCCACCATGTTATTTTAAGAAATCATACTATTACCACATTTATTCATTATCATTAATTACATTATGTACTGACATGAAGAGGAAACTGTAACCTGGCTATTGCAAAAAAGCAAGGCCCCAACACAAACCCACTGCCTGCACCGCAACTGGTGCGGAGGCCTCACACAAAGCTGAGCGGGCTCCGGCGCACCTGGGATGGAGCGAGGCAGGAGAGGGGCTGCTCCCACCCTCCCAGCGGGGTGACCTGGGCTGCTCTCAACCTTCCTGGCATGACAATCTCAGCTACGGGCAGACAGCAGCTCATCTCGGCCTCAGCCCAGCTGGTGAAAGGCTAAAAGTTTGCAGTTCGGCAAAAGCAAGCTTTGCGTTTGAAGTGTGTTTAAAAAGAAAAATGAAGGGCTACCTCTAGTCTTGGTTCTGAGCAGCCTGCTGAGGTAGGAACCATTTTTTTCAAGGTTTATTTGGGGTTAATAAAGACTTAATCAAACTACACTCAAGCTCATGCAAATGTGTTCGTTGTTTGCTCTTTTCAGTGGAAGCCGGAGGATAAAAGACAGACTCAGGAGGTGTCAGGACTCATCCGGGACCCACCCCATCTCCCAGACGCCTGCCTGCAGAGGCCCGGGGCGGAACCGGACCCCCCCAACACCCCACTACCGTCAGGCTCGCGTCCGCTGCCGGGGCGCTCCGCTGCCTTCCACCCGCGACGCTTCCACGGCCTCTGAGTCACCACGGGGAAGGAAGCCCCGGCCGCGCCCGGCCCCGCAGCACCCTCCTCACCGGGAGGGGTGGGGGGAAGCGGAACAAAGCAGCGATTCTCCCCCCCCCTCACCCTCCCCGTCGTCTCCTACCATCCGCAGACAGAGCCATCTCGATGAGGGTCTCATTCGCTTTCTTCCCCAAACGATTCATGGTGGCCGCCTTTTCTCTCCTCCTCGCCCGCGGCGGGAGATGCCTCCCGGGAGCGGATGGGAGAACAGGGGGGGTGAGTCAGGGGCTCGGCGGCCGGCCCATGCATGCGCAGTGCCCGCAGAGGCGGAGCACGGAGAGGGGGGAACCGGAGGAGGGAGGGGAAACCGGTGGCCGCCCCCGCCCGGGCGCGGTTCCCGCCCGGGGCGGCCGACGGGCGGGGAACCCGCCCGTCGGCCGCCCCGGGCGGGAACCGCGCCTGGGCGGGAGCGACTCGTTCCCCCTGAGGGGAGGGGGGCGTTGTCCCCTGAGGAGAAGGTCTTTGCCTCTGTAAGATCGCCATTAAACCCTTTGCTTTTCCTCTACGTAGAGAGACATGACCGAAGGCCAAGTGGGAAAACATCCAAAACGTGAATATTGAGTAAATCTCGAGCGTTTGCACGCTGCTTTAGTGGCATTTTGGAAAAGCAACCCCTTTGTACGGTTTGATTTCTTCGTTTAGATGTAGCAAAATGTTTCTCCCCCCCCCCCCCCTTTTTTTTTTGCCTGTCCGCATCTTTTATAATAGTTGATCTTTTATGAGAGAAGAGGGGAAAGGAAGTGGGGTAAAGTAATATTCCCTTTGTGGGTCAGCGTTGTGGTTAAAGGCTGGCGACTAAGTCCCACACAGCCCTCAGCTTGCTCCCCCCGCACTGGGATGGGGGGAAGAGTCTGAAGAATAAAATTGAAAAAACTAGTGTGTTAATATTAACAAAGTTTAATAACTTAAAAAAAAAAAAGGAAAAAAAAAAATAACAGGAAGAAAACCCCAAGAAAAACAAGTGATGCAATGGCTCACCACCAACTGACCGATGCCCAGTCAGTCCCTGAGCAACAGCAGCCCCTGCCAACCTTTACCCCCACCAGTTTTACTCCTGAGCACAATGTCCTATGGTGTGGAATGTCCCTTTGGTCAGCTGGGGTCAGCTGTCCCAGCCGTGTCCCCTCCCAGCTTCTTGTGCACCCCCAGCCTGCTCGCTGGTGGGGTGAGGAGCAGAAAAGGCCTTGACCCTGTGTGAGCACTGCTCAGCAATAACTAAAGCATCCCTGTTATCAACACTGTTTTCATCACAAACCCAAAACATAGCCCCATACAAGCTACTACGAAGAAATTTAACTCTATCCCAGCCAAAACCAGAACAGTCTCTGATTATTCTTTACTGAGGATAAATTTGCTTTTACTTTTGATCCTAGAGGGATGTCAAGAACAGCACACAGTTTTCCTACCTACAGGACAAATTTAAGCTGGTGTTAGGCAATAAAGCATAATGCTGTTCGCTGTCCTGATTACAGATTCAGAGGCAGCAAAAACATTGTTTTGGCTAACAATCCTGGGTTCTTTATAAATAGTAGTCGGGAGAGAGAAAGAAATAAGAATAAAGCCTGAGGAAGGGGAAATGGGGCATGAAAAAGTGGCAGAAGAAATGTAAGTCTTTCATTCCAGGTGTTGGAAAAGACACGCTGTCTTGGTCTGTCAGTCTGGATGAATCTAGTCTGGGTTCCCTCAGGATCTCTGAAGCAGAGGGCATCTCCCAGGACCAGAGCCCGACGGTGCCGGGGAGGACGTGAGGCTCCAGTCGCAGCTGCTGTCCCTTCTCCCGGAGCTGGTACCATTTCTGTGTCCCAAACAGCCCCGTCTCCTCATCGCTTCCTTCAGTAATCTGAGGTAGTTTCCAACAGGTTTGTTCAGTACATATATTTCACATATTTTTTGTTCATTAATATCCTCTCAGGCCTTCTTTCAGATTAACTTTTTGTGTATTCAGCTTTTCCTGTCTAAGTAACCATTTTATGCACCAAACTGATAGGGAGTTTTGTTACTGGGGCAACTGGAACACAACAGCGGTTTCATGACAGGATTTCTTAATCACAAAATTAATCAAGTAAAGTGAGTCAGTTCAGGTGCCGGGCTTGTGTTCAGGTCTACGTACAGTATTAGGCCTTTATTTGTATTGTGCGGCATTACTGCTTCGAGAAGTATATTTTTAGTCAGGAGCAAGATCTAAAAATGTGTCTGGTTGCTTTCCAAAGTCTGAAATGTTTAGTTTAGTTTTTAATCTCACAATGCAGGGTGGCGGGAACAAAGAGCATGGGCACAGCGCACCAAAGGATGCCTTTAAACAGCTTGTAACTGCATACAACACACCAGGTCACAAGGTTCAGTTTAAAAGCTGTATTTTCTAAGCCTTTAATTTCCTCACAGCATTATATATCTCAGATAAATGCTTTTATGCCCATAGAAGATGCAATTAGAGGCAGTATTCAACAAGAGCCAGAAACAGCAAGAATTGCAGCAGCCATCGCTGGGTTTTGCCTTGTAATTACACGCTCGCTCTTCCCAGCTCCACCCAGCATGTGCAGCGGTGAAGCCAACCATACCTAAAGTTGTGTAAGTACCACATCCAGAATGCCAAAGATGATTTTGCAGATCTCTGTAATTGGACAGGTCATGGTTTGTTGAGGCACTGAATTTGTGTAAATTACACAGTGGCCTGTGTTAGGGATGGGACAGAAGTCTGCTATCCCAGACAGAGCTATCTATGGAAGGCCTTGTGCCCGTGGCAGGCGCACAGGAGGTCCATGCAATGCCCGGCCTTGAGGTTTCTTATATATTCAGAGTTTAAGCAGCCATTGTTTGACTCAGTGGTTTCACAGTATGCCCAAGCAATCCAGGACCATGCCTCCTTCAAAAGGCAAAGACCTTTTTCCCTCCCACCTTGCATTTTCACTGCTGATCGATCATAAGGTTATACCATGATTCAGGTCAACCTGTTAAACTGACTGATCTTTTTTTTCTTCTGGGTTTTCAGCCCCAGGACTCACTGCAAGCAAAGGGTACTGGCAAAACAAAGGAGGAAATGGGGAACCACACAACAGCAGGACCATTTTATTCCTGAAATATCAATACAATAACCAGGTATGCCATAGTATTTCTGCTTTTAGTGGTCTGGAGTTCAAACACTGTTTCTAATACAACAAAAAATAATAAAAATACCTAGAAGGCTGTGGGTGTAGGTAACAAGCATCACCAGAAATTACTAGCAGTGAGCACACTTAGGATGTTCAGCACCAAAGCATAATCCTTAACTCTGTGTGCTAAAGGAGAGCAGATAGTTTGTAGCCCTTATAAAGTCTTGCTCTCTGTTGATGGGCTTTTTCAAAAGTATGGAACTGATTTTATATTTTAAAAAATTATTATTTAAATGCAGAAAATTGGTGGGATTGAACGGCCAGATTTCAAAGATATCTCTGCGCCCATCATTGTCTCAGGTAGGTACCTCAGGGCCCGTTCAAAACCACTCACAACTTACCACCTGAGATCCCAACTTTTGAAAGTCCTGTTAGAGAATTGTCTAAACCTTTTAGCACCAAAGCGTCTTTGAAAATATGACCCTGAGTCCTAAATCATGTGTAAAATTGAGCTTTTTTGTCTATCAGTTAGATGCTCTGAAAAATTTCATTCTCTATTATCTATCCTCTGGGAAGGAATCTAATATATGCAGCTTTTGCATTACCACTTGGGGACCTACCTATAAGTTGTTCGGATAGTGTATACTTTCAGGATTCCCTATGCTATGCATGTCATATATCCACGTCACAGTCTCAGAAGGTGCAGCAATTTTCTGCTATTTAAGATATGTCTATTGCATACACGCCTTTTGTTTAAAAAAGTTTTATATATATATGCAGAGTTTTAGTAAGTTTTCAAATCAGATTGTGAGTACAAGTTAGACATAGACACAATAACAAAACATGAATTTGAAAACGATACGGGAACAAAAAGGAAGTGGTATATCTCCTTCCCAGCCTCTTCAACCTGCTTTTTCTCCTCTGATGGCTGAACAACCGCACGGACGGTCGCTTTGCTGTGAGATTTGAGTGCACACAGGCTGCATCCCAGAAACAAATGTTGCTGCCTCCCACATCTTCACGAGTGTGCTTTTGTCAACTGATTAAAGGCCGTTGAGGCTTTCTAGTTGAAGAGCTAACCAATTTCTTTCCCTGTCTTTGAATTAGCCCTTTAGAATATAAGTAATAGTGTCATTTGGAAAGAAATTAGTCTTTTGGAGACCAGTAGGACCAGATACCAAACAGGCTGAGAAAGGTAAAGTGGGACTCAGATGGAAGTTTACAGAATCACAGAAGCGTATAGGTTGGAAAAGACCTTTAAGATCATCGAGTCCAACCGTAAACACTACCAAGACCACCACTATATCATGGCCCTAAGCACCTCATCCAAACGTCTCTTAAATACTTCCAGGGATGGTGACTCAACCACTTCCCTGGGCAGCCTGTTCCAATGCTTTATGTACCCAAAACCAGCATTATGATACCCAAAACTGCTCAGTTATCATGTAACCTTGGAACTTCCACAGGCTTTTTTCTTTTTAAATGCACTAGAAAGGAAGCGCAGTTTCTGTATCCCAGGTGATAACATTAGTTAAAGTTTCAAGACGTGCTTGCAGTGTGGGAGATCAGAGGCCAATTACTGTGACTGGAGGGGGTTCAGCCTCTCCTGATGTAAGGCTGCCCCACCAGCCTGCAGGCTGGGGTAGGTGTGGGGTGGGAGTGAGCAACTAGGCAGGAGACAGAGATGATGGGGAAGTACCGCGTGCTCTCCTGTGAAGGTTGCCACTGTAAAGAAAGGAATGTAATAGCCACTGACCAGAGAGTCAGTCTGTCTGGAGATTCAGTAAGGGCTCCATAAACTCCTGTATTTTACTCAGAGGCTGTTTGACGTCCGACTCTTCCCCTCCCGCTATACACAGTTCCTAATGCTAAACCCAGCTGCTTGAATACCACTCCAGGATCAGGCACTAAGAAATACAGCAAGCTTGCTGATGGGATGGGCATTTGAATTTGTATATTGAGACAGCTGATTCTTTGTGCATGCTGCCACACAGCCCTAAAGCCATCAGGAAATGAAAAGAGAGTGCCATAAAGAGTTTCGGTGCAAGGCAGCAGAATGCAAACAATTCTCAAAGGAAGTAAAAAATTTTACATAGTGTGCAGAAGTTCATTATGACTCACTGTATTTTTTTTCTACTCCATCACTTTTCAGTTAGTCAGCTGTTTGCAGTAAGCGGTGCAGGTAAGAATTAATACGTATGATTTCTAAACAAACAGATGACTTTACGGACTATAATCAACCTTTTTCTTGGCCAGAGTTACTACACATTTGCAACAGTAGAACTAAAACCAACTACCCAGTTTGCACTCTCCGCAGGGCAAGGAAACTGCATGGGTGCAGTCCCAGCTAAGCCCAGCCACGCCCCAGCGGTGCTGGCTGCTGGAGGAGGAAAGCCTGAGAAGGGGACACCGGCTCTGTGTGAGCAACAGAGATTTTGAGAGAGCTGCTAGAGATCAAGGTAATCTTAACAGAAGCCTGTATCCCGTTTCAAGCACAAGCAGACATTTTAGTTCTGTAATCTTGCAGTTACACTCCCAGAACTGGATTGCCCGGTTTACAGCTGCCATCAAAGCCTTCTTAAAAAAATAATCCAAAGAAACCACAAAAAAAGGCGACAAGAAAAAATTACTTCGGTGTGTTTTGGGGACTAAGAATTCATCTCTTTCCTGCTGGTAGAGACATTCTTAAGGATACTTGAATATGTACAAAATCCATTCACTAACAATGTCTGAGGCATGGCTCTTTGCTCTCATCATGTCTCCGTGGATATAGTTCCATTGATTTTGCTAAACTGCTCCTGAACAGCATGAGTGAAGATCAGTATTTAATTCTGATGGGTTGTGCACTGATAGGTACGCTCGCATAAAAGATTATTGAATGCGGTAGGGTTGGGATAAAGCCACTTCATCAGTTCTGGCACTTAAATGACAATGTTAAGATAAGAAGTTGCATCATCTTAGTAAATTCCTATGTGCTTCCAGTGAAATCATCCATTTTCTCTCTTGTCCTTTTATAGACAATTTAGTTTCTCAGGGTTTAGTGCCCTCTGGTGGTAATAGTGTTTTTTCCTGTGAAACTAGATGTGCTGACACCTCATGCTTCATTTTGGTTTTTTACCTGTATCTGTTGATTATCCCAGAGTGAAAAACGGATAAGTAAAATCGAATTATGTTATTTTTTTAAACACAGAGGATTGTGTAGTGAGTAAATGAGGCTCATGTGTGAAAGCCAGAGCACTGAAATGATGCAGGGAGCTCAGTAGCTCTAGCAAAAATATTTAAAAATTCAGTTCAGTTCAGTGTGCATTAATCAGCTTAGACAATAAAGCAGAATTGAATGATAAAGGTATCATGAAAGGACAAGAGAACAAAAAAAGGCAGTTACGTATGAGATACACACCAATAATATTGTCATCACAAATAAATTTGTGATAACCACAAATTTTTGTATACACCTTTTAATTACTTGTGCATCTCTTACATATGCACATTTTTAACTGTGCTTGATTACATATTTTATTACAAAGTGTATAAAAACTATATCAAGAGATTAGCAGCTTTGTAAAGAATTCCAGAAAAATATAAGCCCTTCAAGGTATTCAAGCACAAGTTATTTTGTGCGAGATATTCAAGCAGAACTTATTTAGCTGGCAGTCTGGTAAGAATAACAGAAATAATAGTACAAGTGATTGTCTAATCCTATGGGCAGTATTGATTGTGTTCTTCTCTGCTGTTTATAACATTCTCTGTGAAGAACAATAGTAGTTATAATGTGAGCTTTAAGAAAATGTTTCATATTCACTGTTATAAATTATTGTTAAATTCTACATCTTTGGTAGACCTCCACTTAGTTTTCAAAGCTTCCATTCATTGTAGCGCACGTATACAGCACCCCTATAAACAACTTAAACAAAGGCAGCATCTTTCCATGTTGGCTTCTCTGACATCAACTGATCAAGCTACATCATCTCTTTTCAGCCCTTCTCCTTGGGTAAGCTCTGCAGGCTAGCTCCAACGCCTTGGCTGAAGGTTTCCATCCTTCACAAGCTCCTGCAGCTTCCTATTTTCCCCTTCTTTGCCAGCATTCCCATTCTCCTCCTTCCCTGCAAAAGCAGAGGGAAGCAGCTGCAAAGGCCTCTTATCGTACAGAGTGGTCTAGGTGAAGGGCTGCAGGTAGCAATTCTAAGCAGAAATAGGTGAAGATAGATGGGCCAGGAAAGAAAACAATATGCAGTTTTCTATGGAGACAGAAAAGATCAGACCGAAAGAGAAAAAGCTAGAAACAAGCATTTACAGGAGCAAGCAAGATGAGGTGTGCGTGTAGAGCTGTCTGCTTGGGGGAAGGCTGTGATGGTCATAGGCAGAAAGGAAGGTGACTAAGGTGTTTCTGCAATAACCAACCCTACCCAAGCACGCATAGGTTTTCCCAGATTCTTGGGGCTGTGCACTGGCTGATACCATCTCACAACCCAGCTGCATGCTTCCAGGTGTCTGGAGATGTGGATGTCTGTGCTGGCCTGTACCCTGATGGATGTAGTAACACTAATGTACGCTGGAAGGGAGCCTTTCTCATAAGAGGTAAATTAAAGAGTGGATGACATCAGCCTTGATCCAGTACTACTTGATACAGTCTTGTTTTTAATTCTAATAAAACTGAGAAGTGAGCTGGTAGCTCTTGGTCGTTGCAGCCCTTCAGTTTCCTTCTCATTTCCACAGCTTTTCCACGCAACTGTGTGAGATACAGTGACCGTATGGTTTCCAGCCTTTCCCCAGTCTCTAGCCCTAGTTGATCCCTATTGCAGATCCTGTCTGAATAATGTAGCGCTTATCTCCCCACCCAGGGGAGCTCTTGTGCAGAGTTGTCAGGGCTGCCCCAGCTGGCCTGTCCATCCCAGCCGCAGCTCAGGCTGGGCATACAGATTAGTTGTGTGAGCTCTGTGAACATGATAAGCGTGCAGGAGCAGAAGGAGCTGTGGAACGAACAGGTACCCTCAGCCACATCAAAGAGAATCCAAAGGATCGGGCAAAAAGTCAAGTGACAAATTTAAGCAGAAAAGATGTATCTAAAAATCAGTATTTTAAAGGTAAGATAAATATGAAGTAGGATGAAATCAATATAATCTAATAATTTATGTACCCATTCTAAACAGGAAAAAGCAGAGCCTGTGAGGAACAGAGTGAAAAAGAATAGAAGCAATAAATAAGAAAAATGTCATATCAAATTAAAACGTTCATTGGCCAAGAAGTATATTTAAAATTTCAGGGTAATAGATAAAAGCCCTCCAAATGCAAGGTGCTACTTTGTTTCATCTGGTTTCAACAGGTTTTCTGGCCTACCAGTGCCAACAATATAATTTCTTTTTTTACTGTTTACCTCTGGCTTCAGGTAGGAAAGCCAAAGTGTAATACAAATAGGCCAGCACATAATTCTGTAATTTCTGTACAACAAATCTGCCATTTGAACACTTTTTCGGTCGCTACCTCTCAGAATGTTAATTCTCCTTTCCTGTCAAACCACTGAATTCATAAGAGGAGCTATGCCATCTCTAATAAAAGTCAAATCTCTGTTCTTGAGATCGTTGCTATTGTCTATAATATAGTTCTTCTCATGAATTGTAAATTGTATTGTTTCTCAGAAGACAAACTAGTTGTGCCTTCTAACTATGCCCTCTTGGATATCCATTCAAGTGCATAATATATGAGGAAGAGTCTTGTTGGTCATTTCTTGTTTCCCTCATTTTAGAAGTTCTACTGTTTCACACTTCAGTTCAAATGTGAAAAGAGCCAAGAAGATACCACAGTAGTTAATCCATAATTACTAATTGGATCATTTCTGAAATCCTCAAGTCTTACTGTATTAATTGTGAATATTTTTCCTGATTGTTGAATTCATTACTTCTGCTATTAATGAGCATAAAATATATAGTTTGGGATGATTCCCTTTAAGTTAAATCTTCAGGTAAGTCAGTCTGCTAAGATAGCTGGTATTAGCCTACCTATCAAATGCTTGAAATTACTGGGCTTATCCTTATCAAACATAAAAGATGAACACACAAACATACATTGATAGCCCTCTGTACTGTAAAGGAGAGAAAGTAATATTTGTGTGATCTGGTACATAAACTCTGGTACTGCAAATATATTAGTAGGTCTATTTTTCAAGAACTCCTGTTGTTGGTTTTTTTCAAGCTAGACCTTTAAGTCTAGAATACCCATTCCTTTTCTTGGACCAAACTTGGTCCTCAATTTTCTCACAGTTTTCCAGCACAATCATACTCAGCTTCTCAGAGGCATAGTCTGTGCTTCACAATTTTAAATTGTGCATGAATCAAGAAATGAGCTAGTATAAAACACACAGCACTTTTTGGCCTGGCTTTTAAAACCAGTCAATTGCACAAGGACTCAGTGATCATAATATTTTCCTTCATGCCTTTTCATGGGTTACTGAAGAAGCTGCAGCATCAGGATTTGCAAGTGTAGTGGTCTGACTCTGAATCACCTCATACCCTGCCCCATCGGTTCTCACGGGTGCATTAGAGAAGTCAATGTGCCTTTACATAGGAGGTAACACCGGCTTTCCTGATCCATCCCTACATTAATTAGGACAAGCGATGCTACTTCATTTTTCAGTTCAAAGCACATCTGCATGTTTTGACAGAAGTCTTGAATGATATTACTACTATGAATATCAAGGTCATTTACTCTCTGATTTCCAAGCAATCTTTGGAAATAGAAGCAAAGCCTTGTGCAGTACCTGCAAGTACAACAGTTCTTAGTCCATTTTTGCCCGATGTTCTCCTAAAACTTGTCTGACTCACATTAATGGAGTAGGCTTTAGTTAATCTCTCCATCAAAATTATTGAGGAAAAGTTTCATAAAAATTGGCCTTTCAGTAATAGGTCTGTGGCTTCTGATGTGATTTAATTTTCCTGGGTCTGACATATTGAGAATTAAAATAGAATGACATTTTTTAAAACTGTCAGTAATCACTGCTCTTATCAATCATTAGCCAGTGAGGCACCATCTGTATCAGCTAACTTTGCCTTGGCCTGCTGCAGCTTTTTTCTTCATTTCCTTTGTACTTTCACAAAGTAATGAAGTTATTAAGCTCCATCCCTCCGTTTCTGTTTGTAAAATTGATATCCTCCCCACACATTTCCTGTCATACTCAAATGAAAGCTGAAACAGGCAGAGCGTTTATATTTACCTTGCACTTAGAAGCATCCACAGTATTTTTAAATAATATTTCTGACTGTCTGCTTATGGTTTAGTATCTCCATTCACAGCCCTTAAGAAATGCTAATGGTCTAAGAGTCCATCATTGTTTTTCTATCTGCATGCCCCAGAACTCATGTTTAAAATCTCTTCTTCTTCTTCTGGTGTAACGCTTTTTAACCAGACGTCTGATAATCTTTGTTCTGAATTCCTTTTCAGGATCATGCTTTGCTGCTAGATTGGGGCTCATATTCTCTAATTCAGCACAATTGCAGATGTTGTCAGGGTCAACAGCAGTTGCAGCACTTGCTTTAATCCACCTTTCTTAACACTAATCTGTTTAGCGGTGTTATCAGACAGTGGAGAATTGATTATTAGTATTCTTCTACTATGGTACGTCTTACTAAATCATGTAAGAGAGCTTCCTTTTCCAAAGACCAGCAATTTTTACATGATCCTTTCCTGAAATAAAGTCAGTGTCCCACGCTGCTTCATGAGCCCTTCTTTTACGTTTTGAGAAACCTGTTTCACATGTCTTCCATAAGTTTTTACTAATTTTTTCTTGTTGGTGTCATTTGTTGTTTTTAGAGCTGGGATATGGAATGATTTGATTCTTTCTATTACTTTTCTCTCACAAGAAACTCTGAAACACAGTTATGTTCCCCACCGTGATTATATGGTGCATTGAGTGCAATCACCATGACTGCATACTATATGAGAAGCTGGATTTGAAACTTTCCCTGTGTGGATTCCTAACATAGAATCATAGAATCATTAAGGCTGGAAAAGACCTCTAAGATCATCTAGTCCAACCGTCAACCCAACACCTCCAGGCCTACTAAACCATGTCCTGAAGTGCCACATCTACACGTTTTTTGAACTCCAAGGATGGTGACTCCACCACATCTCTGGGTATCCTGTTCCAATGCTTGACCACCCTTTCAGTAAAGACTTTTTTCCTAATACCCAATCTAAACCTCCCCTGGTGCAACTTGAGGCCATTTCCTCTCGTTCTATTGCTAGTTACTTGGGAGAAGAGACCGACCCCCACCTTGCTACAACCTCCTTTCAGGTAGCTGTAGAGAGCGATAAGGTCTCCCCTCAGCCTCCTTTTCTCCAGGCTAAACAACCCCAGTTCCCTCAGCCGCTCCTCATAAGACTTGTGCTCCAGACCCTTCCCCAGCTTCGTTGCCCTTCTCTGGACACGCTCCAGCCCCTCAATGTCTCTCTTGTAGTGAGGGGCCCAAAACTGAACACAGTATTCGAGGTGCGGCCTCACCAGTGCCGAGTACAGGGGCACGATCACTGCCCTAGTCCTGCTGGCCACACTATTCCTGATAGAAGCCAGGATGCCATTGGCTTTCTTGGCCGCCTGGGCACACTGCTGGCTCATATTCAGGCAGCTGTCAACCAGCACCCCCAGGTCCTTCTCTGCCAGGCAGCTTTCCAGCCACTCTTCCCCAAGCCTGTAGCGTTGCATGGGGTTGTTGTGTCCCAAGTGCAGGACTCAGCACTTGGCCTTGTTGAACCTCACACAGTTGGCCTAGGCCCATGGATCCAGCCTGTCCAGATTCCTCTGTAGAGCCTTCCTCCCCTCGAGCAGATCAACACTCCCACCCAACTTAGTGTCATCTGCAAACTTACTGAGGGTGCACTCGATCCCCTCGTCCAGATCATTGATGAAGATATTAAACAAGACTGGCCCCAGAACTGAGCCCTGGGGAACACCACTTGTGGCCGGCCGCCAACTGGATTTAACTCCGTTCACCACAACTCTCTGGGCTCGGCCATCCAGCCAGTTTTTTACCCAGTGAAGACTACACCCGCCTAAGCCATGAGCCGCCAGCTTCTCCAGGAGGATGCTGTGGGAGACAGTGTCAAAGGCTTTACTAAAGTCCAGGTAGAAAACATCTACAGCCTTTCCCTTATCTGCTAGCGGGTCACCTTTTCATAGAAGGAGATCAGGTTGGTCAAGCAGGACCTGCCTTTCCTGAACCCATGCTGGCTGGGCCTGATCCCCTGGTTGGCCTGCACATGCTTGTTGAGTGCACTCAAGATGAACCGCTCCGTAATTTTCCCCGGTACCGAGGCCAGGCTGACAGGCCTGTAGTTCCCCGTGACCTCCTTCCGGCCCTTCTTGTAGATGGGCGTCACCATTGGCGAGCCTCCAGTCGTCTGGGACCTCCGCTGTTAACCAGGACTGCTGATAAATGATGGAGAGTGGCTTGGCAAGCTCCTCTGCCAGCTCCCTCAGTACTCTCGGGTGGATCCCATCCGGCCCCATGGACTTGTGAGTGCCCAGGTGGCGTAGCAGGTTGTTAACGGCTTCCTCCTGGATTATGGGGAGTTTATTCTGCTCTCCGTCCCTGTCTTCCAGCTTAGGGGGCTGGGTACCCTGGGGGTAACTGGTCTGACTGTTAAAGACGGAGGCAAAGAAGGTATTACCCTTTGGCATAACAGAAGGCATAACACAACAGAAGGCATAACACTGACCCTTTCACCACTGATTTTAATTCAGTTAAAAAACAGGCCTAGACAGTGATGGGATAAACATTGTCATCAACTGCTCTTCCAGAACAGTTCTCTTTGTCACTACTCATCATTATTTTTGATTGAAACAGTCCAGTGATAATCTATCAACTCAAGTTTCAATGATAAAATTATTAACAACAGGAACATTGCTCCATGTTTTTACACTATACATCTCAGAAGTTGCTTAGCTAGCAGCTAAGGGGTATGTCAGGAAATAGAGTCCTGGGTGAGTTGTATGAAAAATGTGCCAGAGACTTTCCTTAGTTTTATTACATGTTGTGATGTAATGTTCACATGTTGTGATGTGTTGTGATGTAATGTCACAACCTATGTTGTGAACTCGGCCAAGTGAGCTTGGCTTTGTGCAACAAACGATTTCCAGTGATAGGTTTGAAGCTACTATCAATTTGCCAGTGAAATCAGTTGGTTCAGTGGGGTGTAGACATATCTGAGCCAAATCCAAACAAACGGCTTGGCTGCAGCCCTGTTTTGCTGTTTCAAAATGCAAAGTAACCAGCAGGAATCAGGAGGAGGTAGTTCACAATTGCCTTAGTGTTACAATCCATAATAGCATTGTATTTAACTCCTGCCAGAGTAACCTGACCTTAGCTTAGTTTTTCGCTCCTACCTAAGTTTGTACCTTGATCTCTCCCACCTCGTACCTATCTAGGTTATCCTAAAACCTGAAATACCTCACGTACAATTTAATGGCTCCTAGGTATAAAAACCTAACCTAGTCTCCTGCTAAATCTTTTCCAATTTTTCACTCTCGCGAATTCAAAAGGCACTGCTTTGATGCGGTTTTGTCAGCCTTGTCCTTTAGGAGCTTCACTTCCAGATCACCTTCCAGTTGACCTGCTGTTGTGGACATGACGAGAAGTAAGGCCTTTTTCTGATGGCAAGAGGCATCTATAGATACCTCCCAGTACAGAGCCTGAGTGAGACTTAGATACCAGAGTTAGCAGGGTGGTGATTCTTATATGTGACAGGTCTGCTCAATAGTTACGGATCATTAGGCATATGCATCTAAAATACAGATTTAGATGTTGCAAGTGTAGTTGAGAGAAGGAAAAGTAACAGGTAAGACAGACCGCAGAACAAGATATTAATCCAGTAGGTACTCTTTTTTAATGGAGACTTTCTATTTTTTCAAATTGTTTTTCTTAATATTTCAGAATGAAAACTTTTTCCTCTCTGTATGTAAAAAACATAACCCAAGAAAAACAAGTTCTCCCCTCTCTACTTTCTTTCACACTTCACAGCTCTTACTTTGTTCTTTTCCTGTTACAGTCGCACACTTCTACACAGAGTGGAAGTTATATGTAATCTGAGTAATAATTCATGTAGGTTTACTGCTGTATCACGTACAGTGTTTTATGTCAGTGATTCCCAAGCTTTTTTTTTTACCAAGGATTCCTCTGGCATGTAACTAAACTTCCCAGAGCCTTTGTGTTCTCCACCTCTGTTCTCTCTTCTCATCCCGCTGGTGCTACCTAGCTCTTCTTACCCACCTCCAGATCCCTTCCCTTCCCACTTGATTCTGATATCCCCCTTTCTTCCATTCCTCCCCTAATCAGCCTTCCCTCCTACCCTCAGGTTTGTTTATCATTCTCTTCCCAGCCAGCTCAGAATATCTTTTCCTCTTCTCAGAGTTTCAATGCTTTTCCCGTAAGAAGGAAATGAGGGTATGGCAACAGTACAGGATTTTTGGTGCTTCCATGGCTGGCCTTCTGCTTTTCCTGCCCAGCCATGTATTCTCCCTTCTTCTTCCTAGCAAAACTAGATTTCCTGCTGTCTGAAACAGAGATTGCTGGTTCAGGGGATAGGTGCTGTCACAGTAGTCTCCTGGTGTCCAGCAGTTACCCGTGGGGAGCAGCAAGTATTTTAAGTCACCTTTGAATGCATGCCTGTCTCTTTGTCTGCAAGTATTTGACGTTTAACATTTGAATATATAAAATGTTTCAGCATCAGACTACTGTGGGCTGTTGCTGATACTGTCGTCCTTTGTTCCCAACACGGTCCCTTTAGAAGTGTTACGATATCATTCATGGTGAATAAATATTTCTCTATTTGAATCCAATGATCGTGTAATTCTATGGACCTAATCCTGAAATGTTTAGTTTGTCCATTTTCAGACAAAATTTGCACTGAAGTTAATGGCTCAAGATTTTTTGTTACTGTTACAATGTCATTGAAAAAGAGAAAAAGCTTGTCAGAAGCACTCATTTTTAGATAGCAATGCATCTCTTTCTTAGACGAGGAGAATCAACCGGAAAACAAATATAATTGAGAAGATCTTTAGGCATTACAGGCATTACACAGTGAATGGGAATGCTTTTATATAAGGGTTTGATATGACAAGTTAGAAATCATTTTCATTTCTTTTAAATTAGCATCTTACATTCCCAGAGGCTTTGTCTTGGGTTTAAAGAGCACAAAGAAGAATACTGTCCCCAGAAAAAGCTATCCTATGTAATTTCTTTCTTCTTTGCTTGCAATCAATCATTCTTTCAGGGAGGCTGATCTTACGTGCTGCTCCTTGGTTGCAGGATACTTCTTGCTGTATGGTACCCATGGCCATAGCTCACCATAATATGATCATCCAATTTGCTAGGTTTAGTCATCTGTGGCAAGGCTCTTGAACGTGGTATTTTGATTTGGTTTAATGTGAAGAAGTGTGTTCTTCCTTTCCTTCATTGTTAAATGCTTTTCAAGAAGTATTTGTGCCTTGTCTCTGGCTTTCACAGCGTACAGCAGCCTGTAAGGAATGGAATTGCACTGCAGTACCTCACGGAGCTCCCTTGAATTGCTCCTCCTGTAAGCAGGCTAGTTAGGAAGATGTGCAAAGCTCTCACTTGGGCAACACCTGGCAATAATTTTTCTATTTTAGCCATCATTTAGAGATTCATAGTCACCGACTTTTTTGGTCTCAGACCTGGAACAACAGACATGTCATTCAAACTGAGAGTCCAATGTTGATTTTCAATAGCTAATGTTAATCATTTGAAGTTGATGCTTTTAGTAACAAGTTTACTATGCTTGAGACTCTTTTTGTTCTATAAAAAGGATTTCTCTCATTCTGGCCAAAACAAGAGAAAATTAGCACAAGGTAATTGTGTTAGGTCAGTGACAAGGATATTAACCTGGCAATGGAGAAATGCCAGATCACCAGAAACAGTTAGAGCTATTGCTTGTCAATATCTCCTACCCCATGGAATCTCTTGTGATTAAAACTGTTTTTTCTATAGACTTGTTGACAACAGAGTCAAGGTTAAGGAAACAGACTGTAATCCACCGGTTTGGGCATTCATCTGGCATATTAGAAAACCAACTGTGTGTTCCAGCCCCATAAGCATAAAGCTTTCTGTTAGAAAGGCAGGAGTGAATTATGGATGACTCAAACACAGTACAGAAAATTACATTAGCATATGTAACACAGAGAGGGTTAAGTATAATTACAGTAGCTGTACACAGCAAAGTATAGATGGGTAGAAAAACAGTGGGACAAATGCTATTCCTGCTGAGTAACCTTGGTGTGCTTGGAGAAACAGATTCCAGGCTTCCTTTGGTTTGTATAATCTGAATATTTGCCTGGCACACTTTTTTGCCAAAGCCCAGTATGTAGCACAGATGTGGGGTTAATGATCGATTCATACTAAGCCTCGGATGAACTCTAGGATTAGCCAATTCAGATCTGATATGCCCCCAAATGCTCACAGACTGAGTAAAAACCCTTTGCTTCCTTCACGTGGTAATTTTTCAAGCTTTCAGTGGTTGCAGGTTGGAATTGTAGGGGTGATCAACCAGGACGCCACAACTATACATTTGCCAGGGGACTAGGGGGTGGAAAATAAATACATGGGGCTAGGGAATTTTTGGAACCATGGTAGAAAGGTATCTTAGTGCAGTTCTCAGTCTAGAATATGTATAGCTGCTGCCCATCCAGCAGGGACTTCATATGGGTTCTGGCAATTAGCAAACGATGCTGGTGATGTAATCACGTAAACTTGATGCACTCTGGCTTTTCTAGAAGTTCTTATCAGCATATTAGAGGAAGCTGGTGTCTTTGTGCGTAGTTCTATACAAGCTCTAGTGTCTGGGTGAATTCATTAAACTTATGGTCTTTCCTGTTTCCTAGACTCTGTTTTTCTCATAATCCCTCAGAAAAAATAGTTCCAGTCTTATCAGTGCTTAACCTTGTGTTTTGTTACTTGTTAGCTAGCCTTGTGTTCTGCATTTTAATACCAAGAATACCTCTTAAACTGCATGAGTGCATGACTCTAATTCACCCTGTGTTTGTATTTGCCGGAGCGCTTCTATTGTTTCAACATCCTGCTTGTACAAGAATGTTTCATGGTTTCTTTATATTTATGCTGGAAGAAAGTTATTCATGAGCTTTAAGATGATAGAAATCTTCCTCTCCCATCTTTCCTTCTCTCCCCACCTCACAGCCACTGTAATACATTAATGGAGCGATTCTGTGAATATCAAGCGTAGAAGTGGTAGGGTTGAGCCCTAGTGCTTCCTCCCCACAGTAATGCAGCTCTATACAGTAATCTTGCTGAAATTTATTGCTTACTGGGGGAGCAAGAGCTGCATGCACTGTAGGGCTCCAGGTTCTATCACAGCCCTAGTCAGACTCCTTTGTGTATACAGTTCATATAGTTACTATTCATTCTATAAATGAATCTGCTATATTCTTTTAACAATGGAAACTAAATGCATCATGCTAAAATCCAATCAATGTCATCCGTATCAGTCACCAGGGGTCTCTTGATCTCTTTCTAGCAAGGATTTTGTTATTCAGACATTCCCCACAAGCTGTCAAATGGTCCAACTCAATAACAACTAATAAAGCAAGCACCCCTTAAAAATTTCCCCAGGGAATCTTTTTAAATTGAACAGGGAGTAATAAATCTTGTAGTGTCAATAATGGTGAAAATGTTAATTTGGTTGACTCTACTATGTGCCTCCTCAAGTGAAATTTCAAATGCTGTTGTGGGAAGATGGCTGCTACTTGAATTTACTCTTGTTGCACTCTGCCTGCAGCACCAGCTTCAAATCTGTGGCTATCTGAAATGGGCTGTATAACAACAGACTGTTCTGGTGATCTGGTTGCTCTCCCAACCTTTTAAATCTCAGCTACTGATTTTAGTGATGCCCTTAAATGAAAATTAGATGACAGGGATGAATGTGCTGATAAGACTTTCTCAGATGGCTAACTGATACAGTCCCTAGCATGTAGCAGAAACGTGTCCATCTGCTAAGCATAGCATGAGTCTGATTTACTATACCACACAAAGCTGGCTTAACACTAGTATCAATAATATAATTTTCTTTATTATACAAACTGGGGAGAAAAGGGGGTTTATGGTGTAAATGTAGTCTATTAAGGGCATTTCTGTGAATAAATTGTACTAGATGTTCTTTTCATCCTTTCTAGCACAGATTTTTTTCACAGATGTCATTTTTGGGCATTAGACAATTTTTTTTCTCCTGCTGTTGTGAAAGGAGAACGGCAAGTACTGACATTAAACATTTTGGGAAATTTGTTCTGTTCTTTTTATAATAAATGAAAGCAGTCCTGCCAGAACTCAAACCTTCCAGTGACTTAAATTTCTATCTTATTATTTTATTTCTTAGGTACTTGATATCATCCTAAGGAAACTAATTAAGGGACTATTTCTGAAGTCCCAATTGCATACTTAATCCATATAATCATGCTTTTATTTTTTCATATTTTTAAAAAAATTCATATCTGCAGTGGAAACAAAATGGCAGCTTTAAGCATGACTACTAAAATATGTGTTTTCAATATAAATTTGTGACGTGAGATAACAAGTGCTAAAAAATTCTGATTATGAGGTGTTAATTTCTGGGCTTTGGTTGGGCACCAGAGCAGCCTAGAGATGGTACAGTTAAAGACCTACGTGGCTACTGTGAGATTCTTATTAGTATTTTTAAAAACGATTTTATTCATTCCATCCTGCTAAATTTAGGAAATTTTCCTTTTCTTAGCTGCTTAATCCACTTCAGGGGTTTGTTTAAGCTCTTTGTGGGTGGTATAGGAAAGTATTTAATTTGCATATTAGGCAGGCAAGGAGACCTAATAGTTTTTATCCGTCAGCTTTAATAATCAAGAGCCAGCCCTGCGCTCAGCTTGATGCAGACCTGCCTTCTGCGTTGCATGGGAGCTCGGCTCCCCTGCCGTGTCCAGATTGGTGCACTTCCTTTCCTTTCCCTTTATAAATACAGAAAAGAAGAGAAACCTGAGAGTTGGGAGGAATGTTGAAGCAGGAGGACCCAGAAGACACACGACAAACTTGCCAGGGCCCCGAGGGTACCACCAACCCTGCCTGCCCCTGCCCACCTGCCCACAGCCCTGCCCTGCTTGGCCACGAGCCCCACCGAGATGAGCCTGGCTGATGTCCCAACCTGGCCTCGGCCCATCCCCATCCCCACGAAGGTGCCCGATGCCCGGGGCTGGGGCTGCCCCGGTGTCCCCCAGCTGCCCTGCTCCTGGCTGGGGCAGTGGGACTGGGCCAGCTGCCAGGCCCTCCAGGTTGTGCGGGGTCCCCATGGTGCACCCCGAGTGTAGCCCTGCAGATAAAGCAGGCATTATTTAAAATCCTCTCCTCGCAGGCAAGAAACTGCAGCAAGAACACACAGTCTGTCAGCATGAGCATGGGCAGAGTCTGGATGCTAACCCGGATCTCTCACAGACGGGTGAAGGTCGCTCTTCCTCACAGATTATCTGCCATGGTTAGCATGGGCATCCCTTGTCAGGCACGCGGTGCCAGGCAAGTGACTCTTTGGAAATCGCAGCGCGTGCGCAAACGTATGAAGCTGTGCATAGATAAAGTGCAAATACGTGTATTTCAAAATACGCATAGATAAGACTGTTTTTACGGTAGGCCAACCTTGGTGAGAGGGACTCCTTTCTTCGCTTTGTTTTTTTCCACGCTGCCCCGCCGGTCACCCCTCGGCTGCCCCGCGGCGTGCCGGCCCCGGCCCGCTGCGCGGCGGCTGCGCGGCTCGGTCGCTGCGAGCCGGCAGGGGGCGCCGGCAGCCTGCGCTGCGCAGCGCCGCCGCCTGCAGCGGCCGGGCCGGCGGCCGGGCGGGGCGGGGCCTCCCCGCCGCTTGGGCAGGGCGCGGGGCGGGCGGCCCGTAGGTAACGTTCCCCTTAGCTGGCAAGCGTTAGGGTGACGGTCACCGTTCAGATTCATTGCTGATATAGTGCCCATAAGGCTGACGCTTTGCAGGGTAAGACTAAACACTGCCTTTTGTTTTAAAATATTTTACAGGCCTGAGGTGGCTGAAGAATGATGAGTAATTCTAATTCCAATAGAAACCCTCTAACCTTGCTACATTTCTCAGACTGAGAAGGGAAATGGCTAGAAAGAGTGAACACTGACCATCATATGCAGAGCGGGTTCTATTTCCAGAAGCACACAGCTCTGGCATTTATGTATTTATATTTGCACCAGAGCATCCCAGAGCCTCAGTCGTGAAGTGTGACTGCCTTCTGCTCAGTGTTGCGTATAAAAATGCACAGAAGAACAAGATGGGCTCTGCTGCAGGGAGCTCACAAGTATCTGCGTGCCAAGCGGGCTGTGTCCCTGGGTAGTGATCAGCTGTTCGAGAGAAGGGGGTTGCAGGTACTGTCCTGGGTGCTTTGTAATTCAGTTTGTCTATAGGTGGCATGGACTATGTATTGCCTTTGCACAATACTACTCTGAGGTGCTAAGTTGTGATTTACCTACTAGTGATGTACATCATTCAGTATAAGTTCTTTTCCTGTTTTATTGAAGTTTTTCTTCATGGGGCTCACAAGGCTTGAAACTTTAAGCTTCTTCTGTTTAAGTAAATAGAAAAATAAGGAAAACATATTAAGGCTGCCTTTTCAAATACTTTATGACCATCTATAGGAATGCAGTGCTGAAGGAAAGTCCCTACATCATTGGTTCCAGCTATTTGCTCCCGCAAGCAGGTTTGTTTTATCATCTGTTTTACAAAGTAGTACTGATTGCTGCATGCTGGCAGTCATCTTCTTTTACAGGTGTAGCAAAAGCAGAAAGAGGGAAAAAAAATTTCTAGAGCACTATTCTTGGCAAGAGTGTTCCATATATAGCAAAGGAGAGCGTTGGGTTTCTGCTCATTTTTTTCCTATGTTGTTACCTTTAAATGAAATCAACATTGGTTGGGATTGCTTTTCATGACAGGCTTTGTAGTGCAGTGCTCCATCCTTTCCACACAGGGTACTCACAGAAGTATCACCAATAATAAAATATCAGCAAAACCTTGTGAGAAAGAATGTCCTAATTTTCTGGTGCTACAGAAGACTTCCTATTTGTCTCCTTACCATGAAATCATCAGTTTGAGATCATCATCAATTTCTGTTCCCCCAACTTCCAGCCTTTCATCTGAGACAGAAAAATTTTTGCTGTGTACTTTCACCAAGTGATTTTTTGCAATTGAAATAATTTAAAGTGACCCCTGTATCTCCTAATGTAGACCACGGCAAAGAATCAGGGTTAGTTGTCATTCTGCCATTGTAGAAGCTGGATATACATGAGGGGGGAAAACCAATAAAGGATAAATATTTACTTTTAGTTGGGGGAATCTTACATCTGTGCACAGACTCTTGTCCATACTTGATTATTTTTTTAGACAATTATTTGCCCTCCATTTTAATCCTATCTGAACATTTCCCAGATGTCAAAATATCTTTATGCTTGTAATGTGCATAGTTTTCTCTTGCTTTTGGTTCTGCAGCAGAGTTTTCTCAAAGTTTTGTTGGTTCATTTTTGAGAAATCCTGCTGTGTATTTCAAAGAGGTATTTCCAGTCTTCCTCAGGCTGTTTCATCAGCACCCTGAAATACAGCAACAGCAAAGATTACAGGCTCTGATCAGGCAAAGCAAGCACGGCAAGCACTGTAATGTCAGAAAGCACACAAGCATCACTAAATTCCAATACTCAGAAGCTCATTGATTTAAAATATGCTATTGACAACCATTTTTTTTCACACTTGCTCTCAGGAGTATTCTTCAATAACATTTATTTACAAGTTCAAGGTCCCTTACTGTGTATTTTTATGCCTGAGTACCTTAGTGCTTTGAGTGATCCTGCTGAGTTTGCAAACACTGTGTCCTAAGTTTCTATCTTCCAAATTCGGGTATGAATACTGGTATTAGTTTATCACAATGTATGTGTTATATGAAATGGGAAAAGGTTATCATCAACAGGTTAGATGAGTGCAGTTCTTTTAGACAAGGTATCTGAAACTGTCTGGAAACAAAATGTGAATTCATAGAACTGGACTGGTTTCTGAGAGTCGATATATTACTGTCTCAATTAGATCCTTAGTGATCTGCTAGATCCTTAAATGTTGTTGTGCTTTAGGGGATTTTTTTTTTTTTTTCCAGAATAATAGGTTGTTAGAGGCTTGGAACAGGTGGAAATGCCCAAGTCTCTGAAATAACCCTTTCAAGTTACAGACTTTAGAGGCAAAGGACCATTAATATAATTAGGCCCCTATTGTGCAAAGCACTGTACAAAAATGAAGAAAAAGCGAAGTCTGTGCTCAAATAAGTAATTGTCTGCTCCAAAACCTAGCAGATTGCTGAGTGTTAGAAAATGTCTGGGGAATTTTTTTTTAAAATATTTAGCTGATGGAAAATCCTCTTGAGAAATTAAGGCACTGAAGATATTTCTGGATGCAAGGAAAAAGCAAAATTGAAAGGCAAGTCCCCAACAGACGGCCCCACGTTGAGGCTGAGGAAGCAGCGAGTTGGACCATTTATCACACAGCATGGCAAGGGCAGGAAATATGGGTTGGGGTGCACTGCTTCCCTTGCAGCCCCCCTACCTGGCAGAAGGGGAGTGAGGCTTCCGCACTAGGATCTTGGCAGACTACCTAGAATGGGTCTGTAGAAAGAAACTAAAATTGCCTTTCTTTTTCCCAGCTAGCAAGAGGTGCAAACACATGTATTGCCACCTTCTTCCTTTTCTGGCAATCCCTTCCCATGGAAATAACTATTTAAAATATTTGCCCCCATTCTAAATATAAACATTTTCATAATAAGCATTTGTCTTTTCTGGTTTGGTTTTGATGCTCTTTGAGAAGTCTACTACAAACTGCCCACAGCTATAGAAGTGATCTTGCTCAAATTGCAAGATGGAAAAAAATTAGCCTTAACCATCTCCAAGATGAAAAAATTTCAGCTTCAGACATAAAAATAGAGTCTGTAGAAAGTATACATATTTCTTTATTTGCTTGAATATCAGTAGAAAAATAGTTGCCATTTGCAATAATTCTGTTCCTTAAAAGATAAAATGCTTAATTCACATTGGTTATGTGCATGAGAATTGGGGAATTATGGTGTTGAGTCACTTATATTTTTAGAAGAGTTAAGCTTGTCAGTGCCTACCTCACTTTCAAAACGGGAATTTAGGTTCCTAAGTCATCAATGTGCTTATTAAAATTTTACTATAAATGGCTTTTCCAAGCGCTCAGTGGCTTTGGAGTGCGAGCGTCTCTAGGTTATATCCATATTTCTGAAAATCCTAGAAAAAAGTAAAGATGTCATGTAAGTGGACCCCCTGCCTATCCTTTCCTCCAGGAAGTTCAGCTGAATTGTTTTTGATTAGATTAGATTTGATTTTAGCCTTTAAAAAATTTGCGGCATAATCTGCTAAGTATTACTCGGAAGCATTTTGTACAATCAAACCTTAGTTGCTTGCCAAGGCATTTTCTAATGTAGATGTATGGCTGCCCTGAAATCTAATCTAGGAACATTCTGGACAAATAGGTACTTTGTACTTCTAAAAAAGTATGCCCTATTAATAAGACAAAGGCTTTTCAGTCTTTTCAAAGTCAGAAAAAGGAGACAGTAAGTCATGTTTTTAGATGTGGGATCAGTTTGTCACTGCTGTTCCCCATTGTACTGAACTGGGAAAAATACTTGGTTCTGACAACCTGCAATTAGAGATTACAATTTGCTTCTTGTCTCAGGCGGTGGTGATTTACATGGCAAAAAAAATTATTGTTTTTATTATGTTTTGTTCTGTAGAATAACCTGACCCGTACCCTTCTTCAGGCAACGTGGAACTGAGACATTGAGGGTAGATTCTCAAGGGGAGATACGTTTATAAATTCTGTCACCCAACCCTTGGATCTAATATTTACCTAAAAAATGGATTTATAAAAGTCAGCATGCAGAAATGGCAAAACAGCTAGGTGATGGGGAAAAGCTAGCAGAGGGGACGGCCCAGATATCAGTGCCTTTGGGGAACTCCCTGTCTCTCATGGCCCTCCCTGGCTTCTCTCTACTTTTAAGAAACAAGTATTAATTTCCACAAGAACTTTAATTCATTTTGCTTTTATCCCATATGAATGCCAAGAATCTACCTGAAACTAATGATAAATATTTATATTTTTTCTATGCAAAGAAGAAGAGCTTCAGAAGGAAAACTTGAGAACCACTTGTCTTGTGGTTTCCAGTGGGATACTGTCCTACTGGTAGGGTTGATAGGTCCAAGTTTTATGATGTGATGAAGCTTTTTGATCTGGATTGTCCAGCACCTAAATAAATATGCTAATGACTTTATGGATAATTCCTCTCCTCTCTTTCATTGGGTTGAACATGCTCAGAACGTATCGTTTAGGTCCTATTGGTGAGAGAGGAAGGGGAATGTCAGTGTTATGAATCACAGTGGTTTTTAAGTGTGATGTGTCCATGGACTTATACTGGAACATGGGGGCAGGAAGATAGAAAGGAATTCCAACCTCAGGGTGGTCAGAAAAGCCCCTGTCCACCACTCATTGATGAAGTCTAAATGAAGCCCAATAGACATCGCATATTTTTCTGGTTGGGTGTTGCAGTGATAGAAGATGAAACAAAACATCGAGACAAAAAATCTTCAGTTATTTCAGACACCACGAGAATAACAAATGTATTTTTTTTCAGAAGCATCTTGCTAACTGCTATTTGAAGCCTTGCTATTGCTAAAATTACTGAAACCTGGTATTTTATTTAGTCAGTGAAATGACATAGTTAAGTAATTTGTGCCTCCTTACTGTGATTGGTGTTATTTAAGTCTGAACTATATCTGAGTTACACCAGTTAAGGGTTTGGCTCAGAAACTTCAATTGAATTTACACATCTTAATCCATTAAGTATAATTTAAGTTCCATATAATTAACATAAGGGGGACAAACCACATGCCACACATGAGAACATTTCTTCCTTCTTTATATACTTAGTACCAGATTTCAGCGTTGGTGAGTTCTCATTTTTTTGTAGAGAAAATGGGAAGTCTGGATCAGGTTGGTAGTCTACCCTTATATTTTGGGGATCTGAGATCCAGAATCAAATTCAAGTGCTCACCTTTTTAAATAATGCCCTTTCTAATTTTGCATTAAATTCATTGAAGAGAAAGGACTATCCATTGGATATTGCTGTATAGTGCTACAGTGCATATGTTTTCTGTGCTGTCTGTGGTGATTCCTGTGAAATGCTATTACAGCAAGAGGTTACTCTGTAAAGTTTATGATGGTAGTCTTGCTGATACAAGCAGATACTTTCTGTTACATTAACGTTCCATTTAAATAACAGATTGCCAGCCACAAACTTTATATATCTTATTCCCCATACAGGCAATATATGGGTCTCTGAGTATGGTTTTGTAGATTCATTTAGCACCTAATGCACTTTTAATGAAAGATTTTTTTCAGCATCTCTTTGTAAGGCTTGTGATGCAATGACTTTTCATAGTGCTTCATAGAAGAGGTATTTATAATTTTCAAAATAGTTATGAAAGTCAGATATGAGGTTTACTGAAGCATACTGCACTGGGGGCAGGGAGGAGGAGAAGAAGGAAAAACGAAAGCGAATTAGGTCGGGAAACCTCACATATAATCCAGTACAGCCTCATGACATTTCATCCTGCTCTTTCTGCTGAAATATATGAGCTAAGCTGATGAGCTGTTTCTGCTGGAGAGCACAGATGCAGAACTAGTCAAATATCCTTCCAGCTACGAATCTCATCAAAACCTATTTGACAAAATACCTAATCAAGGCCACTGTTTTTTCACAATTCCAGAAGAATGGAAATAAGTGTGGGGAGGAATCAGTTCTCCCACACACTTATGTTGAACAGGATCCAAAAACATTTGTGTAACTCCTGTGTTGGGCTAACCAGTATGAAGACCTACTGCTTATGTTACAAATACATGCTTCATTTCGGGTTTAGGAAACATAACAGAGGTGGTGGTCATGGGGAAATCTATCTGAGCAGAGCAGTCAAGAAGAAGGGAGGCAACGTGAGGGTCTTGCATCTGACTTTGGGAATCTAAACCGATACAGACAGACAGCTGTTAAACAGAAAGCTAATGACTTGCTCTTCAAATGCAGACTGTGGTTAGGGTGGTTTGGAATATTAGACCATACCATGAGCCCAAATAAGTTTAACTGGAACAATTGGTGGTAATGGTTCTCTAGCACTTTATTAAAAAACTCTTCAAAGATAGGGTTTTAATATAATTAATGTATTAGATCACATTTGTTGGTAGCAGATGGAAAGCAGCCTGTTTCTCAATCAGTTTAATTCGTGTGCTGGTGAACTAGGAGAATGCAGTACAGGAGTGAAATATTGTTTAGGAATATATGAATTGAAAAGGTCTCAGTATTATCAAACTACCAGAACTAAAATTGGAAAGAACCAACAAATATTAATGGGATACAATATTGAAATGATTATAAATTATTATGTTTCAGGGCATATTCGTCCTGAGCTTAAGCTAGAGTTTTCTTATTGAGCCTGCTATTCAGAATTTTTAGTTAGAATTTCTTGTACCTCTTCCATCCTGTGTCAGGTAACTCATATTGACCACCACCAGGGACAGGGCATAAAACTACATGAACTGTTGGTTTGGTTCAGTAAATAATATATTTTTCCTCTCCGGCAGCAAATGCTTCCAGAGCATATGGAGTGAAATGGCAAAAAAGACAAGTGGAAAAAAAATCAGAAAAAAATCTGTAGGAAGTCGCAGTTCTTCCTTTTCTATGAGATAAATTTATCATGGAAAATTCTCGTGTCTCTTTTTGTAGATCATGAGACAGCAGGTAGGTATTATTAAGATGAAATGTTTAATAGCTTCTTCCTCTATTAAGATCCTTCATAACCATCTACAGTAGGTGACAGTGCCTAATGACTATTGTTCCCAGTGGAATTTTGAATCAAGAATTTACTTAACGTATTAACTAGTGAACCCGCCCTTCAGATTATACTTGCTTTGCTGGACCACACTTAATAAGAAACCTAAAAGTTGTACTGCTCATGACATTTTTATTATATATTTTCCCTTTTTCAGTTCTATCTATTTTTGTGAGCTTAAATATGCCATGAACTCATGCTTTTCCTTCTGTGTGTCAGGATCTAGACGCTGGCCCTTTGACTGCTGTTAGCTTTCAGAGAGTAGCTGCAACTGGTTATACTTGGTATGTTTCTTTTCCCTCTTCTGCCAGAGTTCGGATTTACTCAGCCTTGTCCAGATACCAAGCTAAAGTAACAATGAATTCATAACTTGGGTTTGACAGGCTTCACATTCAAGATCCAGTAATTAGATAATCCTGTGATTAAATCTCAAAAGGGATTCCACCTAGTTAAGTGCCTTATGAACTGGAAAGATTGGACAAAATGTAGGAGGTGTCATTTTCCTTTAGAAGGAAGATAGTCTCACCCTACCGTTTCCCTTATATGTAGTAGCCTGTAATTGGAAAAGAATTATGTTCACCTTTCTTTCCTGTCTTACAGAGTTGAGACCCACATGCCCCATTTTCTTGCCTACTTTAGGTGTCTGTGGTTAATGGGGTATATATGTGGGCAGTGCTTTTCAGCCATCCTGTTGAATCTGGATTGTTGAATAGAAATGAACTCAAGATGCACTAGGCCAGTAAGATAATAGGAGTACGAACATATCTTCATGGGTAGGGCACTACATGATAGATGGATAGCTTGAGTTCTGCTCCAAGGATTCATATTTTATTCAATGCTGTTTCATCATCTCCCCTTTCAACTGTGTTTTAAAAGGAAAAGAATGGTCTCTGCTTAGCTATTTCAAAGACAGGTCACAGACCCCTTCTTTCAGGAAAGGGCTAAAAGCTGTGGATCTGCAGTAGATAAAAGCATTTTCCTGCAAAATGTGAAGCACAGAGTAGGTCAGGGTCACATTTCAAACGCATCCTTGTGCTTAGTGTTTCCTAAAACAGCTGCTTTCAAAAAGTGCCTCCTCCCCCGCCTTCTCCCACAGCACAGAATAAATTCTTGAAATACATTTCTCAGGAGCGTGAGGAGGCCCAAAGAAAGATCATTGACTCTGCCTTTCCCTTTTTCCTCGTCTTTCTCCCTGGTAACCATGTGAAAAGTGTACACTAGTTACTGTAGACTAATCGTTCTGGAGGCAGAAGGCATGAGGAGGACCCAAGGCTCCAGCGTGCCCTATCCTTGTGGCAGCAGCTGGTGAGGATGGTCAGTCTCTCCTGCCCCTCTCCGGCCTGCCTGGCTGTGCACTGGCTGCACCACCACTGCTGGCAGATCTCTGCTTACCCGTTGAGATAAGGTAGCAATGAAGCCGGACTGTGAGAAAACAGTTTATGCAAGAAAAAGGCCATTTTCCAAGAAATCTCTGCATGAATGGGGACAGAAGGCCTGAGGTTACTGATGGAAGGCCATATGAGTCCTCTGTAGTGCAAGTTTGGCAGGAGTTTAGGTCTCTTCATCTCCAGGTAGGCAATAAGAGTCCCAGATGAGAGCTAGTGTGCAAGACCTGTTTTGCTGGAGCTTGGACGTACAAGAATTTTTATGCAGGATAGAAGTAGACAGGCTGGATGGTTATGCTAGAGGAGGGCTGGTGAAATGGAAGATGAGGTGAATAGCTAGAGCAAGCCTCAGAGGGGAAGTGTGTGAATTTGTGAGAGTGGACACAGAAAACAAGAAGCTGAAGACAAGAAGGAGGACTGAATTACCTTGAGAGCAACCATAATACTGGTGTGTAGCCTTAGTACCACATAAGCACTTTAAGCTTCTTCGAATGCTCGTTTTGAGGTACTTCACCCTCCTTGTGCACTGCTTGTGGAGCCGTGGTACCTCGGGCAGGTATGTGGAGACCTTAGGAGAGCTGGAAACTTGCAAGTGCAAGTTTGGCTGTGGAGTGCCTGACTTGCAGGTGCTTACTCTCCTTGTTAGCCTTGGTTTTGATACCATGGAAGAGGAAAAAAAAGCTCAAGGTAAAACAGAAAAAAACAGTGCTAATTTAGTAGCACACATTTTCATTGTCTGTGTGCCATCTAGTGCTGGTTGCTGTTCAACTACTGGTTACTTTCTTCAGGTTTTTGTTTTCCCTAAAACCCTTCAGCCGCTGCCCAGTGCTCATCCTCCAGCCTTACAAAACCCAGTCATGGTACTTTGTACTTGTGTTATGTGATGGAGAGCAATCTTTCTCTACATTTTTTCCAAACCAACCTTGCCAAAATTAGATATTCTGCCAGCTAGCAGAGAGGATAAGGCTAACGTGTCATCTTCAACATGATAGCTGACCTACATCTTGTAGATAAGCAAAGAATATCCATTTAATTGACTTTATTGGTGTGTTGGGGGGCTCTGGCTGCACTGCAAATCAGTATGAGCAGTATGAGAAAATGAGTTGTAATAGTTCAACTGACATTCATGTGTGACTGTTTAGGTCATCAGGATATTCAAATGAACACTGGGTGACTTGAAGTGTGATAAATAAGAAAAGGTTATTTCATTGAGCAAATTCTAACTTTACTGTGCTCTCAGTTAGACTTTAAATAGTTATGGTAGGAAAAAGTGCATGGTAACAGACAGTGAAGGGCAAAACTGCAGATTTCTTCTGATTTACTTCGTATCCCAAAATATTTGCATTATCACATGAAACAATGTAAGGGGATATGATGGCCTTGCAACATTTTTATGATACTGCTGAAGATATTTTCTCATAAATTTTCTTCTTATATATGAATGTCCTCTGACAGAAGTGTAAATATATACATCCAAATATTGATATAGATACAAGCGTAGTGATAACAAAAGTAGCTGTCAGGACTACTCTGGTTTTGAAAGTTGTTAGAACTGTGGAAAGACATTTTGGTGATGACAATTGAATCCTGTCTGTCTTTTTGCATAGGGCTGGAGAACAGTCTGAAGTGATATAATTTATCTAGTTGTATCATTTAGAGAAGGACGTTGGAACATGCTGCATCTCTTTGTGTGAGAGATGTGCTTTTTCTTCAGTTTTGCTCCCTTGGAGGCTCTTCCTCTTATACTGGAGGTCAGGAAAGAGGAAGGACAGTGGGAAAAGAAGCTAGAGATTTCTAACTTCTTAGTATCAGTGCATGGTAAAAGAAGCATACAATATATAGAGACCTTTTTGTCTGAATGTATGTATTTGTAAAGATTTGAAGAACATTTGAGTTTCTTGTATCCCAGTTTCCATACAGGTGTAATGTCTTTCAAACTTGGCTTGATGAAGATAGCTTCATGGCTGTAAATAAAAATACATGAAATAAGATAATGTAAAATACATGGTCCTATTACTCATAGTGTGTGGGTAATGATCTGAATGAGAGAACATCAGCTCTGAAATCTGCTGCGCATGGTTCATGATTTTTTTGTGTCAGGCTTTTTACCTTTTGGGCCAGCTTTTCCTTTTAAGGTGCTGTATTTCAAGTATTCAGTAAAGTGTCGCGCAGTGAATCCCTTTCCTTTTTAGTTTTGCATTTTTATTCACTTGCTTTCCTTCTATCTATTTATAATTTCTTTTTAATCAGAAAAGTAAATGCTTGACCTCATTTCTTACCCTAATTACTAACCATTTTTGATACTAAAATTGTAAAAGGGGGGGGTGTGTATGTGCAGATTTTATGATACTTCATGAATATTTGGCCTGAAACTCAGATAACAATGGCAAGATCAAAATCCAGTTTTAACATATTTCCGGTATATTTTCAGCATGTCCTTGATCCTGTCATCTGATATTGCAGTTGTCTCCAATGAGCAGAAGCATGTCACGTCATGGTTTAAATAATATACTGCCTGATCCTCTGCTTCACTTCTTTTCTGTACACGGGCAAGGCCTCTGAACCACTTAATTCTAGTTTAGGCTTTCAAAGGCATTGTAGGACTTGTAGTACCATTGTACCTCAGGTAACGTAATCTTATCTGATTCATAGACCTGAGAGAGGAAAAGTTCCCTTAGGTCATCTGGGTTTTCTCAGAGTGAATACAGTATTGTCTTCTTATTTTGAAGAAGTTTTTTGTTTCAGGTATTACAATTGCCAAACAAAAATGCCTCTAAGCCTTCCTTTCTGAGATTATTCTGTAAATTCATGCAATTTGCAATCAGGATTTTTTCTCATATTTGGCCTAAATTTTTTCCCATTTCAACTGCATACCTTTATTATGCCAAGTTTTACTTTTTCTTTTGAGTAAATATAAATCCACCCATATATTAACAGTTATTTCCCCGTTCACCCTTCCCTTGCTCTTTTCCTGAATCTGATGAAATGACAACATTCTGAGGTATCATTTCCCGCATTTTGGTCGGCCCCAGTGCAGACTTCATCCTGATAACTCCCTTGGCCCCTCTTAGGTCTTGCTGCTCGATTCAAGCCAGACAGACGCTTGTTTTGCACCATCGTGTTTTATACTTTTGAAACTGAGTCCAGCCCAGGTCTTAATTAGCAATGACATATTCCCTGAACTCTTGGTTGGTAAGCAGAAGATAAACAACTCTTGGTTGGTAAGCAGAAGATAAACAGCAGTTGCAGCATTCTTGGCTAGGAATCATGCCCTCAATGCCTATGCTTGATATGCAGACATAGTCCCTAAGCTGCTTATCCTCATGTCCATCTGCTGAGATGGCAAAGTGCCTTCTCACAAGTTGTTTGGACTCTTGCCTTGAGGGCAGAGGTGCCAGGCAATGATCAGCAGCCTGCATGACAATGCAAGCATCATTTCTTCTAAAAGAGCAGCTCCTTTAAGCAATTACTGTAGTACAGGCTGCTACCATGGGCCTCTTAGAGCATGGTTACACCTGTTGAAAATTATATGCCAAGAAAAGAATACATGAACCATACCAGAGAGCAGTCCAACCAGTTCAGCATCATTTTTAGCTGCCAAGGAGACAGGTTGCATTGCCGCAGGGGTATGAAAACTCATCGGTAGTTCTCAGGGTGTCAAAAAAAGATCTCAGCAGGCCAAAACTGCCTGGAGGCATATCCGAAACAGACAGTACAATGGCCCCAAGTAGCAACTGAAGCAAAATAACAGTAATAGAACCTGTGTGAGAGCTTTCCTCACAGAATCGGTAATTAAATCAAGAAAAGCAGGATAGCTTTGTGTTACCCTCTTCAAAGAAAAATAGAAGACTCTGACCTTATTATTCCTGCTGAATAAACACCTGTGATATGGGCTATAAAGGCAAAGATACAGTAGGAAAAGAAGGTAAAATTCATTTTTCGTAGGCATAATTAGGTAACCCTACAGAGTGGTGGGACTCAGTGTAGCAGTACTAAACTACTTTGCTAGCAGAAAAATCAAAGGACAAGGAGGAAATTCTGAACATTGCTCTATGCAAGTGCAATAGAGGAGTAAGCACTTAACAAGCCTGATTGAAGGCAAATCCATTTTCAATCTCTGTTTGTCTCAGGAGTCCTGAACTGCCCCTCCATTCAGGGTACAGTAGCTGCATGACAGGAGGAGTAATTCTGTCAGCTAAGGTTACTAAACCCACTTGTCTTTTGTCTTGAGATGTTTTTAGATCACCACAAGCCACTTGTTTTGGGAAGGAGTCCAGAAGCAGCTTGTGACCCATTCTGCCAGCCTCATGATATCCAAAGGTCACATCTTCAAAAAATGAGCTAGGATTTTTTTGACCAAAACTATTTTTGGGGAAATGAAGTTTCAACAACTTTTATAAGCATCGTTCCAGTCAGCTCATGCTGTTATAAAAAATATTTTAGTAGATTTTAAATTCAAAATTACTTTTTTGTTTAACAGAATGATCAGAATGTTTTTCTTTATTTTTAAACTGCATTGCAAACCTGTTTAAATTGAACAGATTTTGGCCTGGCTAGTAATTGTTAGACTTTTAATTGCCTAGAAAGTTCATGAAATATTCATCTGAGAAAGTGTTGAAACAACATTTCATTTTTATTTTTCTTACACAGCAGAGAACTAAAAATCAGTTGTATCTGTACTGCTCAGCATTAGCCTCGAGGTAATTTTAAATCTCCTTTGAGTTGCTGGAGTGGACAAAAGGACTTGTGAAAGCCTCTGTGTGTTTCCAAGGAAGTACAATGAGCTGAAAGGCTGTTACCAGTCTGCCCTGGTTTATATGCAGCTGTCACATTCTGTCTCAGGTCCCGTTGCGATTGGTGGGAATTCTGCCATTAACTTCATTAGGACTAAGATTTGCCCTAAGCCCCAGCTGATATTTTGTGTACACCACTGGAGTTACTCTATTTTCTGCCAGCTGATCATTTGGAGTGCCAGATTAAGAGATTTTGGCAAAGACTGGTGAACAAAGGCTGCTGATTCCTTATTATGGGAAAGTTTTGTTTTTGAGACAGGTAGTAGTATGCCTTTGGATTTGTACTGTGCAGCTGAGTTCAGAAACTAGTCTCTTGTGTGCTGACTCATGATGAATGCCAGAGCCTTGGATCCTTGACATCTGCAGTTAACATGATAAATGGCAAAAAAGCCTGTGAACATGTAGATAATGTAATTTAAACACAGATTGGACTTTGTGTGAACCTTTCCCTCTAATTGGAAAGAAATACAAAATGACCTCCATAACAAAAGAATATTGAACACCAAGTAAATAGCCCATTGCCTTTCTTCTGCATGCTGTCCAAAAGACTCTGGATTGATATTTCAACATCATGTCATAGTTTCATTGACTGCAGAACTAGCTTATGTGTTCATCAGGAAGCATCTTAGTCTGGAATTGTTTCAGCTGGAAAGTAGAATTTACGCTACTCACTACACAGTTTTACAGTATGTTAATCTAAAATTATTTTGAGAAAAACAATGTGAATAATTACAGTTCTACAGTGAAATGCTAGTATCTTTATTCTGCCCTTGTATCTATATGTATAAGTCTCACTGATAGCAATATAACTTCTATATGTAGACTTAGGGATAAGGTTTGGTTAACGATGTTTTCTTCTTACACAAGGTATATATTCCTGCAGGGTTTTTTGGCTGCCCATGGTGGTACAGCTGACACAGAAGCTATGCGCTGATCTCTGTGCCAGCCTCTCAGGAATGATGTTGATACACGAGGAGTTGTTGCTCATGTGACTAGCACCAGTGTTCCTCTTGGGTAGTTGAAAACAGAAGGAGATTATTGTACTCTGAAAAACCTGACTCTAATCCGAAAGATAACCTTGGAGAAGGACAAAACACTTTAGGTTCTTCATTCTATGATTTTCTGTGTTAAAACCTAATGCAACTTTCATTGAAGGCAACAAGACCAATTGCATTGCTAATGGTGGGAAGAATAGCAGGCTTTGGCCTTTCTACTGAGATCAACCAAAGGTATAATTTAAGGGTGACTGTGACAATGTGAGGTAGTTATGATCTACTAAGACTTCAGAAAAGCATAAAAAACATAACAGCAGTCATTGTCAGATCCATCCAGTTCAGCATCTTGTCTCTGACAGTAGCCAACAGCAGGTGTCCAGGGGAGAGTATGAAGACAGGGCAGATGGTGATACTTCACAGGATTTTCTCTGATATTAAAGGAGAAACTCAAACACCAGTGACACAGACCAAAGAGGGTCGAAAGAGTAACTATTTTCAGTCTCTCATCTCCTAGTTCAAGTTTGAAATGGCAGAACGCTACAGCTCCGTATTCCATTACCACTAGCAGCTAGTTCGAAGCCTGAGCCAGGGTAAAATTATGTGCAAGGCATGCATCACACTCTACATTGTGTGAAAAGACTGTGCTGAAATGCTTTAAGATTTAGGAGGAAATTGGATGCAGATTAAAAGGCCTTTTAAACCAACAAACAGAAACATTCCCTGGGTGCCTGCAATCCTTTTCAAATACACTTGACAATGAATTCCTCCTAAGTTCATATTTGTGTTTGTTTTGCTGTTTGAAATTCTGATTTCGTACAGTAATGAAATGCCGCAGTCCAGCATTTTACCCTGAAGAAAACATTTGCCATTAAAAAGAGTATTCATAAAAATTTTACTTCTTCATGTTTTTAAGGATCCTTGCTAATTAATAAGCTCCATTACTAGAAGAGTTAGTTCTTTTAAAATTAAAGCTAATATCAAGACCTCTCTTGTTTGCTAGCTTCTCTGCAATTTACTTTTCACCATTAGGACTCAGAATGAGACAGACATTATAAGCCTTCTCTTGAGTCACAGGGCCTTTTAGCTGTAAAGAAAGCTGAAGGCAAAGAATGTGAGAAAGTGATGGCTTCTCAGTGTAAGTAAGAAAAATGGGGAGGAGGGAAGAATGTAAAGGATGATGTTTCAGCAGTGACGATACTAAGCACTCAGTCCCTACTTCCCTACTGAGCTGAGCAAGTTGTTGAATTAAGCAAGTGCAGATCACCCCAAAAATGTCACAGGGGCAAAGCCAAAAATACCTCTTTTTTTTTTGTCTGTAGGACATAGATGGAATTTAGATGTCCAGGTCTAAGAAGCAGTCCATATAACTCATTTTCCAATACCCTTAAAACCCTAGAAATACCTACTTTCTGAATTGTAGCATTCTTCAGGTTTTTGAACATAAACACTAACGTGTTTGCAGAAATCCAAGAGAGAGGTGAATGCCTGGAACGCCTGCCTTGTTCTGCTGTGGTCCAAAAGCAAAGTGCAAAGGTTCCCCAATTCTGTCTTAAGTCTCTAAGTGGCGTGTCTAAGTGTCCATCAGGTACAAGGTTTGCTTCAAGGTTGATGTACAATTTACTACTTTCTGTCAGGCGGGGAACTGTGTATTTTACCTGAATTTGAAGCTTGCTCACAGTATGGTTTCTGTTTTCCTTAGCCAGTGACTGGCCAATTTAAAGTACACAAACAATTGTGGGAACAAAATGCAAGCCTTTTGGTTTTCTTCCTAGCTGACTGACCTGTTTTCTAGTCTACATTCATTTTGGTTCTCCGAAGCTTGAATTTATCTTTAGTTCATCTTCTGTGGAAGGGGTCAAATATGCTTTTTTCCTTCCGACTGCATTAGCAGTGATTATGTACTCTGTGGCAGCAGATATTGACTGAAGTCCCTTCTGTTGAAGTCGTAAGTGTACTCAGGTTTCTTGTCTCCTGGATAAATGCTTTATGTTATTATTCAGTAACTGAGGTCCAGCATCTTTTTAAGTGTGTTTTTTGATGAAGACCATATGAAAGTTGTAACTTTAGGATTTGAATTACTTTGGATTCAGTGACTTAGGGTATGTCTACATGAACAACTTAGCTCAGGAGTCTGTTTTTAAAGCAAATCCCCCAATAATCTCTCCTTTTACCATGCTGTGTTTTGTATCATGGGGTAATCTCTGAACACACATTCTGGTTTCCTTTCTGATGAAATTAAAGTGGCAGGTGTATTCAAGAATTGCACCTAATGTACTCTAGTCATTAATGGGTATTCAGGTTAGAGTTCCTCTGAAGTAAAACTCTTGAAACTTGTATAGTGTAGATGTCAGTTCTCCAGCAAGAATTGTTTTGCTCCACAGATATGTTCCTGTTGTGTTGCACAACTTGTAAATGCAGACATAGCCTTATGTTGAGCTTTGACCCTCTTCTCCCTTATGTCTGTTGACGAAACCTGGGGAGGAGGAAGGAAAGAAAATCAAAGATAGCAGCAAAATATGGAAATAGGAAACAGCACTTAAGTGGTCAAAAAAGCGCTGCTGACTGAGGTAGGTAAAGACATGGCTATATGACCACCTCACATGGCATGGAGAAGAGAGAGAAATAGAAAGAGAAAAAGGAAAATTATTCCCTCTTTCCATTCAATGGATTTTAAGACCTGTAAAAAATACATGGTTAAATATAATGTTTTCGGTCCAATTCAAAAGGAGAAGTGGTTAAAGCTGGCAAAAAAGATTTCCTAATGCAGCATTCACAGATGTGATTAGGGAACAGGAAACATTCAGCTCTCAAGGACTTTGATTAGTGAGAAAACCTGATTGGATTCTGGGATAGGAAGTATCCTCCTGGTGAACCTTATAAGCAATAGCTTGGAGTCAGCTGCAATTACTGCAAGAACAAGCTAGAGAGTTAGTACTCAGCTTAAGTAATAAATAAATAAATAAATAAATAAATAAAGTGGGCCCCCCATGCACCCCACTATACTAGTAAAACAAAAATATGCTAAATAAGCCATATTTGTAAGTAATCAAAGATTTATGGCTCTTTTAACTTTATTAAGGTAAATATGTAAAGGCAGAATAATTTTTCAAAAATACCTCTCTTAAATGTCATTAGAGAATTTTTTTCACTATTCAGAAGGAATGAAAAAAGCAGTGGGACGTTTGTGCTGTTAGTGCAATGATGCTTCTAGAAAGGGAGCTTTACCAGGCAATTACTGAGGAATCTGGGGAGACAGGTAAACAACTTGGGCTACTTAAGGTAATAGCATTATAGAACATTTTTCTAGTAGGTATCCTTACTCCACTGGCTACAGATAAGTTACGTGGAAATATTCCATAATGCTCTTAGTTGTAGGCACCGATAAGGTCAACACATAGATAGCCGGTGCTAATATCTGAAGTGTGATTTTGGCTGAAGCTCAAGGATCAATTTTCTGTCCCATTTGGAGGGCTGTGTGATTTACATGAGATACTATAAGCGTGGCCAGAATGTTTGGTTGCTCTGCCAGGAAGGAAGAACAATAAATATTTACACTGTTTTCATTTTCTTAAAGCGATCTCAAAAACATTGTGGTTTTTTCTTGGGAAAAGGAATTTAGGGTTCTGGTAATTTAGGGTTCTTCATATTAGAGTAGGATATCCAGCTACATGTCTCTTCATCTTTGTCACCTTGGCATACTTGGCTTTATCATGTTTCTCTTATCCTGTGTGTCTGCCACACTTCCTGCCCAAACTTATAGACATATTTTTGTGAGATACAACTGAAGGTGACGCTTGTGCTATCGGAAAAGGAAATCATTCCTATTTCTGAACAGACAACAGTATGCTAGTGTAAAGGAAGAAAAGGTGAAGATAATCGATTTATCCAAAGGAAGGGCATTATGCTATCAAAGTGTATACAGCAATAAAAACCTACTGGGTGACACCATTTCATCTACAGAATGACACTGTTTGGTAAGCCTTGTTATCTCCCTAAAAAGTAAACACAGGTGATATACTGGATACACACAGTGTGGCTATGCTTGCAAAAATGAAAAACATAATCAGCAACAATTAAGTTGATCAGCCATCAACACAGCATCTTCATAAGACAAGCTAATGAAATAGTTAAATTCTAATAAAGATTGCATACCAGACCACAAAATATAATCCCAATTGTCTAGTCTCTGAAAAGACCAAGAATGATGATATTATTAAAGAACATCTGTCAGAGGCTTAACAAGTCTGGATCCTTTTTAGTTACTCATTAAAGCCCCATAAAATCTTAGAGAGTTTAAGAAGAAAAAACAAACTAATCCTGTGCAAATTAAAGCAGGGAATGGTAGTATGATGAAATTTATACCCTTTAATGCAGCAGTTACTGGTAGAACAACAAAAAGTCACTACTTTGGATGTTTGGGTGGAGTAGTTCAACTTTAGGTAAAACTTTCTAAACAATTGTAGTAGAAAAGTGTTGTTATGGGGGTTCTTATGGACTACAGGTGTTCCTTACTCACTGTCAGACTTTCGCTAAGTTATTTAACAGAGCTGTGCCCACCAAAACTATGCACATAGTAAAATTCCATCTCTTAGTCTTTATCTGCAGCTTCCAATCCACAGGCTCTAATCAGAACTGAATCTGAATCATCCACGGCATTTAGACTGAATGAGAACACCACGTTCTCTGACTTTTGAAAGGGACAGACAACATCCTGAATTGCAGAAGCTTTTTATCTGGAGAATGTTGTAGATGTCTGAATTGTAATTTTGTGTGAGAGCAGATTAACACAGGTAACAAGGTGATTTTTGCAATTCATCAATGTTAGCCAAAAGGGAAGAAACGAAATGTGTTCTTTAACTGTGAAAGCATAGGTTACTACCCAGTGAATTATAAGTTCTGCTAGTTTGAGCTGCAAAATGAATGGTCCTCATCAGTAGGAATAGAAATATTTTATTCTTAACAGAAGTGTTCAGGGAAGGAGTTTTCTGAACCTTGACTTATACTTTGAGAAATCCACTGCTTTTCATCCCATTAAGAAATAACTGTGAGTCAATAATATTGTTTCTGCATCTTGTATTAATTCAAAATAAGATAATTTGGAGGCCAATAAGTGATATCCATTTTTCATTTGCTTCAGGTGAATTTGGAAAATATTAGAGGACAAGAATTTAAAAAACCCTTAGTCATTTGGTAAAGCATGAATGGTGGATTTTTTTGGTTCTTTTCCTCTGTGCCCTGCAATTCTGATGTTGCATGCTTAAAGAGCAGGCAGATGCTGTCAGAGCCAGGATAGGGCTTGGGCAGGCATGGCTCGTGGGGAGATAACAGCGAGGCAAAGTTGTGACTCTGCTGGGCAGGGTTTTATCCTGAAGTTTGACCTGAATGGCACCATCAGCATTTGGTTTCAGATGTCCAATTCTAAATTACTTTCTTTCTTACAATGAAATATCCATCAGTCTAAAGCCAAAGCGTAATTTCGAAGATGAAAAATAACACAGTAAATAGTTAAGTCACTGTAGCAGCCACACCAAGCAAGATAATGAGATTCCACTGAGCTGGTATGAGATATGAAATGCCTTTCCATTTTTTGCTCTTGTGTTGTCTGGATATGCATCAGGAAGGAAACCCTGCAGTTGCATGAGTTGCCTTCCCAAAGAGAAGTGTAAAGGAGGGAAGGTGGGAACTTCCATTTTAAAGAAGCAGTGACTCTTCAAAGAGAAGTCTGGAGCTGCTCCATGGTGCTGTGTCCTACCCACCTCTAGTCCTTTTCTCTGTGCTGGGGAAGCCAGTGTTCTTGCTGATGCTGCCCAGTTACAGATTTTGAGTATTTCTGGTATCAATAATGTGGATTCCAGTTTGCTCCTAGTCCAAATTGCTTAAATTGCCTCTTGTTCCCAGACAAATCAACCCTCTGAGATGGAAGTGGGATGTTCTTGGGATGGTTCATTTTAGGGTCTACCTTCCTGAAGACAGTATACACGAGGGAATCAATGTTGGCACTTTCTACCCTCTGCAGTCCCCCAGTGCTCTCCCAGCAGTTCTTCAGCATATCTCTGTGTCTTCTTCTCTTGTCAGAGCATTTTACACTCACCTTCACACCCACTCTATGAAAGCAAAACCCTGGATTGCTGCAACACAACCCTTACTATTTTATTTTTTTAAGTATCAGAGGTGAGGAATCTCAGTATCCTACTATTACTTAGTAAACAGGCATCATGTGGGATACTGTGTTTTGATATTTCCAGTCTCCATAGACAATTTAACAGGTAGCCTGTGACTACTCATTCACTCATTCTGTTTTCTTCATAGGGGTATTTGAGTGTCCTTTAACACAGACATATAAATCTAGAGGTTTTGTGTACTGAGGGCATCTTCCCCAGCATTCAATGTGGAAGAATCACATTATTGTCTACAGAGATTCTGTGAGACTTCAACCATAGTGCTTTCTTTTGGAAGCCTGTCATATCTTTTTACATGAGAAAATAAAATTGCTTCCTTATTCAGAGTGATGACAGCAGGAACTACCAGTAGCTGGATAATTCGTGTTAATTCAATAGGTGATGGTTTCCTTCTTTCTTTCTTACCTCTCTGAGATGAACATTGGATGAAACGGTTTCTCAGATCATGAGTGGATCCTACCTATAGGTAAAAGACAATTTCCTCAGCCTGGGTTCCTAGTACTGTGATGCACAGTAACAATGCAGTTTAAATCTCTGAAGCATTAATGTAATCAATCATTCAACCATACACACAGAATTGCCTCTTGTCTCAGCATGTGAAAAAATATCTATTCAATCTGAAAGCCTTCTAACCCGATATACTTTCCGCTTGGCCCAGATCAAAAATGGATCAAGACCTTGTAGAAAGCATTCTGCCAGCAGCCCACTGTTTGTGACACGAAAGGTCTAGACTGAGCAGGTTTCCCAGCAAATGGAAATTTGGCATGGAAGATGTACATCTCGGTGTGACTGTAGGCCATATAAAAGTTTATAGCAGTCACATGGTTCTAGCAAGATGCTCAAGTTAACAAATTGAGTTCTTCAGATTTATCTATAAAGCATTTAAAGGATAGCCCCATACTAAATGTATTCCAGCAAGCTAATTTTGGTAAGAGTGATAAGGGTTGCATTCAAAGAAAGAACTTGCAGTGCTGAAGAGAGATGCAGACCACCAAATGATGAGGTTACTGCTATGTTATGATCATCAAAAAACATCTGGGAGTCAAAATCACCTCTCTGCTGTGGATCATAGAAACTAAATAGTTGTATAGCCTCCTGCATTCAGAAAGCCTAATACTACTTTTGGGTAGTATTAACTGCTGGTTAAACACCAGGTGGTCATCCTGGTGATAGGTGAAAATATCTTTTAATCCCTTAGTAAAATTATGCTATGTCATATAAGATTTGATTCTTTAACAAAATTATTTGAGAACACTGGCTTGAAGATGTTCCAGAAGAACAAATTTCAGTATAATCCTTATCATCCTCTGCTCCCCTTTTAATTGCTACATTTTAATGTAATGTCTTGGAAATCTGAGGAAAATCTGCATGTAGCAGCTTCACTCTCGTTCTCCCTGCTCAATAGTCTTGGTCCCATGTTGTAAAATGTATATATTGATATGTACATGTAAAACAAACTCATTTTTTCTTGTCTTCCTTTCTGAGTCTTTTGGTACAAGAGCAGCCCCCAGGGAGCGCGAGTGACCAGGAGCGCAGCGACCAGGACGGGCAAACAGGGCGTGGTGCGTCAGAAGGGCGTGGCGCATCAGTTTGCGCGGCAGCTCGCGCAGGCAGGGCGTGTGGGGAAGGCGAAGTCACCCTAGCAGCTCAAGAGGAACTGCGAGAAGTGAGTTCATTCGGTTGTCCCCATCCTTCAGAAGAACTAAGCTATGGTCTTCACTCATCAGAAAGCGATGCCCTCTGTGCTCGCCAGAGTGGATGTGGCTACTTAGATGGAGCTCCCACAAAAACACGCGGCCACCCAGGTCTCGGGCTGCAGGGAGAGCCTGGGCCTCTCACTGTTCACGCATGGCAGCCGTGCGGACAGCTGTGTGAGGTGTGACCAAGTGGATGATTTGCTCTGCCTGGTGGCAGAGCTACGGGAGGAGGTAGAAAGGTTAAGGAGCATCAGGGAGGCTGAGAAAGAGATCGACTGGTGGTGCCATGCTCTGCCCCCCCGAGACAGGAACGGGAGCAGCAGCAGCCACCAGTAAGAACCCACGATCAAGGGGATCCTGTATCCCCCCCCCCCACCGGGCTGAAGGCAGCAGCTCAGAGGAGGAGAGTGAATGGAGGCGAGTCCGCGCTCGTGGTGGCAGGCGAAGGCCCTCCCTGCCCACCTCGCCTCCTCAGGTGCCTCTGTACAACAGGTATGAGGCCCTGGAGGTGGCAGGCCAGTCAATGGAGGATGGGGATGACAGTCCATCTACCCCAGAGGTGTCGCCCAGGGCAGAAGAACGTACCTCTCGTATTAACACCACCTCCACAAGGAAGAGAAGACGGGTTATAGTTGTGGGTGACTCCCGTCTGAGGGGAACCGAGGGTCCGATATGCCGGACAGACCCTCCTCTTAGGGAAGTCTGCTGCCTCCCTGGGGCCGGGTGAAGGATGTCATGAGGATACTCCCTAGCCTGGTACGGCCCTCGGACTATTACCCCCTACTGCTCTTCCGTGTGGGGGGCGATGAAGCTGCAACATGAAGTCCTAGGGCAATCAAAAGAGACTTCAGGGCCTTGGGTCGGCTAGTAAGGGACTCTGGAGCACAGGTTATTTTCTCCTCTCTCCTTCCAGTTGTGGGCAGTGACACTAGAAGGAACAGAGGTACCCAATCTATTAACTCATGGCTCCGTGGCTGGTGTCATCGCCACGGATTTGGGTTTTTTGATAACAGGATGGCCTACACAGCACCGGGTTTGCTGGTGTCTGATGGGATTCATCTTTCTCAAAGGGGAAAGTGAATCTTTGCTCAGGAGCTTGCAGGGCTCATCGACAGAGCTTTAAACTAGACTCGAAGGAGGAGGGGGACAATATCAGGCTTGCCCAAGAGAAGCTGAGGGACGACATGCCACGGTTAGAGGGAGCGTGTGCCAGTGAGGGCACTCAGCCTGTGTCTCTGAGATGTGCGGGGTACGCTGGGGCACAGCTGGAGCCGAACAGAGTTGAGCTAGGGGATACTGAGGCAATAGGAGCCAAGAGGGAAACGCCAGTGAAACGCCTCAAAGCACACAAGAGGTGTTCCTCTGTGAAGGAGACACGGACCACAGCCCAGCTGAAGTGCCTCTACACCAATGCACGTAGCATGGGCAACAAGCAGGAGGAGTTGGAAGCCATTGTACATCAGGAAAACTATGATATGGTTGCCATCACAGAAACATGGTGGGATGACTCGCACAACTGGAGTACGGCGATGGATGGCTATAAACTCAGGAGGGATAGGCGAGGCAGGAGAGGTAGTGGGGTAGCCCTATACGTTAGGGAGCGTCTGGATAGTTTAGAGCTCGATGATGGTGATGATAGGGTGGAGTGTCTATGGGTAAGAATCAGGGGAAGGCCAACAAGGCAGATATTGTGGTGGGAGTCTGTTACAGACCACCCAACCAGGATGAGAAGACAGACGAACTATTCTATAAGCAGCTGGGAGAAGCCTCACGATTGCTAGCCCTTGTTCTTCTGGGGGACTTCAACCTACCGGATGTCTGCTGGAAATACAATACAGCAGAGAGGAAACAGTCCAGGAGGTTCCTGGAGTGTGTGGCAGATCACTTCCTGACACAGCTGGTGAGTGAGCCAGCTAGGGAAGGTGCCCCGCTGGACCTCTTGTTCACGAACAGAGAAGGACTTGTGAGCCATGTGATGGTTGGAGGCTGTCTTGGGCAGAGTGATCACGACATGATAGAGTTTTTGATACGTGGAGAAGCGGTGAGGGGGGTCAGCAAAACTGCCACCTTAGACTTCCAGAGGGCAGACTTCGGCCTGTTTAGGAGACTGGTTGAGAGAGTCCCCTGGGAGGCAGCCCTAATGGGCAAAGGAGTCCAGGAAGGCTGGACATTCTTTAAGGAGGAAGTCCGAAAGGCACAAGAGCAGGCTGTCCCCAGGTGTCGAAAGATGAGCCAGTGGGGAAGAAGACCGGCCTGGCTGACTAGAGAGCTCTGGCTCGAACTCAGGAAAAAAAGGAGAGTCTACAACCTCTGGAAGAAGGGGCAGGCAACTCAAGAGGACTACAAAAGTGTAGCAAGGCTGTGCAGGGAGAAAATGAGAAGGGCCAAAGCTGAGCTAGAGCTCAATCTGGCTGCTGCTGTAAAACACAACAAAAATACTTCTTCAAATACATTAGCAGCAAAAGGAGAGCTAAGGAGAATCTCCAGCCCCTAGTAGATGGGGGAGGGAACACAGTGACCAAGGATGAGGAAAAGGCTGAGGTACTTAATGCCTTCTTTGCCTCAGTCTTTAATAGCAGGGCCAATTGTTCTCTGGGTACCCAGACCCTAGAGTTAGAAGATAGGGACGGGGACCAGAATGGAGCCCCCATAATCCAGGGGGAAATGGCGAGTGACCTGCTGCACCACTATAGACACTCACAAGTCTATGGGGCCTGATGAGATCCACCTGAGAGTACTGAAGGAACTGGCAGATGTGCTCACCAAGCCCCTTTCCATCATTTACCAGCAGTCCTGGCTAACTGGGGAGGTCCCTGCTGACTGGAGATTAGCTAATGTGACACCCATCTTCAAGAAGGGCCGGAAAGAGGACCTGGGGAACTACAGGCCTGTCAGCGTGACCTTGGTACTGGGGAAGCTGATGGAGCAGATCATCCTGAGTGCCATCACACGGCATGTAGAGGATAACCAAGGGATCAAGCCCAGCCAGTATGGGTTTAGGAAAGGCAGGTCCTGCTTGACCAACCTGATCTCCTTCTACGACAAGGTGACCCGCCTAGTGGATGAGGGAAAGGCTGTGGATGTTGTCTATCTAGACTTCAGTAAAGCCTTTGACATGGTTTCCCACAGCATTCTCCTGGAGAAACTGGCTGCTCATGGCTTGGACGGGTGTACTCTTCACTGGGTAAAGAACTGGCTGGATGGCCGGGCCCAAAGAGTGGTGGTGAATGGAGTTTACTCCAGTTGGCGGCCGGTCACAAGCGGTGTTCCCCAGGGCTCTGTGTTGGGGCCAGTCCTGTTTAACATCTTTATCAATGATCTGGACGAAGGGATCGAGTGCACCCTCAGCAAGTTTGCAGATGACACCAAGTTGTGTGGGAGTGTCGATCTGCTTGAGGGTAGGAAGGCTCTGCAGAGGGACCTGGACAGGCTGGATCGATGGGCCGAGGTCAATTGTATGGGGTTCAACAAGGCCAAGTGCAAGGTCCTGCACTTGGGCCACAACAACCCCATGCAACGCTACAGGCTTGGGGAAGAGTGGTTGGAAAGCTGCCTGGCAGAAAAGGACCTGGGGGTGTTGGTTGACAGCCAGCTGAACATGAGCCAGCAGTGTGCCCAGGTGGCCAAGAAAGCCAATGGCATCCTGGCTTGTATCAGGAATAGTGTGGCCAGCAGGAGTAGGGAAGTGATTGTGCCCCTGTACTTGGCACTGGTGAGGCTGCACCTCGAATCCTGTGTTCAGTTTTGGGCCCCTCACTACAAGAGAGACATTGAGGGGCTGGAGCGTGTCCAGAGAAGGGCAACGAAGCTGGGGAAGGGTCTGGAGCACAAGTCTGATGAGGAGCGGCTGAGGGAACTAGGGTGGTTTAGCCTGGAGAAAAAGAGGCTGAGGGGAGACCTTGTTGCTCTCTGCAGCTACCTGAAAGGAGGTTGTAGCGAGGTGGGGGTCGGTCTCTTCTCCCAGGTAACAAGTGATAGGACGAGAGGAAATGGCTTCAAGTTGCGCCAGGGGAGGTTTAGACTGGATATTAGGAAATTTTACTTCACTGAAAGGGTTATCAAGCATTGGACCAGGCTGCCCAGGGAAGTGGTTGAGGCACTATCCCTGGAAATATTTAAAAGACATTTGGATGAGGTGCTTAGGGACATGATGTAGTGGTGGTCTGGGTAGTGTTAGGTTTACGGTTGGACTTGATGATCTTAAAGGTCTTTTCCAACCTATACCATTCTGTGATTCTGTGATTCTGTGAGTCTTTGGCTCACATCAGCCTCAGCTGAGCTCTAGGAATAATACATATTAGTCAATTGTCGCAGTTGAATCAGCAGGGAGGATATATCTAGGTTTAGAAGGGTGTTGTAATAGTGAATTTGTATTTCTTTGATGACAGAGTGGCAAATTAAAAGGTGTGGAGAAAATGAAATTTAGAACATACAGCAACGTTAATGTAGGTTCGGTTTGAAAAACTAAGCTATGTGCATGTTCCTTCAAGTGCCATAATTAATAGCAGCTTACATTTATATAGCACTTTTCATCCTGAAGCACTGTCATGCATACACACGGTACATGCAGGAATTATTAGCCATCTCTGGAATGAAGAGTTGGTTGAGGGCCTTCCTGGAGTGCCGAGAAGAGGAGGTATTTTCATTCCATAATTTCAGCCTTAATAAAAAAGGCTGTGACATTTTTGACTTAAAGGGAGTGCTTTTGAAAACTTGGTGCTTAATGGGGGCTCAAATTGGAAGGTTTTTTGTTAATGTTGTTTATTTTCTTATTTTCTATTTAGATAAGTCAGCAGCAGGGAATCTCGTCCAAATATCAGTGCACAATACAGACTTCTTCATTCTGCAGAGAACAAAGGGCTGGGTAAATACTGCAATAAACATTCAGGCTTATGTTCCCATAAAAACTCAGTATTTAGCCTGCAAGGTCAGCAAAAATGGCCATGTGTTAACTGTATATCTTTCTGTGTGCTTTGGCTAATGAGAGTGACAAATGAACAGGAAGAAGAGGGGAGGAGAACAATATTTACTACACCAAAAAGTTGTATCAAGTGTTAAGTACATAGAGCTGTTGTATTCGTGGAAAACTTTATACGAGCACATAAGAATTAAGACCCATCAGTTAAGGTTTGAGAGCCATAAGAAGACAGGACTAAAGGGACAACTATGTGACTGAGTCTCATTGTCTCTACTAATAGACAGCAGCGGATAAGATGCTGTCTGGAAAGGCCTTCCTTGTATACAACAAGAAACAATGTACTTGCCATCACCTTAAACCAGTTAGATTTTCGGTAGGAAAGTGTAAGCCTGTGTGGTGGATTGACCCTGGCTGGACTCCAGGTGCCCACCAAAGCCCCTCGTCAGCTGGATGGGAGAGAAAATATAATGAAAGGCTCATGAGTCGAGATAAGGGCAGGGAGAGATCACTCACCAATTACCCTCATGGGCAAAACAAACTCAACTTGGGGAAATTAGTTTAATTTATTACCAATCAAATCAGAGTAAGGTAATGAGAAATAAAACCAAATCTTAAAAACACCTTCCCCCTACCCCTCCCTTCTTCCCAGCCTTAACTTCACTCCCTAATTCTCTACCTCCTCTCCCACCGGCAGCACAGGGGGACGGGAATGGGGGTTGCGGTCAGTTCATCACACGTTGTCTCTGCCGCTCCTTCCTCCTCAGGGGGACTTCTCACGCTCTTCCCCTGCTCCAGCGTGGGGTCCCTCCCACGGGAGGCAGTCCTCCATGAACTTCTCCAACATGAGTCCTTCCCACGGGCTGCAGTTCTTCATGAACTGCTCCAGTGTGGGTCCCTTCCATGGGGTGCAGTCCTTCAGGAACAGACTGGAACAGTCCTGCCAGCAAACCTGCTCCAGTGTGGTCTCCTCTCTCCATGTGTCCACAGGTCCTGCCAGGAGCCTGCTCCAGCGTGGGCTCTCCAAGGGGTCACAGCCTCCTTTGGGGCACATCCACCTGCTCCAGCATGGGGTCCTCTATGGGCTGCAGGTGGATATCTGCTCCACCGTGGACCTCCATGCAGGGGGACAGCCTGCCTCACCATGGTCTTCACCACGGGCTGCAGGGGAATCTCTGCTCCGGCGCTGGAGCACCTCCTCCCCCTCCTTCTTCACTGGCCTTGGTGTCTGTGGAGTTGTTTCTTTCACATATTCTCACTCCTCTCTCTGGCTGCAATTGCCCAGTTTTTTTCCCCCCCTTCTTAAATATGTTATCACAGAGGTGCTACCACCATCGCTGATGGGCTTGGCCTTGGCCAGCAGCAGGTCCGCCTTGGAGACGGCTGGCATTAGCTCTATGGACATAGGGGAAGCTTCTAGCAGCTTCTCACAGAAGCCACCCCTGTAGCCCCCCCACTACCACAGCCTTGCCACGCAAACCCAATACAGCCTGAAAATCAGGCACAGGAAGAGAGGAGAGGGAAAAAGAGGCACTTAGCCCCCTTCCTAGGGTTTAGCACTGACATGGAATGTATTGGGTGAAATACTCAGATAACTGTTGATGGCACTAGCATTTATTCATTGCTAGTTTCAATGAAAATTTGTAAGGCTCTGTTTACTTTTGGAACAGTTTCTGGTATTTACCAAGGCTGCAAGGATGTTGTACAAAACCCTCAGTGAAACAGCATTCTGGCAGCAGTGTTGCATAGCCCACCTCTTTCAGAAAGAATCATAAACCAGGCTCCCCAAAAGAGGCCTGAAAAAAAAGATGTATTTTGTGACTTTTCAGACTCTTTTGTATGTCCTCAGATAAACATTTGCATGAGGAACTATGAGTGAAAACATCAGATATATCAAAACAGTCGATAATCTCAAGAATTCGCAAAGCTGTATGAGTACTCTGGTTGTTGGAAGATGACAACATAGTCTTGCAGATCTACTCTACCTTTTACATGGGACCAGGAAAAAGATAAAGCAACACAGGCGGTTTCCAGGAGGATGATGAAAGGGAACAATAGCTTTTAATTTTATTGTGGCAAAAATGCTTGCCTTGACCTTGTCATCGCTGAAGTTTTAGCCTGCTATTCTTTCACCTTGACTTATGCCTTCTCTGTGCTGATAATGTAACTAGTGAACTTCCAGTTCTCCCTAACCTTCTGATAGAAAAATTTTCATGATAAAGTTTGAGGATTATTTGTCTATTTTTCACTTGTAAGCTTTGTGTGGATGATTGTGGTACTCCTTCCTAGGTAGTCTTTGGCAGCCTTCTTAAAGTTTGGCAGTCTTTTAAAAAAAAAAAAAAATCTGAAAAACAAATGAGTTTGTTCTTCAGGCATTTTTTATTCCTCTCTCTCCTGGGTGTTGTTTAATTACATTATTCATCTCAGTACCAGTCATAACAGAAGATCTCTGATCTTTTAGGAGTAAACAACAACCAAGAGGCAAGTGTCTTATGTGTGCACAGATCAATGTATGTGGTAATCTGTAGCTAGCTATTTTATCATTTGTGAGCAGAAATACCTGAAACTATAGTCATAATGAAGATCAAGTGAGGGGAGTTTTCCTGTGCCAGAGAAATCACAACATATAGAAAATATACTAAGATTGATCCTTTAAATTGCCATAAATTCCATTACATTTCAGGGAAGATAATGACATCATGAAATTGGGTTAGATACAGCACTGGAAGAGATGGCGATCTTATCACTGGAGCCTGAATGGTTTTATTTGAACCCATTTATCATTCTCATTAAAATCACTGTAATGAGAAAGAAGCTCTGTTCTATTTATAATCTTTCTTGTCAGCCTGTAGCACGCAGCGTGTTAGAAAGAAAGCAGCAAAGCACAATACTACATCTGTTTTCGCTGTTGCTTGCTTACTGAAAGAAAGAAGGGAAGAGCGATGGGGTGCTGCAGTGAATGTATGCTTTAGATCTGTGTGCAGCATGGTTCATCCATCCAAAGTGGGTGGCTTTAGCACCGGGGAGATGAAATGGTGGGGCGTGGATTGATAACTGACAAAATTAAGGGTTAAATATATAACTATATGAAGTTTCAGTCTTTCTTCCCTCTGACTACTTTTTCTAAGAGTGTCATGATTGTGTGAAAAGTGCTAAGTAGAGGGCACTGGAGGATGAATTCTCTCCTTTACAGAAAAAGAGTACAGATCCTGCAGAGGAAATGTAGTTTCAAATTGTGTCCACTCGTGGACAAGCCAATTATACAGCATGATCTGAATAGCTTGCTTTCCTGTTCAAATATGTCCAGCTTCAACTTCAGCATAAGCAAATGCAATATTATGCATCTAGGAACAGTGAGTGTAGCTCAAATTGTCAGACTGAGGGACTGTACTCAAGACAGTGTTGCCTCTGGAAAAGACTTTCGGGTCATACTGAGTAATCAACCAACCATGAACTCCCTGTGCAAAGCTCTGGCTATGAGAACACACATGTTGAGAGGGTTTATGAAGAAGGAACTTTCCTTTGGGAATTAGGAAATGGTATTACCTGTGTGTATGGCATTAGTGAAATTACTGTTGGGATATTATGTCCAGTTCTGTTGTCCAGAAGGATGCAAAAGCTGCTTTGGTGAAACCTAAAAAAGCACAATCTATCAAAGAGAACTTTAAAAGGTGGCTTTATCACATCTGTGTATTACATGGCTAAAGACTTCAGCTGTTTGCACATGCAGCATTATCTAATGGCTAGAAGTTGACGTCAGACAAAACTCAGGTAGAAATTATGCTGACGTTTGTGAATGAGTTTATAAACTTAACAAAGCTATTGTAAGACCTTATTCAAGGATTGGTGATTTTTCTAGTGATTTGCGATCTTCAGTGAAACGGTGATCTTTTTGAAAATATACATTTCATCCTTATCTAGAAATTAGCATAAGGGACAGTTGTATGTCATGCATTATGCAAGAACATAGATTATTTGAGTGCTAGTAGGTGGTCCCTCTTGTCTTCAAAATGTCTGTCATTAAATTTACTGTATCTGCAAGGACCAATTGTATGTGCAAGGTAGTATAATATCATCATATAAAATCAATGCTTGTACTGACATCAAGGACTGGTGTGAAATCTTTGTGCATGAAACGGACACCTACCTATTTAAAGTGCAATGAAAATCTAGCAGTGCCTTTTCACATTAGGCCACTGAATAGCTATCTGATTGTGTGTCTAAGAACTCTTGAATAAAAGTTTTCCTGTGAAGTGCGCAGAGCACTTGGGGAAATTGGCACAAAATGTCGTATCTGTTATAAAGACAAATAGACTGGAACATAAGATTATACTATTTTAGGCCATAGAGTAATAATAACGGTACATGGGGAACAGAGCCCCAGGAACATGAATCCGAGTCATTCAGTCATCTCAGATAAAAACTTTAAGCCAGTTGCATATTTGCTGAATATGACTTTGTCCAGGTTAAAAGAGCTTCCAGTCGTTGAGAAATCCATCTTTGCTGGAGAATAGCTCAGAAGTCAGTACATACCCTTCTACGTGCCTTGAGTTACCTAGTGCCTTCTGAGGACATGCATTTCAATGTCAATACAATGTTTGTTGCTTTGCTTTGGAAGAGATCTGCAAGAGATGATTACCTGTATGATTTCATCTAAATATAATGCAAGTATATATTTAAAATACTGTGAAGAAGTGTAATAGAAAATATTTTGCCTTGCACATTTATAATTTTATTCTGTCAAGAAAGGTTCATGTGTGTGCATATAAGTGAAGGAGAAATTTTGCTGGTACCATGGCAACAATCTCTCCTTATTTTATAGAGTGAAATCTTGTAGCTTTTTTCATTGTAATAGAGTAATTTTCTGTCTTTTTTTTTTCTTTTTTTTTTCCATGAGAATAGTAGATTCTTTAGGCTGATTCTGCTCACCCCACTCTCTACCCTCTTTCTCAGTGAACATCTCAGTTTCCTTCATGTACATCACATAACCCTGGACAGTTTGAAAGACCAATTTAAAAGATAGACTTAAATGAAAAGTGTTCAAAAACAAAAGCATTGAATTTCATCTGCCTCATATACATGGCTCTTTCTTTTTTGAATTTCCCCTTAAGATGATTAATATGTTAAACTATACAGAACAAAAGCAGAGGAGAGATAAAGGCTAAACTTAGCTCTAGGTTGCTGGAAGTCAAGGGTCAAGTGCAAAGAGAACAACTTTATAGAGTATGGTGTTCCTGTCGTGTAAATATTCTGCTTATTAAATAGTTTATCTAGAAATACAGAGTTATTGCTCATAGAAAAAGCCCAAATTCCAGCTCCAAACAAGCGGGGCAAGCATAAAATCTGGCAATAGTACTAATAATTTCAAAGGTCTGTGGGAATAAAAATCCTCATAGAAAATAAGCAGTGGTTAGTTGCTATTCCAGCTTTCTAAAAATTTCCCCAGAATTCACCTTTGTCAAAGAGTATATATCTGAATTTCACAATACTAAGGAAATTTAGTAATGACTCAAAGTGGAAGTTTTCTAATAAGAATATACCCTTCCCTTCAATTAGAGGCATATTACATCATAATGCCATTGTCGCTCTTTCTATTTATACACAACTGCCTATTCCTCAACTGGAGAAACTGGGCTCCTAATTTAAAATTATTCCTACTCTTGTTCATTTACAGTTTTTCAGTCTGAATTTGAGTCAGAAAGCAAGAAATGACTGTGTTCCTTTTGACATGACTTCTAATATCTTGCTAATTCAGCTGCTGTATACATTATATACATGCTTGTATTCTTTCTTGGATTTAATTTCTGAATACATTACTAGTTTTAATTTCCAGTATAATTAGCTGCTCCACTACATTTGCAGCACTTGGTGAGTTGATGGTACAGAGAGAGGATGGGATGGCTAGAAAAGGATATTGTAGCTTTGCTAGGAGAGACTTACACAGAATTCATTTAGACTGTATAAGTGAAAGGCTAATCTGACTCAGTCAGGGAGTTGTGTAAAGCTTAAAATTTCTTAAAATATCCCCTTATTCTTGCCAGTAGATTTGAAGTGGGAGAGAATGAGCGTAATATAGAGATCAGCCTGAAAAGTAAATATGGGGAGAAAGCCATTAAGAATGGATGAAGCGCAGAAAACAGATGCTGAGAAATCAGCCAGCCTCATAAAAATTTCCACAGTTTACAATGAATCCTGCCTGGTAAAAGAAAAAAAAATAAAATTAAAAGAATATTTCCTCTGCAAATTATAAACTACATGCATTTCTAGACTACATGCATTTCTTTGAGTGAGGACCTTAAAATTTGCTATGGATTATAACCCAATCCATCTGTACATTGTGGCTGAAGGCAGGCATATGTGTTTTAGAGCCACTGCAGTCCTGGGCAGAGGAAAGGATGCACCATTGAGACACCAGGAAGCTTTCCACTTGGAGAGTAACAAAAATGTTTTCTAATTAGAGTTGAAAACCTTGCTCCAAAAGGGTCATTATTTATGGTGAAAGTCGCCCATGTGTAAAGGGCTGATGCACTGCTGAAGTCCCAATGCGAAGCTTTTATGGGATTTAAGTTGTTGTATAGGCCTTGTGAATTTTCCAGTAAACATATTGAGCATCTGCTGCACAAATCCAATGTCAGAGAAGGAACCAAAATGATTGAACTGAATAAAATAATGCATTCTCAGCTATTGTTCCTGATTTTCAAGTGCAGCCTTGTACAAATAAGATAACAGCCAGATATTGGCTCGAGGCCATTACCAATAATGTCTCTGTCAAAGAGAGTATCTGTATCACATTATGATGAAATATGCTCATTTTCATTTTAAAATATTAATTTCTACCCATACATCATTGAATTTAGAAAACAATGCTGTAAGTCAACATCAAAATGTCTGTGCAAATGATAATCCAGTATTTCTCCGTTTGTAAATTACTCTATTTGGATTAAGACCTGTGCTTTCCAATTGCCTGTGACAACACACTAATTAATAGATTGAATACCTCCTGCTTAATAAAGTATTTAAAAATGTAATGATTACATATATTTAGTCGATTCTTCCACTGCATCATGCTTTAGCTTGATTAAAATTAATTTGAGGGAAGAAACTCAATGGTTTTTAATTATCTTGAATTGTGGCTATTACCTAGAGTGTATTCTATAACAGTAATTCACAAACAATGCCTGGAGTAAGGGCTGGGACATTGACTTTTTTGCTTCTTTCGCTATGACCTACCTATGTGGCTTTATTTCAGGAAACAGAACTTGATTTGATTGCTCCTTCATTTATAGTTGTGATTTTTCTCTGTTGATAAAGCTGTCTAAGAACAGATATATTTTTCTCAAAATTTGGCATTAGCAATTAATTTTTGCTATCTTCAAGTAAAAAATGAGATGCTACCCGATGGTTAGAGCTCTGTTCTGGGAATGATGATTGTACAGATCTATTTCAGCTTGTGTGCAGACAGTTAAGTTATTTAAGACAAAATTGTTCAATGACTTCTGTTGCTGGGTACCTAACAAGAGACTTCTAGGGTTAACAGATTTTCAGAGGTATTAAGAATAGCCACTTGTTTACTATGGCTATGTCTATGTCAGCAAGTGATGCAGACTGCAGGCAGCAGCTCTGTGGAATGGAGGAGCTAATGTCCATGCTGTATGAATTTCAGGAGGTTTTACTTCACAGTAGTCTGAGGCTGTGGAAGGAATGCACATAGGTGGTTCAGTGTTGCTAGGTGTGCTCCTCTAGTACAACTTCGGGTTTATTTCCACCTGAAGAAGGACCAATTCATGCAGTCCAAAACCACACTGCAGTGAGAATGAAAGAGCAGTAAATGGGGATGTTTAACAGATTGACATCAAATCTGCTCTCCTGATGTACACTAAAATGCTAATGCAGAGGTGCCCAATTTGTTATATGTTTCTCACCAATTAAAACAGTGCAGTGCAGTATGCTGCTGGTGCAGAAAAAGCTGCTGTCTCTTTAGGTTTAGTGGTAGAAGCTTTTATTTTGGTGCTCAAGGTCTCTTTCTTATAAGGTCATTACCTTAGGCAACATAAGCTCATTTAGAATGGCAAAATGTTTAAAAACAGATAGCATTTTCATCAGGCTAACTGATAGAGTTAGAAAGCAGACACGTTTTTTGTCATATAGTCCTTTATCACTTCATATTTGGAGTTGTATGTATTCAACCCTAGGGATCTAGGGTTTTGGTAAGTACCATACACTGATAGTTTTCATTGTCTTAAAGTGGATCTGTTGGTGCCAATTATTGCTAAAAGGTAGTGCAAAACGCTTCAGATTGCACCCAAGGGAATGAGGGAAGCATTTGGAAGACATAGGCCTAAACACCTTGAGACAGAAGTGCTTCCTACAAAAAAGAATTTTGTTGAGCAAAATACTGTAGTTTAGAGCAGCACTTTTCCGTCTTCAGAAAGAATGTGAGCAGCCCAAAATATTCTGTATTATTATTAACAAATGATTGTATTATAAGTTTACCAAATCACCATGATTTAAATGAACAATGAATCTAGTTTGATGCATCCTTCAGCTCAAAGGAAATCTGCAGCCTTCTTAATCAGCAAAAGATTATGTTTACCCCAGGGTTATTTTGAATAGATGTTTATGGTATGCCAATGCACTGTACCAACCAGTCAATGAAAACAAATGCGGTGCTGTATATATATTAAAAAAAAAGCAGAGAACACATGACTAGTATTTGCAAGTAATTCCATTCAAGAATATACAAAGAAATCACAAGTCTCAGTTTTCCTATATAGTTGCAATTACCACAGTCATGGCAGATGTATAAAACTGAATTGTGGCTCTGAATTACCATAAGCTTAGGAAAAAAAAGGGCATATTAAGTGGAAGCAACATAAGGAATGAAAATGGGGGAACAATAAGGAAGTTGCATGTGGATATAAAAGAGAACTTAGGGAACCATGTCTGATAATGAGTTAAAATATAGCTAATGTTAATAATGAAACAGAAGGTTACTGAGAAATCTGACTTGCTCACTTCCAGTACATTGAAATTAGGGTAAGAATGAGAAGTAGCAGGGAAAAAAAACCTGCTTTTCATTAATAAAATGATCTTGTAAGATAGGTGGGTGAATCAGAAAATACCCTTGCGTTAACATTAGAAAAGTTGTCTAGAGGTATAAAATGAGCATGATAGGGTGAAGATGAAATAAGCTGAATGGGTAACTCTTTAAATCAACTCTGTGGTTTGTTGAGGTGAACAGAACACTACTCACGTAAAAAAAGCAGTTGGGATTAAATGTGTGATAAAAATATAGATTAGACAGGAAAAAGTTTTGTCAGCTGAAAGTCTATGTGCTAATTTACCCAAAGCAATGAGCTCCCTATAAACATTAGTTCTCTTGGCAATGTTTGATTATTGTTGATCAATAACTAAACATTGTCTATACAAGCAGCAGATTTAAAATTTTTTTCAGCTAGGTAGTTCTAGTCAAAATTATAATTACCATAATTTGAGCTTCATTCAGGTTGTCTTAAGCTGAAAGTTTTGGATTTGAATGTATTTCTATTTCAGTAATCTCTGAAAACATCAAAATAGCTAAGTCTACAATCCACAGTATTTCAGCAGAACACTTCCAGTGTCCATAATTCCTAATAGAGTATGTCATATTGTGTTTGTTGTGTAAAACTTTTAAAAAATATATTGAGTTTGCCTTATGATATAATTCTTAATATGGAGAAGTGCAAAGAGGATAGGCATTTATCCTGATTTTATCAGTCTCATATTTTTGTATTTTGGACTTCTGTAATCTCTATTTGAATAATAGAAAAGATGTCTCAAAAAAGAGTATGCCTTTTATCTATATTAATTATTATTTAAATTATAGTATCACATTTTATATTTTTCACTATAGGGACACATGAAAAAGATACCACTTTGTCTCCAGAGCTTGTATATTGGGATTTATTTCTGGATTCAGTAAATGCTGTTACATTATCAACTTCGTGCATGCCATTCCTCATGAGAAAATATATAATACCTTTTATTGCTGTGAGACACTCAAAGTGCTCCAAAGTATGATGCATTGTGCCAATGTGTAGTATTTTTATTACTTAAAGTGTAGGAAATCTTATATCAAAAGAAAATCTGAACTGTTTCTTTGATGTTACTTTATACCAATATTCACAAATAGTCCAATACAAGATCTTTTTACCTAAAACAGAATGGAAATTAAACAAAGTGACAACAAGGCTTGGCAACAATCAGCAATGAAAACTCTGATTTTTTTTTTTTTATTGTATTCTCAGTTTAATGTCTTTGTGTTTAGATATTAACAACATCTCAAACTGAGGAAAATGCAGAACAAGGCCAAGAGAGTTCTGCGTATCTTTAATGACCACAGACTCCATTAAATTAAATAGGAGCATTACATGAAGCTAGTGGTAGATAAAAATCTAATTACTTTTGGCAATGTGTTCATATCAGTGAAAGGAAATATGAACACAAAGATAAGATGTAAAATATTGAAGTTGATAGAATGCTGTGACCCTTTTGGGAAGCTCTAATGTTACCTTTCTTTATGATGTCTCTCTGATACTTAATAGGGATAGTAGCTCAGAAATAAAGTGCCACCTTTGTCTTGTCCTGTGGAACTCCGTGGCAGTTCTGCTGCCTTACTGATTATAAGAAATCCCTATTTCCTTTTCTTCCCTGCACCTGTCAGTAGCTGAAGGAGTAACTGAAGTTGAATGTTTTAAAGATCATGGCCCAAATGGCTATCAAATAGTGATAAAAGAAGCAACAGAAGCCCATTTTATCCTTCAAGCACTTGTAAACTTTTGACACTTACAGCCATGTAGCTGCAACCATGGAGAAATGACGTGAACAGAAGTAGGCCAGATCAAATCTGAGCTAGATGTAGAATATGGCTCCCAACATTTTTAAAAAATACTGTATGGCAATGGAGTTTTCTCAAGTGCTGGAGGAGAAAATGAAAGAAAGGATAAAGCTTGTGCTTCCCTAAACCACCTATTCCATCTTCAGACCTTGCAGAATTTATGGTAGGGAAGAGAAAAGGTCTGTATGTGAAAAACAGGAAAGACTGTTCCCCCCCTTTTTTTTCTTAATTGCTTTCATTAAATATTATAGTGAGTAAGCCCAGTGGTATCAATAATCATGGAAAGAGTTTTGGAATTACACAAGAGCACATTAAAAGCTTGCTCAAAGCATTCCTGTGAAAAAATCTGATTCTAAAAATTATGTTCTGCTCAGAGAATGAAAGCCTATGCATAAGTTATGTGGTCTGCGAATTAACGAATTGCACAGTCCAGGCCAAGAATTTCTCATGAAATGTTGATGAATCATGAGTAAAATGGAGAAAATAGCAGTTTTCATATAGACACATGCTGGTAATTTTTGTAACATTACAGACTCGTGTGTCCTGAAATTTTGCCTAAGTCTTCTTGGCCTGTATTTAGCCAAAGTGTGTCCCGTTCTACCAGAGAACTATTCCTTGTGGGAGTTCCACCTTCTCACACCAAGGCTGAACTTGTTCCAGTATCTTCTGAAATCTGACCTTGCATTCTTTTGATTTTCTTTTTAGCAGTCTCAAGCACAGTGCCAAGACTGTTTAGTTTTAGCCACCATCATGCTGCATTCTACTCCTGCTCAAACTTTTGCAACATATGGCCCTTAAGAGTAAATTTCCCATCCAAATTTTTTTTCCCATGGGCTCATTACCTTCCACTTCTCAATGCTGAAATGCTTAGTGTGCCCGTGCTTCAAGTCAGTTTAAGCCATTCCAAATGTTACTGCCCTCCTGCTTTGTATTGACTATTCCTCTCTCTATTAGACTCATTATCAAATGCAGTTGCCGTCCATGCCTGCTCCTTCCTTCTGAAGGCTAACAGTTTCAGTTGATAATGTTATGTACAAATGAAGTGGTCAGTTTGCTGTAACCCCTTTTTTTTCCCTTGGCCAATAATTTACCCATTTTCTTTGTCAACAATAATGTATTTATTAACTTCTCATTTAGTAATCTGTGGTTATTTGTCATTAATACTTTGTGAGTATAATTATAATTATAATTCTTTCTCAATTATACCATACTAGCTTGAAATATAACCTCTCTGTGGTTCCATTCTGCTTGTCGTTTTCGTACACTAATGCTTACCATAATTTTGCATGCATGTTTACAGCCTCCATGGTTAGTGCTTGCTATGGACATAAAGCTTGAAAGTCTGAAATGTCATGTCTTGGTTATCCAATTGTTGCATGGGTAGAAAGGAAAATGTAAGTGGAGGCTCTATAAGTATGGTGTAAAATTATTAATATTTAAGATTGAGAGGTCTGTCTGTTATCTTTACTAAAAGAACATTCCTTTCTGACTAAAAACTAAGAGTCTGTGATTGTTTCCAACTCCCCACTTCTGAGCTAAGATAATATTGGGTGTATCACTCCTGTAGACTCCATCAAGAGCCATCTCTCCATTTTGTCATGTTATTTACTGTGATTCCTTGGCAGTTAGTAAGCTACTTAAGGAGTCCATCCCTCCCAGGGATGGATACCGGGCTTTGTTAACATTGACATGATTATTTTTCCTCCCCTCTTTCTTTCTTCTCTGAAACAGTATATAGGTTGGGTCTCTGCAATCACTGGGCAGAGAACAGGGGAGCAGAGGGGGAGATGCTGTGCAAATGTTCTCTCACTGTGATCATAGTTAATAAAGCTGTCTGACCTGTCCTAAATTGTACTTGCGTTATTATGCACTTGGGATCTTCAGATTCTCCAACATAAGAAAATGCTGCTTGATGATTTACTATAGGAACTCTGTTTATGTATAGTGCTAGCTGTATATCGGGGAAATTTTTGTAAGATACATAGCTCATGTTACTTTCTTACCGAATTCTTTTTGTGTAGGTGATAATACCTACCAGATCTTCTGAGTATCTGAATGAGTAATAATTTCAGGGTACTGAATTAGGTGAGATGCTGAAATACAGGCGAAAAGCAGCAGTTTAATTCCAAAACACAGAAATTACCATAAGAGTAATGCTTTTTAAAAAAATGTTTGTTACAAGATGTTGTAGCATTAAAGCTTTTTAAGGTTCTAGGTTAGCTGTCCATGCTTAGACATCTTCTCAGTTATTGACATTGGTAAGAACTGTTCTTTTCTGGCAATGTTAGCATTAATCCTAAAATTCTTCAGTTATGGGTTTATGTTCTGCACTGATGCCGATTTCTTAATAACTTTTTATTGTTCTGCGTACAAACCTATCATCA